>NC_056728.1:2857290-3157290 GCF_019279795.1 Protopterus annectens | reverse complement strand
ACTGCAAATGACTATGGATCCAAGGAAAAAGACATTACTGCACATAATTCAAAATGCACCCAAGGTAATTGTTGCAAATGATTCATAACATGTTTAAGAAAATGCTTACTGCAAATGACTCATAAGATACCCAAGAAGAAAGGTCATTACTGCAAAGGTTTCATGACATTTCCAAGAGAACGCTCATTATTGCAAATGATTCATAACGTGTAAGAAAATGCTTATTGCAAATGATTCATAAGAGGCCAAAGAGAAAGCTCATTATTGCAAATGATTCAAAATGCACACAAGAAGTGCAGACAAGGAGCATGTTATAAAACTGAAATCATGGATACGATTCTGCAGAGCATCAGCCTAGTTCTTATTGCCAGAAATCAGGGCCCTCCTGTGAATCAACTCAGAACCTATATTACTGTGCCAGTTCTGCCAGCAACTGTCTCGATACTTCAACTGTCCAGAAGTTTGTAGAATTTCCAAATATTTACCCCGTACCTTTGGTCTGTTCCTCTTAAAAGTTGTGGTTTTCATGACTTTTGTGGCAAATCAGTGAGGACTGAATTCACCAAATAATGACAACCATTTCAGTTTCATATTCTAGCAGCTTTATAATTTCATAAGAGCAATACTTAAAATTTGTCACTCTCCCCTCATTATTTTTGGATTTGACCAGATGTTTTCAATATGAAATAACTTTTAGAAGCAATAAATAACCTTGCTAGAGAAGTCACGTGAGTATATCTTGTTAATAGTACATGACGAACAGTCCCAAAGCTTATTTTGTTTGCTTTATCCATTTGGTGGCCACAACCCCACTGTTAGCAGAGTTTAAAGTATAGAGACAGTAACCATAGTTTGATCAAGAGAAGGGGTGCCCTTCCCGGAGATCTCCTGTGGGTATTGGATCTGAATCAGATCCGAGCCGGCAGCTTTATTCAGCTGAGATCCGAGCTCCAAGCGCCTCCCCCTTACCCATAACCCCCTGCCATCCCTCTCTGTCCCCAGATCTCATTTGCCGCGGCTTATTCAAGCATCTAGAATGAGTTTCCAAGCGTAGGGTTTCGTGAGTTTATATAAAAAAATGTACCTTTTTGTCCTAGTTTTTCATTTAATCCTTAGACGAGTGAGTGTTGTTTCCCATTTTCTTGTAAATTGCTAAACTTGTTAGTAATTTTTCTATCTTTTAGTTAGTTTAGTCTTTCCCCTCCCCCTGTGTGTGTGCAGGTTGGGCCTATCTTTTGTTACCATGTCTGAGGCCCCGAAAGCAATTTTTTCCAAATGCACCGAGTGTGGCCATAAGCTATCCCCAGCAGATGGCCACACTCGGTGTGTTATCTGCCTTGGGGTTGACCATCTCTCCTCAGGCTGCACAATTTGTGCAGCCTTCAACCCCAGGGCTTTGAGGGACAGGAGGTTGAAGCTGATTCTGGCGGAACTTCTGCCCCCGGACTCGGCTTCGTCCTCTTCTCCCTCGGTGGCACCGGCTGCGACCGTGGTGGTCCTGCCTTCCATCCCTGCTCCCCTGTTTGGGACTCACCCTTCCACCTTGGCTCAGGAGGAGAGGGAATCTAGGAGGGAAAAAAGGAGAGAGAAACACACAAGCAGCGGGCCAAATCTTCCTCCTCGGCTCCACCGGCTAAACAGATAGCCTCTCCTAGTACGTCCGGGCCTTCTCCTTCCCGGCTCCATTCACCTCGTTTTTCCCCGGAGCCGGAGGAGGAGACCCAGTCACCTTTGAGGTCATCGAGATGGCACTCCAGGACAGCCTCGGTAGCCTCGTCTAGATCTACTCGAAGTTTGTCCGATGCAGATATGGACCAGATGATGCATAGGTTTCTCCAGGCCCAACTGCAGATGGGAGTGCTCCTGCCCCCCCCCCCATTTTTCGCCCCGATTGCTCCTTCTCCGACCCACTTCTGGTGTTCGGAGCTGTCGGATCCAGGTAGCATCGGAGCCGGGGAAGGCTCTGCGCCGATAGTACACCCTACTTCGGCTCCGACCGCACCCTCGAGTTTCTCGGGTTCCTTTTCGGATCCGAGCTCTCGGAGCCGTGAGCTGAGCTTTGGATCCAGAGGTGTCAGTGTGTCTTCGTCTCCGTCTCGGTTGGATCATACTGGCCCTTCAGATCCGATTGCATCGGCGCCGGCTCCGGTCCATGCCTCGGATCCCAGGAGACTGCTCTCGGGTCCTAGAGAGAGCAGTTCCCCTTCGGCGTTTGATGTTGTGGAGAGGGTCTTGTTGAGGGATTCGAGACCCCAGGCTCCTGCTACGGTTCCACCCTCCACTCTCTCTCATACAGGCCTACCTTCCATCACCCGGCCCCAGGGACAACCTGCGCCTATCTCCCAGATGGTTCCCTTAAAGGAACAGGATGTGGTTGGTGAGGCATCTTCGTACAGCCCCCCCCCGAGGAGGTTCCTCACAAATGTAAGTGCAAGAGGAGGCACTTGGACTCACCCGAGTCCCTGACAGAGGACACAAACTTAGAGGAAGGGGAAGGTTCCCCAAGGTCACCCCCCCGAGGATGTCTCCTTCGGAGACATTATGGAAATGCTTCGTATTAGAGGGGGGTGGTCAGCCCAAAAACCTTCCTCCGATGAGTCTGTGTTTCTGGAGGCATTTGACACAGGCCCATCTACCTCTTGGATGTCCCCTCCCGCAGTTCCCCTGGTAGATCTGATCACTACCAGGGCATGGAAGGAACCGGACACTGTGGAGCCCATACCAAAGAGACCAGACAAAATCCTCAGTCCACCCACAGATAGGATGGTTTGGAGCAAGGGTGCTCTGGTAGATGCCATGTTGGTGGCGGCTGCCACCAAGAAGGAACTAGCCCAGGAGAGTTCCTCTGTCCACCCTCCCGACAAGGAGTCTCGGACGATGGACCGCCTAGGGAAGCGGATGTTCGCTTCAGCTACCTTCTCCGTAAGGTTGCTGAACTATATGGCACATGTGATACGACTCCAGCGGGATCTCATCAAGGAATACGCCGGGTCGCCCCCAGAGTCCATGTCGGCCGAGGATAAGAAAACATTCTCAGCTCGAATGGCCACTCTTAAGTCAATTTCGAACGAACACTTCTATGCGGCTTCTTTCCCATGCTATGGAAGGAGCCGCTAGAGCTAGCGGAGCAGGCATTGTCTTACGGCGGCATGCTTGGCTCCATCTCTGCGACTTTGCGGAACCCTTAAAGGCGTCCTTTGCAAATGTCCAGAGTGAGAAAGACGGGAAGACGTCTGCCGTTGGCTTCCGCTTCTCTGCTCCCCAGAGGTCCTTCTCCAGGAACCAAAGGGGACAAAAGAAGATGTGGTTCTGGAAATCTCAACAGTCCCGTTTCGCTCTGGACCCCTCATCCTTCAGAGGCAGAGGAGGACAGGGTGGACGCCGGCCCAGAGGCAGAGGGGGACCGAAGAATTTCGGGTCGAGAGAACCCTTTTCGGATTGGCCTGCGCAGCAGTCCTGAGGGGTTACCCGACTGCTCCACTCTGGAGGCAGTCGGAGGACATTTCTCGAGGCACCTTGCAGTTTGGGAGTCCATTACAATGGATGGCTGGGTGCTTTGAATCATGTCCAGAGGTTACACTATCCCGTTTCTGAATCTCTCTCTCAGACCCCGGAGAATCCCCAATGTCCCACCTAATCAAAGGGAGGCAGCAGCCACAGAAATAAAGCAGCTTCTAGAAAAAAGAGCAGTCCAGCCCGTCCCCCAAGATCAATCCGGATCAGGCTTTTACTCCAGGTTCTTTCTGGTGCCAGAAAAGATGGGGGACTTGAGACCAGTCATCGACCTGTCCACTCTAAACCTGTCGGTTGCCAAAGAAAAGTTCCGGATGGTCACCATTCAATCCATTCTCCCACTCCTGCAGGAGAATGACTGGATGTGCTGTATAGACCTCAAGGATGCGTACTACCACATTTTGATGGACAGACGATCCAGAAGGTTTCTCCGCTTCCGGCTGGGAGCCAGCCACTATCAGTTCAGGGTCCTCCCCTTTGGTCTCACCACAGCCCCCAGGGTGTTCACAAAAGTTATGGCAGTTGTAGCGGCCCACCTGAGGCTTCAGGGAATACAGGTCTTTCCGTATCTAGACGACTGGCTCCTGACTGCCCCCACCAGGCATCTACTAAGTTCAGCCAGGAATTACTTCCTTCACTTGGCCTCTCATCTGGGAATCTCAAGAAATCCTCCCTTCAACCAACTCAAATCTTGGATTTCATAGGGGCCAGGCTAGACACAAACCTGTTGAGGGCCTTCCTAACTCCGGACAGGCTTCGAACTTTGATACTCCACGTGCTGGCCCTCCTACAATCCCCGGCTCCACCAGCGGAATTGGTCCTGAGGGCGCTACGTTCCATGGCTGCGGCCATCAATTTGTCACCTCTAGGTCGTCTAAATATGAGGGTCCTACAGTGGACCTTGCAGGTTCAGTGGTCCATCCTGCAACATCTGCTAAGTGCATCTATCCCCCTCAGCAAGGTTTGCAGGAAATCCCTACTCTGGTGGATCCAGTCCTCAGATGTCCGGGAAGGGTGCCCCTTCTCAATGTCCCCACCCCAAGCCATGGTGACCACGGATGCTTCTCGCCTCGGGTGGGGGGGGCACTGCATGGGCAGAACCGTCCAAGGCACGTGGACCCACTCGGAGACCTTGTTGCACATCAGTGTCCTAGAGATGAGGGCTGTGCTTTTAGCGTTGCAAGCACTCCAGGCCCTTCTTCCCTTAGGGACAATTGCAATTCAAACAGACAACATGTCAGTAGTCTGGTATATCAACAAACAGGGGGGAACCAGATCCTATCCGCTTTGTTGAGAGGCCATGAGAGTTTGGGAATGGGCAATCGCCACCAACTGCTTTCTCATAGCAATGCACATCCCGGGTCGGTCGAACATTTTGGCAGACAGGCTGAGTCGAACCATACTCTCACCATACGAGTGGTCTCTGAACCCGAGAGTAGCGAAGCAAATCTTCCTCAAGTGGGGTCAACCTTGCTGCGATCTCTTCGCGTTGCCTTCGAATGCAAAGTGCAGCGAGTACTTCGCTCTACTTCCCCCACCAGGGGAATCCCTCAGAGACGCTCTAGTGCATGTTTGGCCATCCGGTCTACTTTATGCTTATCCGCCTCTTCCTCTGATGGTAAAATTCTTGCAGAAAGCTCGTCGGTTGGGGAGTAGAGTGATCCTCATAGCCCCATTCTGGCCTCGTCAAACGTGGTTCCCTTGCCTATGGTCTCATCTAGTGAATCCTCCATGGATTTTGGATCCCACTCCGGATCTGATATCTCACCCCCTAGGGTTGACGGCCCCAAATCTGGACAATCTCAAGCTCACAGCTTGGTTGATCCAGTTCCAGTAATAGCTAGGACTCCCGGCATCTCCTCTTCTGTTAAGGCTATTTTAGTAGCCGCTCATAAACCTTCTACTAGAAAGGTCTATAAGAGCAAATGGAAACGTTTTTCGATCTGGGCGGAACATAGAAATTTGGATCCCTTTACAGCCCCGATACCAGCTGTATTAGATTTTTTGTCATATTTATTTGACCAAGGTGCCAGTTCCTCTATGGTCAAAGTCCAATTAGCAGTGATTTCCCACTTTCATGTAGGAAGTGATCTCGGTCCTTTAGCTTCTTCTAAGATCTGCAAGACTTTCTTAAAAGGTACTTTCTTGTTAAGGCCTCCTGTTAAGGATGCAATCCCTCCGTGGGATTTAACCCTTGTTCTCCAGGCTCTTACTGCCCCTCCCTTTGAACTTGCAGCTTTGGTGGATCTAAAATATTTATCTTGGAAAACGGCCTTTCTTATTGCTATTACTTCGGCTAGAAGGGTTTCGGAGCTTCAAGCCCTTTGTGCCAAACCGCCATAACTGGTCTTTCATAAAGACAGAGTTTCCCTCAGGACCAATCCCTCCTTTTTGCCTAAAGTTGCCTCTGAGTCCGACATTAATCAATCTATCAATTTACCGTTTTTTTTCCCAAATTATCATAACAAAGGTGAATACAAACTACATTCTTTGGACGTGCACAGACAATTGAGGTTCTACTTACACAGGACTGCTGAACATAGGAAATCTGAGCAACTCCTTGTATCCTTTGCTAAACCCTTTTTGGGTAAACCTGTGTCAAAAGCTACATTGTCCAAATGGATTTCCCAATGTATACTTCTCGCATATAAGAGTTCTGGCTGACCTGAACCTGTCAGAGTTCACACCCATTCTACTGGATCGATTTCTACTTCTGCTGCTTTTTGGTCCAGAGTGTCCTTGGATGACATTTGTTCAGCAGCCACTTGGGCTTCATCCCATACTTTTATTACCCATTACAAGTTGGATATAATTTCCAGAGGGAGGGTGTCCTTTGGCTCTGCAGTACTCCGGAATATTCTTCCATGAGGACCTCCCAAGTTTTTGGTAGCTGGGGACTCTGCCCCACAGGTTGATGAACAAATGAAGTTAACTACTTCAGATAAAGAAGTTATGTACTCACCATAACGTTCCATCTGAGTAGGTAACTTCATTTGTCAGCAACCAACCCTCCCCCCCCCCTCTGTCCCCCTAACCTGTAGTTCATCCTTTTAGGATCTTTGTGCTTCCTTTCCAGATGACATCAGGTTAGGATGTTTAGCTGATCCTTTGTTTTGTAGTATTTTATGATACTATAGCAAACTCGATCTAAGGACAGAGAGGGATGGCAGAGGGTTATGGGTAAGGGGGATGAGCTTGGAGCTCGGATCTTAGCTGAATAAACCTGCCGGCTCGGATCCGATACCCATAGGTTGCTGACAAATGAAGTTACCTACTCAGATAGAACGTTATGGTGAGTACATAACTTCTTTTTTTTCAACAAGTCCATCATGACACTAGCAAATTAGTAATCCATTGTTCACTAAAACTGCTAGATAAGATGCAATATTTTTTCGGCAACAAGGTAAGCAAGTCACCTGAAAAAATGTCATTGAGAAAGGGCATGATTCATCACTGTAAAGTATTTCATTCAGTGTACTGTTATCCTTACAGTAAACTATTCATATTTTCTGACTACCACAACAGAAAATGTGACTAAGCATAGTTAAAAATAAACAAAAATAAAACAAAACATTTGAAAAGTAAAGAAAAATAAAACATAGATGTCAAAAGACTAAATCCAGAATAAAGCTCAAAACACTAAAATGCAGAGGAGGAGGAGGGGGGAAGCAAACAGCTCTGTGATATCACTACCAGAAGTCAGAAACACAGATTATGTTGTGGTTCTGCAATGTCTGTAACCCATAAAGCACAAAGATGTAAAAAACAAACTCTGCGACATACACAGCAGAGTATAGAAGTTATTAAATAATGACACACTTGAGTTTCACACTTCAAATATTTAAGAAAATGCATATTAATACAAACCCTGTTACTCTAGCAACTTTCTAAGTTTATAACAGCAATATTTGAAATCTGCCCCTATTTTTAGGCCACCCCCCCCCCCATTTTGTCAGGCTTTGTCCAGATTTCTTGCACTACTGCCTGAAAAGGTGTTATGGGGTGGCAAGAGCCTTAGCCAGTAGTCGAAATCCCAGGGGGCAGATGAAGACCAGCTCTGGCAGAGCACTGATGTCTGTCGATCATGTCATCCCAGGCTGACAGATACTGGACCACCTTAGAATGACACCAGATACAAAACCAATTATTGAAGTTGATCATTTTCTGTTTGTAGTGAGGCCTCATCCAAGGTGAAGGTAAAATGCTGCTTTAATACTAACGATATACCTGCCTGAGACATACAATCCAAGAGCTTAGTCATGTCTCTCTTCATACAGTCCAGACAGGTATGTCTCAAATCGTTCACATCAACATGGACAGCTTTCGTATTTTAATATAACTTTATTTTTTAAGGAATTTTGATACAGGATTTGTTTATTAAAGGCAAAACAAACAGTAACAGAATGAAGTTAATTCAGCCTAGTGATTTTTGTGCCAGAGTTTAAGCTATTTGTTTATTTGCAGGAGCATTCTGAAAGAACTGTCCAGTTACGTGACTTGTTCAGATGTATACTCTAGTATATACCCAGGTTATCAAATGAAAAAAAAAAATACTCTGCAAACAGTGCCTGGAGGAATCAAACTCTGCACTGTAAGACAAAGCTAACTTAGGAGCTCATATCATTTGTCCTCTCTTCTACACTACCAGAGTGAATAGTCTGTTTCCTTTCATTACTCATGGCGGAATGTGTTTAGCTAAATAGAAATCAGCCCGTTTCTAGTAAAGAACACATTAACCTTATAAATAAATACTAATCCATGTCCACATTAGAAAGGATTTTTATGTAGACATTTGTTTACTTTACATATTTCAAACTGACTGCAGATCAGTCAGACATACTTCAGAAAGAACAATGAGAAAATATGCAGAAAATTTGTAATATTTGAGAGAGAATAACCTCTGCTATTAAGACAAAGAGTGAAATATTTTCTGTTTCTGACATTTACAGAACAGATACCCAGCCAATCTCCACAAATGGATGACTGGAGTACCATTAACAGTCTCATCTAAGCTGATATCAGGACCTGTTTGGCAAGTAAACAAGACAACAGATTTCTTGTAAAAACATTTCACTTTTGACAGAAAAAAGTACTGACATTAAAACAACCAGTTCACAAATCAAATGAGTTTGTTTTCTGCATTTTAACAGAAAAACACAAGTAAAAGGACTTCCCTGTTTTAAATCCTTCCATTATGACTCAAGTTACATCTGGACAACCATATAACTGGCAAAAACAACCAACTGAAACCTTTGCTCAGACAAAAAACACAAAACATACACCCCTGAGCGTACATATCCCAGTTCCACAGTTGCATAAGCACAAAAATGAAAGAAATGTCATAAAAGAAACATCATACTTAAAAAAAACACAAAAGACTTTTTGCTTACTTACTGAACTGTTTGAAAATAAATAAAATAAAATCCTTGATCGGCTCAAACTCACGGTGACGGTCCAGAGAAGGAGAAAGACTGGAAATCACAGACCACACAGACCTACTGGGAACAATTCCAAAGCCCACAGGCACGAAGAACAGAAAAGATGAACCACCACCATGGTAAGGCAAGCTGGAGCTCCAAAATTCCCCCTCCACTTTCAGTGTCCCTCTCGAAGTCTCAATCAAAGATGAATTAGCTAGCTCGTTCTCTCAGAGGCTGCGCAAAGTAAAACGGTACAATATTCCTTCCTTCTATCAAGTAGCACATCACGATCACTCAATCCCCAGAGATTGGTAGCCTTCCACCATCCATTGATGCTGCTGATATGCAGACTGTCAGACCTATTTGAGCCCTCCATCCACCATGTCCGCTGCAGCCACATAAGTTCCCAACTTCCGCTTCCGCATAAACAGAAACGTTCAAAGGCGCATGCTGGCTGGCTGCATGCAAAACAGGTGCAGTAAAGCAATGCTCTGATTGGCTGAGATGCCTACAGCCAGAACAGAGCGTGCTTTACTGTAGATCTCGCTTGTACTTGCACCCAAACTGGGCACTTCGGGAAAGTCAGCTTATTTAAGCTTAAAAACGGGTGCTCCCGATTAATTCGGGATGATTGAGAGCTATGCCTCCTGCCCTACCTCACATTAGAAATCCACTGGTGGTTGAACCAAGTGAACCTCAACCCAGGTCTTCCCCTCCAGCCACCCTCAACCCAAACAGATTATGCACACAGATGCCTCAGACTTGGGACTGGGGAGCAACTCTGGGCCATCTGAAAGTGCATGGACTGTGGCCAGAGCCACAGAAAAAAGAGCACATCACTGTCAGGGAAATGAGGTAATTCTCCTGGCCCTTCGGGCCTTCCAAACCTACCTACGACAGGGACCTCTAAAGATCTTTACAGACAATGCCACAGTGCTGTGGTATCTCAACAAACAGGGGGGTCCAAATCTTACCTTCTTTGCAGATTAGCTTTCCTAGTGTGGGAAATAGCCACCATCCAGGGAGTTTCCCTGCAGGTGTCTATATTCCCTCACTGCAGAACACCCAGGCAGACTCTCTCAGTAGATCTATCACAAACAGCCACTAATGGATGCTGCACAGGGATGTTTTCATAGACCTGGTCCACCATTGGGGGTACACCACAAATAGGCCTGTTTGCCTCCTCCATCAACAGGCAACTTCCTTGCTTCTGCACCAGGCTTCCACACCCTCAGGCAGTGGCAACAGATGTCTTCTCAATCTCTTGGAAGGGGAAATTTCTGTATGCATTCCCCCACTTCCGACTTGTACAGAAGGTCCTGCTGAAGATTCAGCAGCACAGTCCAAAAATCTTGGTGGTGACTCCCTATTGGCCAAGACACTATTGGTTCGCCCTAATATTACAACTATCTAAGGGGAATCACCACAAGCTACCCCTCAGAGTGGACCTTCTCACACAGCACAAGGGATCCCAAATCAAATCACAGTGGTAGTCACTGCACCTCACCCTGTGGCTGATAGGATTCTGATCCCCTTCAGGCACCTTTACAATGAGGACGTGCTTACTGTCCTGCAGGAGGCCAGGAAATCAAATACGAGAACATCTTACCTTTGTAAGTGGAATAGAAATTCTACATGGTGTCTCAAAAGACAGCTGGACCCTTTTGCTAGCGGGCCCCCTCTAGTTCTGACTTACCTGTATGAACTTCTGCAGACAGGATTGGCCTACTCTTCCATTAAAGCCCACTTGTCTGTCATTTCAGAATGCCTTCCTCTGGACCCCCCCCCCCCCGTGTACAGACTACCAGCTAAATTATTCCTTAAAGGGGTTCTTCACCTGAGACGTCCCAGGAAGCCATCCCCACCCCCATGGGATCTCAACTATGTTTTGGAAAAGCTTACTCTGGCCCCTTTTGAGCCAGCCGACAAAGTTTCCCTAAAACACTGTACATGGAAAACTGTGTTACTCGTGACTCTGAAGAGTCTCAGAGCTTCAAGGCCTCATGGTTATTCCTCCTTTCCTGGTATTCTACACTGACAGGGTTACTCTTAGGACCAACCCTTCCTTCATGTCTAAGGTGGCGAATGATCTTTTCTTAAATCAAGCCATCCACCCCCTACCTTCTTCCCTAACCCACAGGGGTACAGTGAGAGAGTACTCCATTCCCTGGATGTGCACAGACAACTCACATTTTACCTACACAATACCAAATTCATCAGACAGGCTGACCAGCTCTGTCTCTTTCCATCCCAGGAGGAAGGCAGTTACCAAACCATTAAAATCTGGATTTCCAAGGCTATCACCTTCTGCTACCAATTCCACGGGATATCCCTGCAGGGT
The DNA here is from genome assembly GCF_019279795.1 of Protopterus annectens. Lineage (NCBI taxonomy): Eukaryota > Metazoa > Chordata > Ceratodontiformes > Protopteridae > Protopterus > Protopterus annectens. Next base: position 3,146,016 of record NC_056728.1, on the reverse strand, counting down.
ACTGTTAAAGTACACTCCACCAGGGCTATGGCCTCCTCTGGAGCCTTCTTCAGAGGTTTGGACACCTCTACCATTCTTGAAGCAGCCACTTGGTCATCAGTGCACACCTTCACCAAACACTACAAGTTAGACAATATTTCCAGAGCCAGGACGGGCTTTTCCAGGGCTATCCTTCATGGATTCCTGGAAACTGCCTCTAAGACCTCCACCCAGTTCCTCATTGTGAGCTTTGGCACTCACCCATATGTAATGAATACTGCAACATGAGAATAGAAGGACATAGAAAAGTTCTGTAAAATCTTACCATAACCATATATGTCCTTCTCTTCCACGTTGCACTATTCCTTCCCACGCACATACCCCTCTTTGTTATGCAGCATTTCCACTTCTGGATGGCACAGGGCTGGCATTTCCCTTACTAGGACTGGTTCTGACTGGGGCTTTTACAGTACTGAGGGCTGGTGCGTGCAGACATAATTTTTATGGCCCATGTTGTGCTAGACACTTCAGACATCCCAAGCACCATACTATGACTGAAAACTTTTGTATATTGGCCAGACGTTTGGGTAGGAAGAAGAGAAGACACACATGTGATGAATACTGCAACATGGAAGAGAAGGACATCTATGGTTATGGTAAGGTTTTGCACAACTTTTCTTTCTAGAGTGTCTTCAAGCCTGTTGAGAGTTTCCTTTAATCACTTTGTTTGCATCCTTCTGTGCTTCTATGTTAAACTGTTTATGCACATCACCCGTTAGCTACACCACTTCATGTTTCTTGAAATAAGGTAGTACTTGAGAGTAATCAGTATGCAGATAGGTATTTGAGAAGTATTTTTTACTTAACCTCCATTTGAGTATAGCTGCATCCCAAAAACCTTATACATTTGTAGCTAATAAGGAAGCAAGTATAATTCAACAAATATTTTTATTGTGAAGAACATAATAGAAGTTGAGTTTTAAAATATGCCATAATAAATCGTGTTACTAAAATGTTGCATTTTAGGAAAGTCAGCAGGTTAGGTTGAGAGGAATTAACAAGGAGTCATGGAGACGAGCACACTCCATAGTCCATACGGTTGGTGTATTACAGTAGGCCTTGGGGTAAGACTGTTGCAAATTTAGTGAATACTGACAGGTACTTTACATAGGTGCCCTACATAATTGCAAGATTTTTTTTTTTTTTTTTTTTTTATTTGGCATCCCCAGCTTATTTGGGATGGCTTTCTTCAACTAATTATAGGTATCGCACTGATTTGTTTTACTTAAGAAAATGAAACAAACCCTGTATGTAACATTTTGCCATTTGGTTGTTAAGAGCATAGGTGTTAAATACTATGTAGTATGAGGCACTTTTATTTGTTATTTTTTTAATTGATTTTTGAACTGCAGGATAGACATCACCTAATCTTCCAGTTTTCATGCAGTTGTGTTGCTGATATGTATTTGTTTCTGTTGTAGCAGTTTGGAACCCTTCCTTTATGGACTGCACGCATTGTTTAAAGGGGACTTCAGAATCACCTCCCCAAGAGATGAGTGGGTGTTTGCAGATATGGACCTCCTGCACAGAGTAGTAGCCCCTGGAGTGAGAATGTCATTAAAACTACATCAGGTAATGTGGCATAGGTGTGAAATGTACTTCCTGTATCTTTTGCTTAAAGTTGTGCCACACTGGCTCAAACTAGTAAAACAGAAGCAGTCACTGTGCTGTTACAGTTAGAAAATACTGCTGTGAATTAAACATCGTACTTTGTACGTCACATGAGATGGAGTGTTGGTACAATTGTCGTACTTCAACTGTAGTGTGCCATAAAGTTGCCTCTGTTTTTAATGAATGCACTACTAATTAGCATCTTTACAACAGTAAAAGCAGAGTACTGTTGTGTTGGTAACTTAACGTAATTGTAGATGTTTGACTATGTCCATTGTTGCGTACTGATAACTTATTGGAACTTCTGCCCCTGAAGGCCCAGCATCCTGACTGACTTTCAGATAGTTGCACCCTTCTCTGTCCTGGCTGTGCTGACTCCATCCCATCTAGATTTCAGTACGTCAGTGGTATAAGCAAGTTGTCTTTCCATGCCATCTTTTGTTTCTTTCTCACCCTGTCCCTTGTGAAGTGTGAGACAAAAGCACTAAAAGGTCCTTATATATTGTGGATGCTTGACAAGGATGCTTAACCAGAAGAGATGTACTAATCTGCATCTCCATAGAGGAGGAGGTAAGGACTGAAAATGAGTATGTGTATTGCTGCATTCCTAACAAGAACACAGTTAAGGAAAGGAAAATGGGGTGGATGAAAGGGTATATTACTGCTACAATGAACATACTTAAACAGCTACAGTTATGGTAAATTCCTAAAACAGCTGTACTATGTTGTCCACCATTGCAGTGTTTATAACTTCTTAAGAAGATTCCCAAATGTTATGTAGCTTGGTAGGGAGGAGTTTGGACTTGTGAAAGAGTGGGTTACAACAGACCTTGCAAGTTGGGTATTGCAAAACCCACTCTTGTCTTGGAGTAAGAGGAGACACCCAGATTGTAATGTTTTAAAAACATGTGGACTAATGACCATGTAACTGCGTCCAAAATGGACTGGCTGCTTACCAGGTGGTGGTGGCTGTAGTAGATTATGACCTTACTTTCTTGTTACAGTTTTGTTGTAGAATGAATAACAGAGACACAGTGAGCTACCCATTTAGAAACTGTTTGTTTAGCGACAGATATGCCTTCCTTATCTTTTACAGAGGGCAAAAGTATTTCCTTTGTTTTCTTTTTTATCCATATAGCTGGACTGCCTTCACACAAAGAGAATGGAAGATTTTCCCCCTTTGTGTAGAGATGTAGGGTAAAACAGGGAGGTGATTCAAAGATGCCTCAGTCAGCACCTTTGACATGAAAGAAGTTTAAGTGTAAAGTGTGACACTGTGCTTATGAAAACTGAGAAGAGTCTGCAAATGATGACTTGTAGTTTTGAGATTCTTCTAGCAGAGATGGTGACGATTAACACATTTTCCAGGACAAATGCTTGAGAGGTAAGTAATGCCTGGTTCAGAGGAAGGCACTATTAACTTTTCTAGTGCATATTTGAGATCTCATAGTGAAGTGTGTTCTTTCTTAGGAGATCCCGGGTGCAAGACCCCTTAAAGAATTGCTTCAGATGTTGTCTAGAGGAGATGGGGGTTACCAAGACAGGCTTGCTGAAATGGCATAAATATGCAGCTTCAGTGAAGCGTAAGACAGTCCTGAAGTGTGATATATTACCTGTCTTTCTGACTCTGGAAAACCCTTAAATGCCAAGTTTGAAACCACATTCCTGGAACATAATGGTCTTGACTGGTCATGTAACCAATATAATATGTTTCACTCTCCTTGATGGTCCTTGTTTGGGCTCACCAATCATAGTCCAACACTTTTTATGACATCCTTGAATCTGGGACATCCCTGAGTAATGCACATCATGACATCATGTTCCGGTTGTGTAAGATTTCACATCCCAAAGACCTCCATTTTTTTTTTCCCTTTCCCCATTCTTTTAGTTCAGAGGTCAAGAATTACTGTCATAATTAGAAGTCTGCACTCCCATGCCTAAACAAAGGCTTATTATAAGCATCCATGTACTCATCAGATAACTAGCCAAGATCTATTGTACAATTTCTTTTACTGTCTCCAGGTGGAGTATGACATTGACAGTTTTCACACCTGCCGGAGTTTTAATCTTGCCATTCAAATAAAAAGAAGATGGCAGCCATTAAGACCTACTTGACTAATGACTGGCAGGAAGGTCCTGAATACAGCCCCTAACATTAAGTGTAGATGTTAATACAAGGCCAGGCTAGAGTAGGTTGAGTTATGTATTTATTTGCTTTTGTTTACTGGGAAATTCCATCTTGGAACTGAAATGCCCATTTTCAACGGAGTCCTGGAAGAAAAGCTCCAAAACAAGTACAGGAAAAACATTTTTGACAAATTAAAAGAAAAAGTCAGCAAACATTATTTGTAAAGTTTTTCAGAGCAAACAGTCAACAGACTAAGGTAATACATGTTTCCAAGACATTGTGAGTAAAATAAAAAACACTATATTATTACATGTGTATAGAGTCATGGTCCTACTAGAGTCAGAGTGCATGTCCATATACCTGTTTGATCCCAGCAATTGCTGAGCCCATTGTTGGTTAGGGAGTACATGAACTCGCACCCATCCTTCACCTTAGTGGAATTTCAAGGTACCAGAGTAGGTGTTCCTTGGTTCAAGCCATGTGGATTCATTCTGGGGTTCTTGCTCTGACAGATCTGTTTAATTGGCTGTTGATTGAGGTCATCCACTGGATTTTCCCAGGGAGTGGTTCTTTGAGTTGTTCAGTCATGGGTCAGCAGTATTTAAACTCTCTGGTCTGCCATCTGGACCCAGATTGGCCAGCAGGTCCCAGATGAAGTTCCTAGTGGATTATCTCATAATAAAGATGGCTTCCCATCAAGCAAATGTTTGACAACTGAAGGGAGCTTACATTGTGCATAGGTGTTGAATTATACCATTAAGGTGTTTGTTCTGAAGCCTGTTCTACCCCCAGAGAAAATCCATCCCCATTATACACCACCCTTGGCTAGTACTTTATCTGGTGCCTAGTGGGACTAACCCACTCAACAAATAATTGATAATTGAGTAAATGTGTATGTGTATATATATATATATATATATATATATATATATATATATATATATATATATTTATTTTTGCTAGTTACACAGTCTGAATCAAGTCATTGTACTCATCAGTAAAGTTCTACATTTGCTTGGTTAAACATCATTCCAAGCATTTTTGGACCCACTCCACTCTTGCTTACACTGTCTTGGGGAAATGCCTGAAATTAACAGTGCCAAAAATTCAACCTGGATATTCAACATTGAATAAGGGTTTTCCTCAAAGCTCATTTCCTAAGTCACAGCATCACCGTATGTATACCCTGCAAATGGTTCCAGGCCTGAGTCTCATTGAGGTAACTCCTGTGCTGTCCATACTTTAGACCACCCTGCAGGTTGTGAACTCATCTTTAAGGGTTTGACATCTGATTAGTCCCTGTCCTTGGACAAGAATGTTGGGACTGCGGGAGGTGTGCTGTAGGCAGCCATCTTGTCCCCCCTGTCTTCTGCCCTGCCCAGTCCCAGATTTCCAACAGGTCTCTCGTAGTTATCACTGAATGTGATTTTTTTTTTTTTTTTAGTAAAGAATAACATTAAACATTTGCTATGTTTGATTACTTCAGATCCTGTGCCCCACCTCAAGGGAATCATTTCCTTAGCTGTAGCCATTTTCTCCCCAGGCATTTCTGACAGAGTACACACTGTAGAGAGCTTTTAAAATATGCCGTCTTGTTGCATTCCTAAGAATGTGTTACCATTTACCTCTCTCTTTCCCATCATCATTCCAGCAGTTGCTGTCTAACTGAGGAAAACTTTTCTGAAGTTTGTTTGATGTATAAAAATATGTATGAAAACACTTCCAAGCAAACGTCATAAACATTCTGAACTGTTGTGCAGCATGGAGCCATTTGATGTTGTTTCCCCACCCTCTGTTCTGGATAATCAGCCTGATAATCACCTATCAGAAATCAGTGTCTAGTTTTACCTTAGATGGGAAGTGATCAAGACAAGACTCGTCCCAGTGACAAGCCCCTAGACCCATGCAGACCAGGCGGGGTCATGAAGATGTTCTTTGTGTTTCACTGTTGCAGTCTTAACCTGTAGGATTTCCTGCCATGGAAGTCTTTGGCCAGCCCAACTACCAAAGAAAAATCTCCCTCCTCCAGGAGCCAGCAGATACCCTACTTGATGTTGCTACGCTAGAATATAAGGGGAGTTGGATGGTGTCATGACCTCAGTTCTTTCTTCCTGTTGGAGCCTGAAGCAAGCCGGTTGGTCCACACCAGAGAAAGAAAACTCCAAAAAGTACCCCATTGGGGAGCCTTCTATACATCTTTGGACTAATGTCAGAGAAAATTAATAATTGTCTACACTCTGCCAAACAGATTCCACACTGGGACTTCCACTCCTTTACTGTGACTTGCTTGGGCCCGGAACACAATGTTCCCAACTGTCGTTTCTGAGCCCGATTTAGTAGCAGGGCCATTAGGTGTAGGATCAAGATTCTAGCTAGACACCATAGTGAGTCATCAGGCCATTCCTTTCCTCTGGCATCCAACAGTCGATCTGTAGTAGTCATCCTAGAGTGAAAAAGGGATCAGTAAAAACACCCCTGGCTTAGGGCCTCAGATGATGCCCACTTAACATCAGACAGTCCTCCTAGGCTTGTTATTGCTGAAGAAGGTGAAGTGCTTTTGTAGCCCCTTTCCACGACTGAGGTGGTAGAGTCCGACATGCCTTCTGGTCCCTTGACATCTTTTCAAACCATAGGATTCTATTCGTTGTTGGGGTCTTGGACCGCTTTGCATGCTCTGGCTTCTGACAACTTTGGTAGGACTGAAGATGGCTTTTCATGTTGCCAGGACATTGCAGCAACTCTACATCCATGGGAGCTGGGCACTCATTCTGCATTGGACGTTGGAATCAGACCGAAGCCCAAGGCTACTCATAAAAAAGTAACTCCCTCCCAGCCCCAGCCTAGGTCTAGTGACTCTTATTCCTAGGCATGCCAATAAGATCTTGTGATTGTCTGACAGCATAATCTTTCTGGTTAGATCCAGACAGCCTTCTCCTGAGTCCTTCCCAGCTAAAAGAAAAATTGATGACCTCCAGAAAACCATTTTGATCCCTTTGAAGTTAGACGATGATTTTGAACAGGAGGACTCTACCTTTGAAGAAGCTGTTTCCATTGTCTCCTTTGGGGATTCAGATTCAGAGGACAACCTGGCTTCTGCCTCCCCTCCTGAAGATATTTCCTTTGCGGAAATCCACACACCTACCTAGAGGGAACACTTCCAGTGAGAAGCTCAAAGCTACCATCAATCAAAGAAAAGAATTAGGAAATTTCTTAACCTCCCTGTACACAAACATCTTGCCATACACCCTGATGTCCTTCAAGGATGCATCTGCAGTCCTAACAAATGGGTTGTCCTGCCTCAGGCAGCCCTTTGGTCGTCCGGATTCCAAAGTCTGGGTCTGGCCTCGGCTGATGTCGCACTTCACCCGACGTCATAGCTGCTGTCAATTGGGTATAAAGGCATCAGCCGACGCCATTTTCCCCAGTCTTTCTTGCCGCGTGGCGCCCGAAGCAGAAGCTGTTCGCAAGTGCCGGTCGGTCAGAACCAGAGATTGCTACTACCGAAGACTTCTAAAAAGCTAAGTACCCCGTTGGGGACTCTTTCTTGCCTCAGCCGATGTCAAAAAAGTGAATAACTGTTTAACTTGTGGGAAACAAATACCTCATAAGGATTTCCACTCTTACTGCCTACCTTGCTTAGGCCCAGACCACGACGTAGCAGCTTGTCTAGCCTGTGCTTCCTTCAACCGACGGACACTTAGACGTCGGTCGGAGTTTGCAGAGGAGTTTTTCGGCTCCGCTTTTGCTTACAACATGCCGTCGGAGACTCCGACTTCACAATTAGCAAAAAAGCATAAGGAAAAGGACCGACACTCGCGGTCTGCGGTTTTGGCCGAAACCGCGGTTAAGCCAACCGCGAGTGTCTCGGTTTCGGCTGAAACCGAGTCCTCGGTTCTTCCTTCGGCCGAAAGCATGCCTCCTACTACCGAGGCCTCATCCAGCATGGCTGAATCTGCTACTGAATTTCCACCTGCTCTTACAGGTTCACAGGATTTATCAGATACTATCCCTTTAGATATATCCACTCCTGCACGTGGAGCTGCTAGGCCCCCTGCATCCATGTCAATTAAGGCTTTTTCTAGGGCTAAAGCAGCTAAATCTTCAAAGACCATGCCTGCTAAAACCCTCTCACACAGGCCTAGCTCTAGTACTCAAATGCTCAGTCTAGCAGAGGATCTCATTTCTTTGATCAGGGGATCCCAGCCTCACCCTGACAGGGCCTCTCATCTCCCTCCAGAGAAGAGGCCTAGAGCAGAGCCCCCTGAGCCAGTTTCTACAGATTACTCCTCTGATGATTCAGAAAACTAAAATCCTCCAGAAGGCCCTTACTCACCATATGAGGACTCTGACGCAGAAGACTCCATTCCTTCTGCCTCTCCTCCTGAGGAATTTTCTTTTGGGGGAACATTGCATGCTATGAGAGAACAATTTCAATGGCAGGGCCAGGATTTTTCAGACTCTAGGAAAAGGCTTAGGACCTTTTTACATTTGCCACAGCATAGGCCTTTAGCCATTCCTCCAGTACTTACAGTTGTGGATGATGCATTTAATGATGCTTGTACTGCCCCTGACTCTCTTCCCCCGGCCCCTGCTAAGCCCGACAGATACTACAGGGTTCCGGACACACATTATCACTTGTATAAGGCTCCTATTGCAGATCCTGAAACTATTTCTCAGGGCCCCAAAGCTGTAGCAGCTGCCTCTGCCAAAAACCCCCTCCCCTCTGAAAGAGAATCTAGGGCTTTAGAGAGATGGGGTAAAAAAGTTTATACTTCTGCTACTCTTTCGGCTAGGGCCTTAAACTGTCAATTCCACATGATTCAGTATCAGGAATTTTTGTTAGATCAGCTAACTAAAAAACTGTCCTCTCCTGAACCTGTAGACCGTAAGTCCCTTCAGGAATTGGTACATAACACTCAGCAGGTCAGTAATCATTCCTTAAAATGCGGCTATGATGCACTGGAGGCTTCCTTTAGATCAGCTATGACTGGTACAGTGATCAGAAGGCATGCATGGTTAAAAGAGCAAACCTTACTAGACCATGTGAAGTCAAAGCTCCTAGATGCTCCCATGGAAAAACACAGTTTGTTTGGCTCACCTGCACAGCAAGTGTTAAAGAAGGTGGAAGAAAAGGCAAAATCTGTCCAGACAGTCAAGGATTTCTTACAGATCTAGCCTCCGAGGTTTAGTAGGAACTGGCCTTCCAAGAATTGGTCCTTTCCAGACACCACCAGAGCACAGAGAGGCAGAAATAGGCGCCCAAGAGGCAGAGGTCAATCCAGAGGTGCCTACAGGGGACGTCAGTGGCAGCCTAACAACCAGAGAAGTACTGCCACAGATCCAGCCACTACCACTTCCACAGGACAGTCACAGTGACTTGGCTCTGAAACCGCCTACCAGGGAACAACTGGAAGCACCCTTGGGCGGAAAGCTAGCCTTATTTTCAGTAAACTGGCATTACATTACAGGAGACGAATGGATTTTACAGACAATAGACAAAGGTTACAGGTTTCACTTCCATACTCTACCAAGGAAGAGAGGAATGCCAAACCTACCTCCAAACCAAAAGACAAACGCTCTAGAACAAATAGACCACTTACTAAGGATGAGAGCTATAGAAAAGGTACCGTCCATGGAACAAGGACAAGGATTTTATTCCAGACTTTTCCTGGTACCAAGAAAGGAAAATCAATGGAGACCTATTCTCGACCTGTCCGCTCTAAACACATATCTCATTGTTCCAAAATTCAAGATGCTGACACTACAGCAACTTCTTCCCATGCTGGGCAAGGAGTCTTGGCTGGTAACTCTAGATCTCAAGGAGGCATACCTGCACGTCCCCATACGACCAAATTGCAGAAGATACCTCAGATTTCTTGCAGGATCAGAGCATTATCAATTCTCAGCATTGCCTTTTGGCTTATCTACTGCGCCCAGAGTATTCACGAAATGCCTGGCATCAGTAATTGCTCATTGCAGGCTTCAGGGAATCCAAATTTATCCATACCTGGACGACTGCCTGTTACAAGCGGACAACAAAAACAAATTAACAAAAGATTTGAGAAAGGTTATTCACCTATTGCAAGCCCTGGGATACACAGTCAATATAAAAAAGTCAAGGCTGATACCATCCCAAAGGATAACTTTCTTGGGTGCAGATCTGGACACATCAAACCAAATGGCATTCCTCACAGCAGAAAAGCAGAAGCAACTACCACTCTATTTCATGGCATTGACAACGCAGACCCAGCTTACAGCAAGGAAAGTCCTGCAAGCCCTGGGTTACATGGCATCCTGCATAATAATGATTCCACATGCCAGACTACATATGAGGAAGTTGCAATGGTACCTAAGGAATTTATGGTCTCAGCACAAGCACAGCCTAGAAACCCAAATTCCAATAATTCCATGCCTGAAACAAGAATTCCAGTGGTGGGCTCAGGCCTGTCAATTGATCAAAGGACTGCCCTTCCACAGGCCTCACCCAAGCCAAACTATCACCACGGACGCCTCAGACCTCGGTTGGGGGGCACACATGGTGGACAAGTGCATACAAGGCTTATGGACACAAGACCAGCTGAACCTGCACATAAATCTAAAAGAGATGCTGGCAGTAAAGCAGGCAATTCAGACATTCAGACCGTTTCTTCAACAGGGTCATTTGCTAAGGATGGACAACACCACAGTTATGTGGTATATCAACAAACAGGGAGGCACACGTTCATATCCTCTATGCCGGATGGCAATGGACCTTTGGAATGTGGCCCTGAACCTCAACATCCAGCTCCAAGCCATATTTGTGCCAGGAAAAGAAAATATACTAGCAGACATCTTAAGCAGAACTACCACGGATGCCCACAAATGGATATTGCATCCAGACATCTTCAAATCCATTACAAGGAGATGGGGACTACCAGAAATAGACCTGTTCGCATCCCCTCACAACCACCAATTGAAAAAATTCTGCACAAGGACATACCACCCACTTGCTTGGAAGGTGGACTCCCTATCCTTCAGTTGGGAAAGCCTGACAGCATATGCATTCCCACCTCTTCCTTTGATGCACAAAGTGCTACTGAAGATCAAAGAAGATCACCCAAGGATCATCCTGATAGCTCCAGACTGGCCGAGGCAGCATTGGTACCCGCTACTGAGGAGTATGTCTCGGGAACACGCATGGCCTCTACCCCTAGTTCCTTTACTGCTAACACAGAACAACTTCAAAATCCTGCATCCAAACTTGAAAACACTGCAGCTAGCTGCTTGGAACATTACATGACACAAAATAACCCAGATTTATCTCAAAGGGTTAAAGACATTATCTTGGAGGCTCGCAGACCCTCAACAAGGAAAACTTACTCAGCAAAATGGAAAAGATACCTCATTTGGAGTGCAGCAAAAGGATAAAATGTATCATTGGCAAACATAGCTAACATCCTGGAATATTTAGCAGAGCTTTTCCACAATGGCCTGTCTTACTCCTCCATTAAGATCCACGCATCAGCCATTTCAGCAGAATACAACATGGATCCTCCAGTCTTTTTTCATCCTCTACTCGGGCAGTTTCTGAGAGGAATTTAAAATGTAAAGCCACCAAGGAAGCCACCATTGCCTACATGGGACCTGAACTTTGTGTTAGAAAAATTGACACTATCCCCTTTTGAACCAGCAGCAACAGCAGAATTACAGTACTTATCTTGGAAAACTGCTATCCTGCTTGCAATCACTTCAGCAAGAAGGGTTTCTGAATTACAGGCATTAATGGCAGTACAGCCCTTCCTTATCTTCCATCAGGATAGAGTGTCCATGAGAACTAATCCTACTTTTATGCCAAAGGTGGTCTCCAGGGTATCATTAAACCAAGCAATCCACCTACCAACATTCTTCCCCAACCCACAGAACAGGGGGGAAAGACTACTACATACCTTGGATGTACATAGGCAATTGCGCTACTACCTGGACAGAACCAAGAACAATAGAAAAACTGACCAGCTTCTGGTAGCATATGCAACAGGAATGGAAGGAAAAGCAATTTCAAAACAGACAATCTCAAAGTTGATAGGAAATTGCATTAGATTTTGTTACTCTTTTCATGGGAAGGCAACTCCAGAAAACATCAGACCTCACTCCACAAGGGCTACAGCCACTACAACAGTTTTTTTACGAGGAGTGGCTACCAAAGACATTTTAGAGGCTGCTACTTGGAGCTCCGTGCATACATTTGCCAAGCATTATAATCTACCTTTATACTCCAGATCCCGAGCAGGTTTTGCCACTGCTGTTTTGCAAGGGATCTTAACTACACCATAATCTTCTTAGTACCTCCTCCCCCAGTTTGGCTATGGTATTCTACCCATTTGTTAGGACTGCAGATGCATCCTTGAAGGACATAGTACAGTTTTGTACCTACCATAAATGTAGATGTCCGAGAGGTATGCATCTGCAGTCAGGATTACCCTCCCTCCTTCCCCTCTGTGGTACTCCTAGGGTATTTGCCCATCTAGTAGCTAGCTGGGGGAATCTATTATGGTGTATTTGTATGTATATATGTATATACCTGTTTATTTCTATTTTGCTCTCTACTGTTTGGAATCATTTGCATTTATCCAAATTTAGCCTTCCTAGAGGGCACCTGGCATCTGGGGCAAGAAACACTGAGGAAAATGGCGTCTGCTGATGCCTTTATACCCAATTGACAGTAGCTATGACGTCGGGTGAAGTGCGACATCCGCCCGAGGCCAGACCCAGACTTTGGAATCCGGCCGACCAAAGGGCTGCCTGAGGCAGGACAACCCATTTGTTAGGACTGCAGATGCATACCTCTCGGACATCTACATTTATGGTAGGTACAAAACTGTACTTTCTAGAGATAGTGGACACTGTATTTCAGGACTCCACTTTAAAACCAGACTCCCTGTCTCCTGCTCCTAGGAAAGCCTGACAGGTTTTATAGGGTTCTGAATTCACACAAACATCTTTTCAGGAACCCTGTAGCAGACCCCGAGGTTTTGACCCCTCGCCCTAAGGGAGCCAAAGCTAGATTTTCCAAGGACCCCTTGCCCACAGATAAAGAAAGTAGGGCCTTAGACAAATTTGGCAAAAAAAGGCTTACACATCTACCTTTGCTGCGAGGACCTTGAATTGCCAGTTTCACATGGTTAGATACTAAGAAACTGCTCTTAATCAGATGAAGCAGAAACTGATGGTCATAAAGAACAAGAGTCTCTCTAAAGAGTTATTAGACCTTTGTAATTCCTGTTCTCAGGTAGTAAAACACTCCCTGCACTGTGACTGTGATGCTATGGAAGCTTCCAGTAGAGTTACAGCTACAGACATGCTTGGCTGAGGGAGCAGTCCCTTCCAGAGCGTGTCACATCCAACCTCGTGGTTGCCCCTGTGGACAAGGACCTTCTCTTTGGCCCCAAAGCTGAGGCTGTACTCAAGAAAATGAAGGCTGAGTCAAGTCCATGCATTGGTCCTTTCGTTCAAAATCTGTGGCTAGGCAAAGAAAGCCACGTAAGGAAAGGAGCCAGAGACAACACCAAAGGCCAAGGCAGTGGCATTCAGAACAAGTTAATCCTGGGGGTTCAGGACCACAGTCCCCTGACAGGAAGCAACCAAGACTTAGCCTTGCTTCTCCCTACCCCCCCCCCCAACTAAGGGTGAGACTGTCACTGTTCCACACAAAAAAACAAAGAGCGGCGTGTACTAAACATTATTTCAAAGCGTTGCAAAGTCAAATTCAAGGAACACTTGAAACCCTTAGGCTTTCCAGACATTCCACCAAAACAAAAAACACAGGCATTGACCCAGATAGAGTTGCTATGCTCTCAGGACATCATGAAACTGGTACCAGAATACCTACAAGGAAGAGGATTTTACTGCAGACTCTTCTGGTTCCTAGAAAAGAAGGCACATGGCAGCCAGTACTGTACCTGTCACGACTGAACAAATTACAAAATTCAAGATGCTGACCCTTAAGAAACATCTGTCCATGATCTTTCCAAATGTTACCCTGGATCTATAAGATGCATACCTGCAAATTCCCATAGAAGAATCAGACAGAAGCTTCTTACACTTAGAGCAGGTACCAGCCGCTATCAATTTTGTGCTGTGCCCTTTGGCTTGTCTACTGCTGCCAGGGTCTTTACAAAATGCCTAACTTCATTACTACTTAGAACCAAGACTATCAAAAATCAGACCACTGTTTGTGTCTTTTAACACTAGCTCTGAGGGGAAACCAGTTTCTAAGCAAACCATCTCAAAATAGATCTTCCAGTGTATTTCATCCTGTTACAGCCATCATAGAAAGAACCCCCCCTCTGCTGTGAGGACACATTCCACCAAGACTGCTGCTACTTCCAGTGCCTTTCTTAAATGGGGGTCCATGAAAGACATTTTGGAGGCTGCATACCTTTACCAAACTTTACCACCTTTCAGCATTTTCCAAGTCGAGAGCAGGATTTGCCACTGCCATTTTGCAGGGCATCCTCACCTCTCCTTAGTTTTCCATCCTTCCTTCCTTTCAGCTTTGGGAATCATCCTACAAGTTAGGACTGCAACAGTGAAACACGAAGAATATAGTATAGTTGTGTATACTTACCATAAATGTAGATGTTCAAGTTCAAGTGTATTCACTGTTGCAGTGTTCTCTCCCCTCCCCCCCCCAGCTTACAAGGTAGGCTCGGACCATTTCCTTCTCAGTCAGGTTAACCCTCTTTCTAACTTTCCTCTTCCTGGTCTTCAGTGTTCCAGACCCTTGACCTCAGGGTCCCTTGGGGGGAGTCCTACCTGTAGGGAAAAGTACTGAGGTCATAGTGCTGCTGGCTGACTCCCCTTACACCATAATGTAATGACATTGGATGTGGCATGTGCTGGCTCCTGGAGGATCGCTGATTCAAATGAGGTGCCTTTGCAGCCTCCTGGTCCGATTACACCTTGGCCCAAAACCTGTGGTGCAACCCCTTGGGAGGTTGCCATGGTTCCAGGCCTTCCATTCACTTCTTCCATAAAATCAGCATTGGTTGGGTCTGAGGTCACTCTGCAGGCATCAGTTTCCAATGTTAATGTTGTGGGTACGAAGGAAGACTCCTTATCTTCTTCAGCCGTGGAACACCTTAAAGAGTTCTTGATCAGATAACTGTGGCAGATAACCAAAGAGAACCATCAGCCTTCCTCTGTCTTCTCCTCAGCTCTCTGACATTCCATCCCAGGTCAAAGCCCAGGCCCTCTTAAAAATAGCCTATGAGTTTATGACCCTTATGAAATCCAGAAAGCCCAGTCACACCCAGGCCACTACCCTGGAAGCCTTTTCCTAAAAAAGCATAGGCATGTGGCATTTCAAGAAAAATCAGATGTATAGGCTCTGAAGATGAAGAGGGGATAGCCTACTCAGAGCACCTACCCCTTCAGCCTTATCCTGACTCAGACTCTGATGATACCCTCTCTTCTGATTATCCCCGAAAAGATCTTTCTTTCTGGGGATACCCTTTATAAAGTGAAGGAGACCTTCAATAAGGAAAGAAAACCGTTCTCACAGGCTTTGACCCATTATAGGGAACTACTGAGTTTACCATCACCCAGACCACTGGCTGAGCCTTCAGTGCATGTGGTGTTAGATGACATCTTTGAGGACATATCTTTGCACCCTCATTCTTGCCCACCTGCATCCAGGAAGCCTGACTTGTTTTACAAATTCCTTGATTCACACAAGCACTTTTACAAGATTCCTAAAGCTGACCCTTCAGTACTCTCTACAGAATCCACTAAAGGGAGCAGTTAGTCATCCCCTGCCCAGTAATATGGAAAGCAGACAATTAGTAACATTTGGCCAAAAGCTTATACCTCTGTGCTGTTCTTTCTGTGAGGGCATTTAACTACCAATTTTATATGTTAAAGTTCTTGGAGTCCCTAGAAAACCAAATCATAAGTAAGTCAGATACTGATGTTCCTTGTGTTTCACTGTTGCAGTCATCAGATTTGGGTTATCCCTGCCAGAGTAGCCCTCGGCCAGCCCGAATACCATAGACTTAGTATTTCTGCTTCGGTTGCTTTTACTTGAGGACTGACGTCAGGTCATCAGTGATAAAAAGTAAGGCAGCCGACACCATTACATCAGTCTTTCTTGCCGTGGAGCCTGAAGCAGAAGCAGTTTGCATGAGTGCCGGTCGGTTGCTACCTGAGATTTCATCTCCGAATTGAAGTTGAAGTCTTCTAAATCTAAGTACCCCGTTTGGGATCCTTTTTCTTGCACTAACCGATATCAGAAAAAGTGTTAATTGTCTCGCCTGTGTAAAGCAAATACCACACTGAGACTTCCATTCTTACTGCATCACTTGTTTAGGCCCAGACCCCGACGTCCCAGGTTCCTATCACATAATCGAACTTTTACAAGTTCGAGCCATATATGGTCGAGACCATAAGTTCGAATTTGTAAAAGTTTGAGCATTCGAATGGAAATCTCCATAAGCGGAGGTTTCCATTTTGTTCAATGTGGTGCGATCTCGGAGTTGGTATATTTAAGTAGCGGGGGATGTGGGGGTGCAGGGGGGCCTGCCCCCCTGCTTACAATTTATTTTGTTGCCCGTTGTTTTTTTTCTTTTTTTCCGTAGTCGAAGTTTTGTAACTTCGAACATAATGGTTTGACAATTAGGTGTTCGGAGTTATGGAACTTCGACTATGTAATATAGACCCCGATATCCCCTGTTGTCGCTTCTGTGCTTTGTTCAACGCCAGAACTATCCATCATTGGGCCCTTATTGTAGCCAGATATTTTTGTTTACAGTCCTTAAATTCCGATAGGGCTTCGGTAAGCCATCCGACAGCAGATCTTCCTAAAAAACGTAAAGATAAAGACAGAGACAGACTGCACAGGTGCAAACCTTCCAACAATGCTTCCGTTAAGCTAGTAGTCCTCCGGTCCTCAGTGAGGCACTTTCGCATCCCCCATGCCCACTTCAGTTAATTCGCAGGCCGCTACCAAGACCCTTTCAGAGACTGGTATGCCACAGAACTCTTCTTTGACTAAGGATCCTGCGGTTGTCTCGACCTTGGATGGGTCCGGAACCACTGAGCAGGCACTGGCTTCTGAGGAAGATCTTCACACTACCAAATCTCGACGTCGTCTTTCGTGACTACCGTTCTTTCAAAAACGAGTTCCTTAGGCCCAGGGTTCGAACCACACCCAAGAAACCAACGACCCACTCTCAGGCACCTACTACCTTGCCTCAGCCTCAAATGCTTAAAATGGTGGAAGACTTTATCATGCTGATCAGGGGAAGCCAAGCTACCCCCCCCCCCAAAAAAGGAAAAGAGATCTGTCCCTTGTAGTTTTGTGTGAATAAGAGTCAGATGACATGCAACCCCTCTCCACTTATGAGGATTCCAATGCAGAGGACTCCATTCCTTCATCCTCTCCCCCAGAGGAGTTTTCCTTTGGGGAAACCCTGCATACTTTAAGGGAGCATTTCCAATGGGAGAGTCAGTACTACTCTCCTTCTAAAAAGATACTCAGGGAATTCCTAGATCTTCCACAACACAGACCCTTGGCCATCCCCCCACTTCTGGATGTTGTGGAGGATGTTTTCCTTGAATCCAACTTGACTCCTGACGCCTTACCTCCTGCTCCCAGAAAACCAGATGGGTACTATAGATTCCCTGACTTACACAAATATCTTTTTAAAAATCCAACAGCTAACCCTGAGGTCATTTCCCAAGGGCCAAAAGGGATTAAAGCAACCTTTGCCAAGAATCCTACTTCCTCAGACAGGGATTCCCGAGATTTGGACAGATGGGGTAAAAAAGTATACACCTCTGCTACTCTTGCTATCAGGGCACTACATTGTCAGTTCCATATGCTGAAGTTTCAGCAACATACCTTCGAACTCCTTAAACAAAAAATGTTTTCCTTTCCTGCTTGGGCAGAGTCTAAAGATTTACAAGACTTAATGCATTCTGCAAGTCAAGTAACTAAACACACTTTGCAATGTGGTTTTGACTCCCTAGAAGATTCTTGCAGGGCAGCAGTCACTGGATTTGTCATTAGAAGACATGCATGGCTTAAGGAACAACCCCTGCCAGACCATGTCAAATCTAAATTGTTGGATGCCCCCTTGCACAAAGATAACTTATTTGGCACTAAGGCAGAAGAGGTCGTAAAAAAGATGGAAGAAAAAGCAAAATCTATGCAAACAGTTAAAGATTTTTTTACAGGTCCAGTCCCCTAGGTTCAGCAGGCATTGTCCTTCCAAGCACAAATCCTTTCCCTGCTCTCCGTGAGGGCAGTAGAGCACGTTCCTGCAGAACAGTTAAGCCAAGGCTTCTACTCCAGGCTTTTTCTAGTGCCCAGAAAATAAGGCACCTGGTGCCCCATCCTCTTTCTATCCATTCTCATCACCTTCCTGGTGATCCCAAAATTCAAAATGCTCAGCCTCCAGCAGCTGCTACCCATGCTCTCCAAAATACTTGGCTAGCCACCCTAGATCTGAAAGAGGCCTATCTCCACATTCCTATAAGGGAATCATGCAGGAAATGTCCCCACTTCAGGGCAGAATCTCAACACTTTCAGTTCTCTGTGCTTCCCTTTGGCTTCTCTACTGCTCCCAGTGTTTTCACAAAATGTCTGGCTCCGGCCATTGGCTTTTGCAGACAAAGAAATATTAAAATTTACCCATACGTAGATGACTGCCTTATTCAGGCAGACAGCCAGGAAAAGCTACTCAAGCACCTGGCCTTTGTAAAGACATGGCTGACCTCCCTAGGGTACGCAATCCATGAAAAGAAATCCAAACAGGTGCCCACCCAAAGGACAATCTTTCTGGGAGCAAGTCTGGACACAGCATCCCAGATGACATACCTTACACCTGATTTTCCTGACAGCCTACTTCTCTCAACTAGCCACCAGGCCCCAGCTATCTGCAAGGAAGATCCTGCAAGCTCTGGGTTTCATAGCATCTTGCATAGTATTCATTCCATATGCCAGACTGCATATGAGGAAACTTCAGTGGTACCCAAAGAGCCTTTGGTGTCAACACTCTCAAGACCTGGAAACTCTTCTACCTATAATTCCTTGCTTCAAAAAGGAATTTTGTTGGTGGGCAACAGCATGCTCCCACAGCAAGGAACTGCCTTTCGACCCTCACCACAGATGCATCAGACTACGCTTTGGGTGCACACCTTGACGGCAGGTGCATACAGGGCCAATGGAGCCCACAGCAAATCCCTCTGCACATCAGTCAAAATGAGATGCTGCCTGTGCAGCACACCTTGATAACTTTCAAATCCCTTCTCTCTCCAGGGGTTCTCCTGATCAAAACAGAAAACACCACTGTGATGTGTTACATCAACAAGCAGGGAGGACATCACTCCTACCCTCTGTGCAGGCTGGCCATGACTCCTTGGCTCACAGCCTCTTCCATGCAAATACACCTGTTAGCACATTACCTATCAGGCTCTCTCAACTCTCTGGCAGACCAATTAAGGAGAAACCTTCTGGACCCACACGAGTGGCAACTCAACAGAAGTACCTTCACCCTAATAACTCAGAAATGGGGAACCCCGAAGGTCGACCTCTTTGCCTCCCACACCAACCATCAGCTCAGCAAATTCTGCACCAGGGAGTATTACTACATGACTTGGAAAGTGGATGCACTGTCCTTCCCCTGGGTCAATCTATCGGTGTATGCCTTTCCTCCTCTACCACTCATCCCCAGGGTACTGCTCAAAATAAGAGAAGAGAAAACAAGGACCATTCT
Source organism: Protopterus annectens (assembly GCF_019279795.1). Lineage (NCBI taxonomy): Eukaryota > Metazoa > Chordata > Ceratodontiformes > Protopteridae > Protopterus > Protopterus annectens. The sequence continues at coordinate 3,126,486 of NC_056728.1, read as the reverse complement.
TATAGCTCCAGACTGGCCCTGACAACACTAGTACCCCTTTGCTGTGCAGCCTGTGCCCACTGCCTCCATGCCATCTTCCCTCAGATTCCAAATCTCCTGACCCAGAGGGAAGGGGAAATCATGCATCCCCAATTGCAGACACTCAATTTGGCAGCTTGGCTTATTCCCTAACCCCGAACCAATCTGCCATCCTTAGTAAACAGGTTCTAAATGTTATCCATGAGGCCAGATGTCCTAGCACCAGAATGTCTTGTGCAGATAAATGGAAAATGTTCTTTACCTGGATCCAGGGTAAGGGAGCCAATACGATACAGGCCTCCATCCCTGTCATCCTGGATTACTTAGCTGACCTACTACACAGCTGTCTCTCTTTCTCCTCTATAAAAATTCATGTCTCTGCTATTTCTGCTCATTTTCCCACTTCCTTTGATCAAACAGTTCCTCAGAGGGGCTTGTAACTTGAGACCCCCCAGAAGGGCACCAACACCAGTTTAGGACCTTAACTTTGTCTTGGAAAAGCTCACCCTGCCTCCTTTCGAACCAGCTTCTTCTGCAGAGCTAAAATTTCTCTCCTGGAAGACAGCATTCCTTCTGGCCATCACTTCAGCCAGAAGAATCTCTAAGCTGCAAGCACTCATGGCCGTGGAACCCTTCATCATCTTCCATGCTGACAGGGTATCCCTCAGAACTAACCCTTCCTTCATGCCCAAGGTGGTGTCCAGTGTGGCACTCAACTATTCCATTTGCCCACCTTCTTTCCTAATCCCCAGAACAAGGGGGAAAGGATTCTTCACTCTCTAGATGTACACAGGCAGCTCAGATTTTGAGAGAAAGTCTGATAAATTGCTGGTTAGCTTTGCTACAGCATCAGTAGCCAAAGCCATCTCCAGTCAAGCCATTTCCAAATGGATAGCACACTGCATCCATTTCTGCTACAAACAGCATGGAAAGACTCCCCCCAAGGGGGTCAGGACACACTCCACCAGAGCAGCCTCCACCTCTGCATCTTTCCTCAGAGGAGTCCCCACCAGGGACATCCTGGAGGCTGTTACCTGGACATCTGTTCACACTTTTACCAAACATTACCACCTGCCTCTCTTCTCCAAATCCAGGGCAGGGTTTGCCTCTGCAGGTTTGCAGGGCATCCTAGCCAGCTGCTAGTTTCCTTGACTGCCTCCACCCATTTCCTCAGCTTTGGGAACCTACCCAAATGTGATGACTGCAACAGTGAAACACAAAGAACATAGTACAGTTGTGTACACTTACCATAAATGTAGATGTCTGAGTGTATTCACTGTTGCAGTCCTGGTTTCCCTCCCTCCATCCCCCTTTATTCTCTTTCTCCTTTCATTACCTTTTTCATTGTTGTTCTCCTCTCCTTACAAGGGACATATTGGTTTTTATTTTCCACTGATGGGGTTCTTCCACCAGAACCTGACAGGTTAGGGCAAGAAAAATTGATGTAATTGGGTTGGCTGCCTTACTTTATACCACTGACGACCTGACGTCAGTCCTCAAGTGACAGCAACTGATACAGGAAATACTAAGTCTCTGGTATTCGGGCCGGCCGAGGGCTACCTTGGCAGGGATAACCCAAATGTGATGACTGTAACAGTGAATACACTTGAACATCTACATTTATGGTAAGTCTACACAACTGTACTTTACTAATCGAACCTTGTCTGAGGAAGTAAAGGAGATAACAAGAACTGCTTTACAAGTCCCCAGGCACTCCAAGTGTGGGAATGATGCATTGGATGTCTCATACAGAGCAGCTGCCACAGGCTAAGTCATTCGCAAACACCTCAGTCAGACCATGTCAAGGCTGAACTGCTGGATTCTCCACTAGATAAAGAATTGCTTTTCAGACCCCCAGCAGAAAAGGTTTTTGAAAAGCTGGACTAAAAAAGAAAAGCAAATAAAGATAGGGAAATAATTCTGCCTATCACTTACACAAAGGTATAATAGAAATTACCTTTCCAAGCTGTGACCTTTCCCCCCAGACAAGACACTGGGAGGACTCCCTGTGCCACACCGGGCCTGGCACCCATGTCCCTTACAGACAGAGGTAGCTTATTAATGGCTGACCATCAGTGTACAATTTGGATGCAGGAAATCATTATTCTTTCGGGAAAACTTGGGTTAGCTTAGAAAGGCCACTTGGGTCGTTAGCCTAGTAGCAGTCTATGAATTTAAGAGAACCAGACAATCTCTGAGGTGGTAGCCTGAGCAAACACAGATATCAGGGAGCTCTAAGGAGCCCACCAACCCCCCAGCACAGAAACTGACTGTGACTATCCTCAGCCTCCGAACTGGCAATCACTACCCATCCCTCTCCTCCAACCTTCTGTCAGGAAGACTGTCCTGCATCTACATTAATGAAATGTCATAACCAAAGACCAGTGGGTCCTCCACATTGTACAAGAGGTGTTACTTTGTCCAGTTCAGAGAGATTCCCCCCTTGCTAGGAATGCCTAGACCCCCAAAAGGGTAGGAGAGTCTTCTTACCACCTATCTTGTTAGAGCTACTACTACAAGGATCCATTTGCTGAATGCCTGTCTTGGACTAGTCAAGGCTGAACAAGTTCCTTTATGTGCAAAAATTCAGAATGCTAACTTTACAAAAAAGGTTACTGTCCATGATCTTCCAGGATACCTATATGGTTACTCTAGACCTAAAGGATGCTTACCTCCATGTCCCTTTTGCAGTCAGTCACAGGAAATGGCTGAATTTTTTGGCAGCAGACTTGCACTACCAGATGTTGATCATGTTTCACTGTTGCAGTCATTACATTTGAGTAATCTGCTGGCAGATTGCCCCCAGTCGGCCTGATTAACAAAGTCTTGGGTCCTGCGTCGGTTGCTGTTCTTTCTTCCATGACGTCAGGTCGTCAGGGGTATGAAACATGCAGCCAACGCCATTAAATCAGTCTTTCTTGCCGTGTGGTGCCCAAAGCAGAAGCAGTTCACAAGTGCCGGTTGGCTGACTCCTGAAATTTTCATTTTCGAGTTTCAGAACCGAAGTCTACGTACCCTATTGGGGAAACTTTTTCTTGCTCCTTTCCAATGTCAGTAAAAGTTAATAATTGTATTACTTGTGGGAAGCAAATACCTCATAAGGATTTCCATTTGTACTGTATTCCTTGCCTAGGCCCTGACCATGACGTACCTTGCTGTCGGTTTTGTGCTTTATTTAATCAGAACACTATCCGTCGTCGGTACTTTTTTGCTTCAGAATATTTCAGTTTTCGGTTTAATTATCCAGAAATGATGTTGGTTAGCCATCCGACTACCGGAATAGCGAAAAAAACACAAAGAAAAAGACAGAAACAGGCCGTTGAGGTCCAAAACTGCCGACAACGCTTCTCCTAAGCCAGTCGCCAGTTCGCCGGTACTCAGTGAGGTGCTTTTGCAGCCCCTGATACCAGCTACTTCTGATTCGCAGGCCTCTACTGAGACCCATTCGAGATGCTTCACATATGGAACCCGCGGATGTCTCTACCTTGGATGGATCCGGAGCCACTGAGCAGGCACCGACTTCTGAGGGTGTATTCAGGCCTACAGACTTGCCTATTAAACCGACTCCAACTTCAGTGCTAAGGCCTAAATCTTGATCTATGCCTAAAAAAACGATGCCCAAGCCACATGTTCAGGCCCCTATGCCTAAAAAACAAGTGATCAAAATGGCCGAAGATTTAATTACTCTAATCAGGGGTATCAACCCCCCCCCAAGAGGCCTAGGATTGAATTTGACTATGACTCTTCTGAACAGGACTCTGTTTCATCTGACTGTTCTAATGATCTGGATTTGTCCATACCTACTTTTGAGGACTCTGATGCAGAGGATTCCATTCCCTCTGCTTCTCTGCCTGAGGATTTCTCTTTTGGGGAAACTTTACATACCTTAAGGGAGCATTTCCACTGGGAGAGTCAGGATTTCTCTGACTCCAAAAAGAGGCTTAGGGATTTCCTCCTTCTTCCTCATCATAGGCCTTTGGCTATACCTCCAGTGCTAGATATTGTTGATGTGTTTTCAGAATCCAGTATGGCCCCTGATTCCTTGCCTCCAGTTCCTAGCAAACCAGACAGGTACTACAGGGTTCCTGAGTCCCACAATTTCCTTTTCAAAAATCCTGTTGCGGACCCTGAAACCATTTCTCAGGGGCCGAAGGGCATTAAGGCTTCTACTGCTAAAAATCCTACCCCTTCTGATAGAGACTCTAGGGCGCTGCATAGATGGGGTAAAAAGGTTTATACTTCTGCAACCTTAGCAATCATGGCTTTAAACTGTCAATTCCATATGCTACAATATCAACAGCATATCATGGGACTGCTTAAACAGAAAATTATGTTGATTTCTGACTGTGTGGAGAATAACGATTTGCAGGATTTATTGCATTCAGCTGAGCAAGTTGGAAAATATACACACAATGTGGTTTTGATTCTTTAGAGGCGTTAGAAGGCATGCTTGGCTTAAGGAGCAATCTCTGCCTGATCATGTTAAAGCAAAACTTTTGGATGCTCCTTTACAGCAGGACCGCTTATTTGGCAATAAGGCTGAAGAAGTTCTAAAAAAAGATGGAATATAATGCTAAATATATGCAAACTGTGAAAGATTTCTTACAAGTGCAACCTCCTAGATTTAGTAGGCATTGGCCTACTAAGAACTGGTCCTTTCCAGCTCCTTCCAGAGCCACTACGGCCAAACCCAGGCATTCCAAAACCATCAGATTTCAGTCCCAAGGGACTTTCAGAACTAAGCAATGGAGTGCTTCCACTTCCAAATCTGGAAACAACAAGGGACCACCCTATGGTAAACAGTCTCAATGACTTCCCTTTGAAATTACCAAGCACTTACCCCTTTGGGGGGAAAACTGGCTCTTCATTCAAGAAACTGGCAACTTATAACCCAGGACAAAAGGGTTTTAAATATAGTGTCCCAGGGATACAGATTTCATTTCCACACGCTGCCAACTCCAAATGGGTGGCCAGACCTGCCCCCAAATCAGTGGGCAGAGGCTCAGAAACAAGTACTTTCCCTCCTAAACATGGGGGCTATTCAACTAATACCAGAAGAGGAAAAAGGACAAGGTTCCTATTCCAGACTTTTCCTGGTACCCAGAAAAGACAAATCTTGGCATCCAATTCTGGACCTGTCTCCTCTAAACACCTTTCTGGACATTCCAAAATTCAAGATGCTGACTCTTCACCAGTTACCTCCTATGCTAGGCAAGGATGCCTGGTTGGCAACTCTCGACTTAAAAGAGGCTTATCTGCATATCTCAATCAGGGAATCTTGCAGAAGATTCCTATGCTTCAAAGCAGGCTGCGTGCATTATCAGTTCTCTGCACTGCCCTTTGGCTTGTCTGCTGCGCCCAGGGTATTCACAAAGTGCCTGGCTCCAGTAATTGCATTTTGCAGGCAAAGAAATATTCAAATATATCCATACCTGGACAATTGTCTAATTCAGGCAGAAAATCAGGCCATTCTTCTAAAACATCTGGCGTTTGTAAAAAGACTTCTAACCTGTCTAGGGTACACCATAAACGAAAAGAAATCTCAACTGGTACCCTCTCAAAAAATTACATTCCTGGTTGCAAGCTTGGATACAACTGCCCATATGGCTTTCCTTATGCCAGAAAAGCAAATTCATTTGGTGACTTACTTCAAACAGGTGGCCACAAAAACCATGCTATCTGCAAGGCAAATACTGCAAGCCTTGGGGTTCATGGCCTCCTGTATTCTTCTAATTCCATATGCAAGACTGCATATGAGGAAACTTCAGTGGTACTTAAAAAGTCTATGGAGTCAGCATTGTCACAGCCTGGAAACAATGATTCCTATCATACCTTGCCTGCGCCTAGAGTTCCTGTGGTGGGCAGAGGCCTGCCACCAAAACAAGGGACTGCCATTCACACCACCCCCTGCCACCCAAACCCTAACTACAGACGCATCAGACTATGCATGGGGGGCTCATCTGGCAGGGAAGTGCATTTAGGGCAATTGGAGCCCAAATCAAATGCACCCTCATATCAATCAAAAAGAAATGCTAGCTGTACAGAATGCACTGACAGCCTTCAAGGACTACCTTCATCCAGGACAATTACTGATAAAGACGGACAACACCACGGTTATGTGGTACATAAACAAGCAGGTGGGTACACATTCCTACCACCTCTGCAGACTAGCCATGGCATTGTGGTGCAGCCTTGAGATACCAAGTACAACTACAAGCTCAATTCCTGCCAGGAAAGCAGAATGTTGTGGCAGATGAACTAAGCGGAAATCTCATGGACCCTCACGAATGGAAACTGGAACCACGGATTTTCAACATGTTGACACGCAAATGGGGGAGCCCAAACATAGATCTTTTTGCCTCATCCCATAACTACCAGTTGGACAAATTTTGCACAAGAACTCATCACAAAAAAGCTGGAAAGTGGATTCTTTGTCCTTCAGCTGGAAAAAACAGGCTATGCCTTTCCCCTCTGCCTTTGCTCTCCAGATTTCTAAAAGTCAAACAGGACAAACCAAAAATGATTTTGATTGCTCCAGACTGGCCTCGCCAACACTGGTACCCACTCCTGCGTAGTGTGTCACACATTTCTTTGTGGCACCTCCTCAGACACCTTCCTTACTGTCTCAGCAGGAGAACCAAATTCTGCACCCTCATCTCCAAACATTGAATCTTGCAGCTTGGCTAATCACTTAAATTCACCCTTAGCATCCCTCAACAAACCTGTGGTGGATGTCATTTTGGAGGCGAGAAGACCTAGTACTAGAAAATCTTATGCTGACAAATGGAAAAGATTCTATGCCTGGGATCAGTCACAAGGGATGAGCACAGCAGTGCCCAATTAACCTCAGATTTTGCATTAACTGAGATGCTTCACAAGGTCCTGTCTTTTTCTTCCATAAAAATCTATGCCTCAGCCATTTCAGCTCATTACAACACCGACCCCCTCCATTCTCTCATCCTCTTCTAAAGCAGTATCTCAGAGGGGCCAAAAACTTGAGATCACCCAGGAGAGCTCCATCCCCTTCCTGGGACCTTAACTTTGTATTGGAGCAGCTCACTCTACCTCCTTTCGAGCCAGCTGCGACTGCAGGCTTAAAATTTATTTCCTGTTAAACAGCCTTCCTTTTAGCAATCACTTCAGCTAGAAGGATATCTGAATTACAGGCCCTTATGGTAATGGAGCCTTTCATCATCTTTCATATGGACAGGGTGTCACTCAGGGACCAATTCATCATTCATTTCCAAGGTGGTATCCACTGTGGCTCTTAATCAGTCCATTCATTTGCCAACTTTCTTTCCCAATCCACAGAACAAGGGAGAGCAGATTCTGCTTTCATTGGACGTACACAGACAACTCAGACTGACTAAATCCCGCAGAAAATCTGAACAACTACTGGTAGCATTTGCTGCAGGGGCAGAGGGGAAGGCTGTTTCAAAGCAAACCATTTCTAAATGGATAGCCATTGTATTCATTTCTGTTATAAGCACAATGGAAAACCTATCCCCCAGGGGATCAGATCTCATTCCACCAGGGCTGCATCTACTTCAGCAGCCTTTCTCAGAGGTGTTCCTACCAGGGATATTCTAGAAGCTGCTACCTGGAATTCAGTTCATACTTTTACCAGGCATTATCACTTACCAATTTTCTCTAAATCCAGAGCTGGCTTTGCCACTGCTGTTTTTCAGGGCCTTTTAGCTGGTCCTAATGCTGTATAAATCCATCCTCCCAACCTTAGCTTGGGGAATCTACCCAAATGTAATGACTGCAACAGTGAAACACGATGAACATAGTACAGTTGTGTACACTTACCATAAATGTAGATGTTCGAGTGTATTCACTGTTGCAATCCTGGTTACCTTCCCTCCAGCCCCCTGTTTTTCTTTTACTATACCTCTTCTTTCTTTTATTATGCTTAAAAGCCTTTTTGGTGCATTTGCTTTTGTTTGGAGGTAATTTCTAATTATATATATATTGCTTCCCATTTGGGAGGCACCTGACATCTGAGGCAAGAAAAACTGATGTAATGGCGTCGGCTGCATGTTTTATACCCCTGACGACCTGATGTCACGGAAGAAGGGACAGCAACCGAAGCAGGACCCAAGACTTTAATCAGGCTGACTGAGGGAAACCTGCCAGCAGATACCCAAATGTAATGACTGCAACAGTGAATACACTCGAACATCTACATTTATGGTAAGTGTACACAACTGTACTTTATAGCTCCTCTTATAACTCATTGCTGAACCGTAATGGTTCGCATTTATCCTCTACCCAGACAAGTGTCTCAGGAAAAATACACAGCAGAGACTCTTAACAGCTTTGCAGATCACCATAGGTAGGGCTCAGCCTACACCTCCACATGTCACAAAGTCTTCCTTGGACAAAATTGTGTTTTTTTTTCGGGGGGGCTCATAGATTCTGTGCAGCCAAAAGCTTTCCTTCCCCAGGACCATACATCTTACCTGATAAACTGCCTGACCAACTTATTGCCAAAATAACACATTTCAACAAGGGAATTTTCTAAGGATACGGGGTTATGTGGCATCCTGCGTTTTTATGATTCCCATTGCAAAGCTACACATGAGAAAACATCAGTGGTTCCTAAAATAATTCTTGGTAACAGCATTTACAATGCTTAGAAACTTTCCTGCCTCTTCTGTGCCTAAAAAAAGCTGTTATAGTAGGAAAACAGCATCCTAAATAATCCAGGTACAAATACAAAGCCATCACCACAGACAGTTTAGACATAGACTAGGGTGCTCACTTAGGCCCCTTGAAGGTGCAGGGCATATGGTCATCAGAGCAGATCAAGCTGCGTGTAAAGCAAAAAGAGTTGTAAGTAGTTTGCCTGGCCATACAAGCTTTTCAGCAGGGTTTAGCTCCAGGGACCTTGCAGATTTGGACAGATAACACCACAATGATAAGGTATATAAACAAACAATGGGGCACCCTTTCCTGACTGTTTTGCAGTCTCACTGTGAAGATTTGGCTGTTAAAACAAGAAATACAGCTGATCCTACATTTAAAGGGCAAAGTGGGGAATCCCCTCAACTGTTCTTTTGCCTTTCACCAAAATAGACAACTTCAGAAGGTTCTGCTCCATAATCCAACAGGCAGGGACATGGAAAACAGATGCATTCTCATTGTGATGGACTATCCTGTTCCTATATGCCTTTCCTCCTTAACCTCTGATTCCCAGGGTCCTGATAAAAGTCAGGTCAAACAGACGAATCATGATTTTCATTACCCTCTTCTGGCTGAGACAACACCATCTCCCACAGGAAATAGATTTCCCCAGCCAGGCCATGGACTCAATATTCCATCCTCACCTGGCCACAGTCAAACTGACAGGGTGGAGAATTGATTTTTGACGTCAGAAAATACAGCTATCCCAATGAGGGATTGGAGAGAGGCAAGGAAACCCACCACCAGAAAATCATACCAAGCAGAATGAAAGAGATTCTCCATCTGGTGCCATAGCAAGAACACCCGCCCTCCTCCAGCAGACATCAGTTCAGTCTGGAATACCTTTTGGATCTGTTTAGACAGGGATTGTTCTACTCCAATATTAAGGTATGTACCTTCCATCTCAGTTTGCTTGCACTATTCCCCTCTTGCTTACTCTCACCCCCACCTGAAGCTATTTTTAAGAGGGTTTGTTCACTCAAGACCCATAGAAGAAACCTGGTTCGTACCTGTGATCTCAGCAGTTTACTTTTATATGTGCGTTATGCACATGGGCGAATACCATATGTTGGAAAGGACGTTTTCAAAAGTCCGAAACAGAAAAAAAATGCTGCGAATGTGCAATGAGTGAATGCACAGTGACATTCGCTCATTGCAGATTCAGCATTTTGGGTGCAGATTGCACTATGGTGGGGATTGGGAAATGGAATCTTTCCCCACTGTAGTGCGATCTCGGAGTTAGTATATTAAAGTAGGGGGGTGTGGTGGGCAGGGGGGCTTGCCCCCCTGCATTACGATGTGTGTTTGACATTGTAGTTTGAAAATCAGTGATTCTCCTGTTTGATTTGCTGATTTTCGAACTCCGGAGACTTTCGAGGTTCAGAATTTGCGCTTTTGGTTCGCACAAAAGCGTGATCGATATTGTCCTTTCTGACAATATAAAGGTAAACTGATATCAACTGTGTGCTAGAAAAATTCACCTTTCCTCCTTTTGAGCCAGCAGCTTCTGCCCTTCTAAAGTTGCTCACTTGGAAGACTACCTTACTAATAGCTATCACCATGGCAAGGAGGGCCTCAAAGCTACACGCCCTCATATACAAAGAACCTTTTACTGCATTTCACAGGAATAGGGTAAGCCATAGATCTAATCCATCTGTCATGCCTAAGGTGGTATCAGAACTTTCTCTAAACCAGGATATCCACCTGCCAGTTTTCTTTCCACATCCACAGAGCAAATAATTCATTCATTTCCTGGATGTATACAGACAAATCAGGTACTACCTTGAGAGGACCAAAAACCAAATAGAAAGGAGCAAATTTTGGTCACTTTTTCAGAGGAGAAAGAGGGCAGACCTTTCCCTAACAAACCATATCCAAATGGATAGCCAGTTGCATTAAATTCTGTTAGACTCGCCATGGAAATTCTCTGTCTGTCGGGTCAAAGCCCATTCCAGAGGCATCCCTACCCAGGCCACCCTTGTAGCTGCCACTAGGAAATCAGTTCACACTTTTACAAATCATTACCATTTAGACATTGTCTCCAGAGCTAGAACAGGGTTTGCTACTGCCATCCTGAAAAATCTTATTTCCTAAGGGCCAACAAATTACCTGCCACTCAACAGGTATCTTTGGGAGTCTTCCGAAGAGTCAGTGGTATAACACTGACTACAAGGAACATAATACAGTTGTTACACTTACCATAAATGAAGATGTTTGAGTAGATCAGTGCTGCAGTACAAACTCCAACCCTCAAACCGCTCTCCTTTTTCCTCTTTCCTGGGAGCAAGTGGGAGAGGACATTTCTGCAGATAGCTCTTGCTTTCCCATCATCCCATGTCTTCCTCCTAATATCCATCACTTACACACACTCAGCCAGACTGCTTGGGAAGTTGTGGTGTCCTCAGGCATCAGACTACTTGTTCACTCCTAGGAAGACTTGAAGGTGGCACTGATGGGTACCCTTGTTATACTCCAACATCCAGTCATCTGGCCTTGGGCATCTGTTGGCTAGGAAGATGCAAAAACTGTGGAGATCGGGCCATTTGTTGGCTTCTGCATGGCAGGAAGACCCAAGAATTAGAACATTAACATTGATCTACTCAAACTTCTACAATTATGGCATGTGTGACACAGCCGTGCATACCCGATTCCCCCAGTGCCATTGTCAGCTTATCGATCAACCCCCACATGAGCTTATTCTTATGGTTTGCTATAGACATGGTGCTGCCTCACTGTCTGGGTACTGTGAGCATTCAAGGGCTGTAAAAGCTACTGTTTTGAAGAGAGGCAAGAACAATAAGCTTCCCCACTTTGCATCATCACTGGTTGGACCCATCCATTGGCTGTGCCTCAGACCTATGAAGAGTAGCTTAGACTGATGTCGGGCACCTATCTCCATCTTCAGAAGGGCTTAGAAGAGTTTTTGTGCAAGATTCCAGAATGAAGCTTTGTATTATTCCACTTTTGGAGTTCGTGATTAGGGATGCTACCAAGGCTGTGCTCTGACATCCCTAAAAAATGTTGCTGCCCTTTACAAGCAGCCTTCTGATTGGCCAGTACAACTCCTTAAGCATCATTTTACTCACTCCTTTCTAAATTTCTTAAACCAGCAAAAATCTGAGAAACCAAAGCAGAGATTCGGATGGCGCAGTGGTGCAGCAGTAGTGTTGTCTCCTTATAGCAATAGGTTCTCCGGTTCTATTTGTGGCTGGAGTGCTTTCTGTGTAGAGTTTGCATGTCCTCCCTGCGTTCCTGTGGGTTTTCTCTTGGTGCGCCGGTTTCCTCCCACGTTATAAAGACATGCATCTGGAGCTTTTCTCCCTGGGCCTCCGCTGAAAATTGGCTTTGTTCCGATGTTCATCGTGCATACAGCTGCAGTCATAACAGATGGGTTCTCCTGCCGTCAGGCGGGTCCTCGGTCGGCCGAATTCCAAAGTCTAGGTCCGGCGTCGGTTGTCATCACTTCTTCCTTGACGTCAGTGCGCCAGGGGTATAAAAGAACCAGCCGACGCCATTTTCTTCAGTCTTTCTTGCCGTGCGGTGCCCGAAGCAGAAGCAGTTCGCAAGTGCCGGTCGGCCAGCTCCTGAAATTACGAAAATTTTGCAACCGAAGTCTTCTTGAAAGCTAAGTACCCCGTTGGGGAAACTTTTCTTGCCTCAGACCGATGTCAGACAAAGTTAATAATTGTATTTCTTGTGGGAAGCAAATACCGCATAAGGATTTTCATTCCCTCTGCATTCCTTGCTTAGGCCCAGACCACGACGTCTCGGTCTGTCGTTTTTGTGCTACATTCAACAAACGCACCATTAAGCGTCGGGCGGAGTTCGCCCAGCACTATTTTGGCAAAAAATTTAACTATATTATGTCGTCAGATACTCCGACTCCAGTTTTGTCTAAAAAATGCAAAGATAAGGACCGACACACGAGGTCCGCGGCCTCTACCGACACCATGCCAAAGCCGACTACAGGTGGTCCGGTTCTCAGCGAGGCGCCTACGCAGCCCCTGCCTACCGACGACACTTCATTGCCGGTGTCTTCTGTGCCTGAGGTCGCAGGCTCCTTGGCCCACACCCCGACTACAGATACCGAAACCACTATTGGTGGTGAATCTCAAAATGTAGACAGGTCTGCCTCCTCTCAAGGTGTCTTCAGACCTTCCTCTTCTTTTTCTATCAAGGCTTTCACTAAGTCTAAAGCAGCCATGCATTCTAAGAGACTAGCTCCACAGGGCCCTTCTCCAGGCCCCATGCCTAAAAAACAGATGCTTAAAATGGCTGAGGATTTGATTACTCTTATCAGGGATTCTCAACCCCCCCCCCCCCGACAAAAGGCCCAGAGTGGAGGAAGAATCCCCCTCCTCTGACCAGGCCTCCATTATTTCAGAGCACTCTGATGAACAGGAACATTCTTACTCCCCTTTTGAAGATTCTGATGCTGAGGAGTCCATTCCATCTGTCTCCCCCCCAGAGGATTACTCATTTGGGGAAACCTTGCTTACCTTAAGGGAACACTTCCACTGGGAAGGCCAAGATTACTCAGATTCCAAGAAAAGGCTTAGGGATTTTCTCTTGCTACCTCAGCACAGGCCTCTGGCTATACCTCCTGTCTTAGACATACTAGATGATGTTTACTCGGAGGCCTGCCTTAACCCGGATTCTTTACCTCCAGCCCCAGTCAAGCCTGACAGGTACTACCGGGTTCCTGACTCACACCAATTTTTATACTAAAGCCATGCGGCTGACCCAGAAACTATCTCACAGGGCCCCAAGGGAATTAAGGCCTCCACTGCTAAAAACCCATTACCTTCTGAGAGAGATTCCAGATCCTTAGAAAGGTGGGGAAAAAAGGTATACACCTCGGCCACCTTAACCATGAGGGCATTAAACTGCCAGTTCCATATGCTAAAGTACCAACAGTTTCTGTTATCACAGTTGAGAAGCAAAATGTCACAACCTGAACAACCAGACTTGAAGGAGTTGCAGGATTTGATGCATAGTGCAGAACAAGTGGGTAAACATACCTTGCAATGTGGTTTTGATGCTCTAGGCCTCATGTAGAGCTGCTGTTACAGGATCAGTCATACGTAGACATGCCTGGCTCAAGGAGCAAACCTTACCAGATCATGTCAAAGCTGAAGTACTAGATGCCCCTCTACAAAAGGATGTATTATTTGGTGTTAAAGCTGAGGAGATATTAAAGAAAATGGAGGAAAAGGCTAAATCAATGCAAACAGTGAAAGATTTTCTACAGGTACAACCTCCACGTTTCAGTAGAAATTGGCCTTCCAAAAATTGGTCCTTTCCAGCCATGGACAGACCCCAAAGAGGTAGATACAGGCGCCCGAGTGGCAGAGGGCAATTTCAAGGATCGTTTAGGGGCAGACAATGGCAAGCTCCTACACAAAGAGGTGGTGAGGATAGTTCGCAGCCATTCAGAAAGCAAGCCCAATGACTTTCCCCTTTGCATGCCAAGCAAGGCTCAAATGGCAGCACCCTTAGGCGGAAAACTGGCATTATTTTCAAAAAATTGGCATATTGTCACAAAAGACAAATGGATCCTGGACATTATAAACAGAGGCTACAGATTCCATTTTCACACCCTTCCAAAAATGAGAGGCATGCCAAACCTCCCACACAATCAAAGGGCAGAGGCACAAAGACAAATTTCGGATCTCATGGACATGAAAGCTATTCAAGAGGTACCTACTCACGAACAAGGTCAGGGTTTTTATTCCAGACTATTCCTGGTACTAAGGAAGGGAAAAGATTGGAGACCTATTTTGGACCTATCCATCCTAAACACATTTTTACTCGTACCAAAATTCAAGATGCTCACATTACAGCAGTTTCTTCCCATGCTGGGCAAGGAGTCTTGGCTGGTAACACTGGACCTCAAGGAGGCATACCTGCATGTCCCAATCAGACAAAATTGCAGAAGATACCTCAGATTTCTTGCAGGTTCAACCCATTATCAATTATCTGCGTTGCCCTTTGGCTTATCTACTGCGCCCAGAGTATTCACGAAATGCCTGGCATCAGTAATTGCCTACTGCAGACTTCAAGGGATACAAATATACCCATATTTGGATGACTGCCTGATCCAAGCGGACAGCAAGCACATACTTCTGAAACATCTGGCTTTTGTAATAATGTTGTTGAATTCTCTGGGATACACAGTCAACAAAAAGAAATCAAGGCTAATACCCTCTCAGAAAATAATTTTCCTGGGTGCCAACTTGGACACAAATACCCAGATGGCCTACCTCACGCCAGAGAAGCAGGGGCAACTAACTCAATACTTCAGAAAACTAGCAAATTTCACCAGGCTGACTGCAAGGAAAATCCTGCAGGCTCTGGGATTCATGGCATCTTGCATCCTACTAATCCCATGTGCAAAGCTGCATATGAGGAAACGTCAATGGTACCTGAAAAACCTATGGTCTCAACACAGCCACAGTTTGGAAACAATAATACCACTAATTCCATGTCTTCAAAAGGAATTTCTGTGCTGGGCTCAAGCATGCCAAACAAACACAGGTCTCCCATTCTGCAAGCCTCAAGCAAATCAAGTCATCACAACAGACGCCTCGGACTACGCCTGGGGGGCGCATATGACAGATCGGTGCATTCAGGGCAAATGGTCCCAAAAAGAAAAGCACTTTCACATCAATCAAAAGGAAATGCTAGCAGTAATAAATGCTATTATAGCTTTCAAAGACCTCCTGCATCCAGGTCAACTATTGATAAGGACAGACAACACCACAGTAATGTGGTACATAAACAAACAGGGAGGAACCCATTCATACCCCCTATGCAGGCTGGCCATGTCACTTTGGAACATGGCCCTGGAATTACAAATCGAACTTCAAGCACAGTACTTGCCAGGCAAGGAAAACACGCTGGCAGACAACATAAGCAGAAATATGACAGATCCACACGAATGGAAGTTGCATCCTCAAGTTTTTACAGAGATAATTCAAGCATGGGGAAGGCCAGACATAGATCTCTTTGCCTCCCACAAAAATCACCAATTGACAAAATTCTGCTCAAGGACTTTTCATCCACAGGCCTGGAGAGTGGACGCTCTCTCTTTCAGTTGGACAACAATGACAGTTTATGCCTTTCCACCTCTTCCTCTGCTGCCCAAAGTTCTATTAAAAACCAGAGCAAACAGACCAAAGATGATTCTCATTGCTCCAGACTGGCCAAGACAGCACTGGTACCCACTCCTGAGGAGCCTGACGCATTCCCCTCCATGGATCGTACCTCTAATACCTCCTCTTCTGACTCAGCACAGCTTCAAAACTTCACAGTCAGCTGAAAACACTCAATCTGGCCGCATGGAAGATTCCTTAACATCACAACAGACCCTACTCTCCAAGGAGGTGCAGGATGTCATTTTGGAGGCCAAAAGGCCATCTACTAGAAAAGCTTACTCCGCAAAATGGAAACGGTTTTGTGCCTGGAATGAGAAAAAGGGCCAGAATCCTGGAAAACTGAATTTGCCTCAAATATTACAGTATCTAGCTGAGCTGATACTACACAATCCGATTCTACACAGCCAGCTCAAGACTTTAAATCTGGACTTTCATTCTCCTCCATCAAAATCCATGCCTCAGCCATTTCTGCAGAATACAACACTGATCCACCTTTATTCTCTCACCCCCTCTTAAGATAGTTCCTCAGAGGGGCTAAGAATATAAAACCCCCAAGGAAACAACCAATTCCTGCTTGGGATCTCAATTTCATTCTAGAAAAGCTGACCTTGCCTCCTTTTGAGCCAGCTGCCTCAACAGATTTGCAATATTTGTCCTGGAAAACAGCTTTCCTTTTGGCTATCACCTCAGCTCATAGGGTATCGGAACTACAAGCCCTCATGGCTGTGCAGCCTTTTATCATCTTCCATCAGGACAGAGTTTCCTTACGAACCAACCCGTCTTTTATGCCAAAGGTGGTATCCAGGGTAGCTTTGAATCAGGCTATACACTTACCTACCTTTTACCCTAATCCTCAAAACAAAGGGGCGAGACTACTACATTCCTTGGACATCCACAGACAGCTGCGTTATTATTTGGACAGAACAAAGCCTTTCAGAAAGTCAGAACAGCTCTTTGTGTCCTATGCTGTAGGAGCTCAAGGGAAGCCAATTTCCAAACAGACAATCTCAAAATGGATAGCCCACTGCATACGCTTTTGTTACTCTCTTCATGGTAAAACTGTACCTGCAGGCATCAGATCTCACTCCACAAGGGCCACAGTTACCTCTGCAGCTTTCCTCAGAGGAGTTCCTACCAAAGATATTTTGGAAGGAGCCACTTGGAGTTCTGTGCATACCTTCTCCAAGCACTACCCCCTACCATTGTACTCCAAAACTAGAGCAGGCTTTGCCACTGCAGTCTTGCAGGGCATTCTGGCTCCTCCTAGTTCCACCTAGTGCCTACCACCCCTTTCTTAGCTTTGGGATTCTACCCATCTGTTATGACTGCAGCTGTATGCACGATGAACATAGTACAGTTTTGTACCTACCATAAATGTAGATGTTCGAGTGCTAATACAGCTGCAGTCCAGGTTTCCCTCCCTCCTTCCCCTCTTGGGACAGGCCTATTGGCTAACACCTCCTCATACAACCTGATTGGGGTATTCTTTTATGGTGTATTTCCTTTCAACTACTGTATTTTGATTATATTGCATTGCTTTATTACACAAATGTATGTATTGCCTTCCTTCTGGGGGCACCTGACATCTGGGGCAAGAAAAACTGAAGAAAATGGCGTCGGCTGGTTCTTTTATACCCCTGGCGCACTGACGTCAGGGAAAAAGCGACGACAACCGACGCCAGACCTAGACTTTGAAATTCAGCCGACCGAGGACCCGCCTGACGGCAGGAGAACCCATCTGTTATGACTGCAGCTGTATTAGCACTCGAACATCTACATTTATGGTAGGTACAAAACTGAACTTTATACTTTCCCGGTAAACAAATGTAAAGTAAAACATTTGGTCATATTACTGCAAGACAAGGAGTACAAGGAGTGTAGATCTCTGGATAGGTGTGGCAAGAATTTACTGTTGTGCCAGTTTGGACCTGAAGATCCTCAGCTTTTTTGTCTTGTCACAGTTCCAGCCTTACCTCCTTAGGAATGCATTGAATATGTTTGACATGCTCCCTGAGTCTGGGTTCAAGGGATGACCTGTGAACAGGCCTGTATAGTCCATAGTTGGGTACCATGTGCCCCTCTGTAGTTTTGATGGCAGTAATCTTTAAATAGGGCTGTAGACTTAGGTGTATGCCTTTGCAGGATGGCATGGCAGAGATTCTTTGAGCAAATACTCAGGAAGAAGGTTTAGATTCCCTTTTTTAGTGTGGTGTTTTGTTCTGGCTCAAGGTCTGTCTTACTTCATTCTGAAGAGGAAGTCAGTCCACTGTGTGTAGCACCTCTATGATCATTATGTGAGATAGCACCCATACTTGTTCTCTTTCCACCTGAAAAAAGCCATCCGTCTTCTCACAGTTTTGCCACTTCAGTACCACTGAAGTCAACCAGGGGAAAGATTCCTCTGGCAGCCTCATTGCAGTCCTGACTGTGGTCAAGGGCTCTCTGTGGAGGGGTTTGTGTGGCCCCAGATTAGAAAGGACCAGTGGATTCTAGATGTGGGCAATTTTAACCTTGTTTTGGATATCTACTAAGATGGTGTACTTGGGTAAAAATAGCAAATAAAAAAGTCTGATGCATTCCTCTATCTACATTTGTGTTCCTGTAAATGCTAGAACACTTTTGCTAGAAGCTAAATCGCATGCTTCATCAGCAAAGTAAATTGTAAACATACTTTCCTTGCATTTTATTGTCTCTACAGTTAGGAAATATAAATACAGACGGATACATTTTTAGAATGCAAGTAACGTACATTACAAATTCAAAATAGCATTTCACTGAACTTGACAGCATTCTTTGGCATTACATGTAGCACATTGCAGGTACCATTTCCTTCTGTCAGTTTGTTATAGTGCTCAATTAGACTTCAGCATTAAGTAGAACCATCTTGATATGGTCCAGTAGTTGATTTGTTTTGGAAGTTAGGTTGGGAGGTCCATTAGCTGAAACCCGCCCAAAAAAGGCATAAAGTGAGTCGCAAAAGCTTTCAGTAGTATGTAGAAGAATTGGAATGCGAGGTACAAACCGTCTATGATAAAGCAAATACAGTTGTCTGACGTCTCATTCCGCACTGTCACATACTAGATCCCCCCCAAGAATGACACCAGATAATTAATCAATTATCCATTCTTTATGCTTCAGCATTATTTTTGGTGATGGATGGATTCCACTCAGTACTAGGGTCTTTCCTGTATTTGTGACATACATGGACACCATTGTTATGTCTCTCTCCATATCTCTCAATGTTTTGGGCACCAGATTGTATAAGCCAACATGGATCACCACTGTGTTGTAATCACATTTATCTGACTTAAGGGGCCTCAGGCCCTTATAACATTAACAGTCTTGAATCTTGAGAGATGACTCACTGTCACCCTTCTTCCTTTGTTTAGCCTTGTGAGTGTAGCATCTGTGTGTCTAACTATGGAGTCACCAATCACTAGAACATTTCTCTCTGTATTTGAAGATTGCTTTGGTGTAATGGGTCTAAGGTGTGCTGTTTCCTGGTGACTCTGAGCTCTCTTGTCACTGCTTAGTTTATGCTAGACCTTGCCACCTAGTAGTCCACTTTGGCTCAGGTAACGATTTTGGAAATGTGTCAACGTATGATAATTTAGTGTGGGTATGTGCGGAGTTTGGTGTAGGTGAGTGATGTTACAATATCTGTTTGTATGAGTGTGGCCTCAAATTTGGCTTGGTAATTGCATTTCTCACAAAATAAACAAATTAAGTCATCATCCAACCCAATACTAATGGATTTACTGCACATCATCAAGTCATATGGCATCAGAAGTACTTGGTCTGGGGATCTAAACCTCTTCTACAGTATCAACAGAATGGTTTGGAAGGACAGATATATCTCGCAGAGGATACCACTTCTCTGGAACAGACCTCCCATCCATGTAAAACAAAGCTCATTCCTGCCCATATGCAAACACAGCTTAGATTTTGGATTAGAAACAGATGGTTTACCTCAAGACTGCCCCCCAATACTAATAATGGACAGAGGCAGCTTCTAAATGCTTTATCCCCTGCATAGGTCCCCCCAAATTATTTATGGTATGATCGCATGCTGCAGTCATCACACTTGGGTTATCCTGCCGTCAGGCGGTCCCGCAGTCGGCCAGAGTTCTAAAGTCTTGGTCCGGCATCGGTTGCTGTCGCTTCTTCCCTGACATCAGTGCGCCAGGGGTATATAAGAGGCATCCAACGCCATTTTCTTCAGTCTTCCTTGCTGCGCGGTGCCCGAAGCAGAAGCAGTTCGCAAGTGCCGGTCGGCTGACTCCTGAGATTTTCAAATCGAATTTCAGACCGAAGTCGTCAATAAAGCTAAGTGCCCTGTTGGGGAACCTTTTCTTGCCTCAGTCCGATGTCAGAAAAAGTTAACGATTGCATTTCTTGTGGGAAGCAAATACCTCATAAGGACTTTCATTCTTATTGCATTCCTTGCCTAGGCCCAGACCATGACGTCACAGTTGTCGGTTTTGTGCTAGGTTTAACAAACGTACTATTAAACGTCTGTTTGATTTCGCCCGACATTATTTTGTTAGATAATTTAATTATACCATGCCGTTGGAGCAACAGATGACCGGAATGCATAAAAAACGCAAAGATAAAGACAGGCAGCTGAGACCCAAACCCGACTCCGAGGCCTCTGCTAGGCCAGTCGCCGGTTCTCTGGTTTTCAGTGAGGTGCTTACGCAGCCTCTGACGACTGCTGATTTAGAACACCAGGCAGCATCTGATTCCCAAGCGGAGATTGCTATGCCTCCACAAACTTTACCTTTAGGCCCTTCCCATTCCATGGCTGAAGGAGATTCCGGTGCAGTTGAAACGCCTTCAGTTGCAGAAGGTGTCTTCAGACCGACTACACTCACTATTAAATCTTATGCAAAGCTGAAAACCCCTTTAAAAGCAAAGAAGACTGTACAGCAGTCTCCAGTACAAGGCCCC
Organism: Protopterus annectens; assembly: GCF_019279795.1. Taxonomy (NCBI): domain Eukaryota; kingdom Metazoa; phylum Chordata; order Ceratodontiformes; family Protopteridae; genus Protopterus; species Protopterus annectens. The sequence goes on along the minus strand of NC_056728.1, from coordinate 3,105,673 downwards.
ATGCCTAAGAAACAGATGCTTAAGATGGCTGAAAATTTAATTACCCTTATCAGGGGTTCCCATCCCCCTCCTGATAAAAGGCCAAGACAGGAGGAGGACTACGCTTCCTCTGACCAGGTTTCAATTTCTTCAGATTCTTCTGAGGAACAGGAATATTCTTTTCCCCCTTATGAAGACTCTGATGCTGAAGAGTCTATCCCTTCAGCATCTCCCCCAGAAGACTACTCTTTTGGGGAAACTTTACATATCATGAGGGAACATTTCCACTGGGAAGGCCAGGGTTACTCGGATTCTAAGAAAAGGCTCCGTGGGTTCTTTTTACTACCTCAGCACAGACCACTTGCTATTCCACCCGTGTTAGACATTGCGGATGATGTTTATTCAGAATCTAGCCTTAACCCAGATTCACTGCCTCCTGCACCAGCCAAACCAGACAGATACTACAGAGTCCCTGACTCGCACAAATTCCTATATAAAAGCCCTGTTGCTGACCCAGAAACCATTTCCCAGGGTCCCAAAGGGGTTAAGGCCTCTGTTGCTAAATATCCTGTACCCTCTGAAAGGGATTCTAGAGCACTAGACAGATGGGGAAAGAAAGTATATACCTCAGCTACTCTAGCTATGAGGGCCTTAAATTGCCAGTTTCTCATGCTGAAATATCAACAATATTTGATGTCTCAATTAAAACAAAAAATGATCACACATACAGAACAGCCTGATTAAAAGGAAATGCAAGATTTCTTGCATGCAGCTGAACAAGTGGGAAAACATACTTTGCAATGTGGATTTGATTCATTGGAAGCTTCTTGTAGAGCAGCAGTGACAGGGTCTGTCATAAGTAGGCATGCTTGGTTAAAAGAACAAACTTTACCTGATCATGTTAAAGCAAAGTTATTGGATGCACCTTTACAGCAGGATGTTTTATTTGGTGTAAAAGCAGAAGAGGTTTTAAAGAAAATGGAGGATAAGGCAAAATCTATGCAGGACGGTCAAGGATTTTTTACAGGTTCAACCCCCTCGTTTCAGCAGAAATTGGCCAACCAAAAACTGGTCCTTTCCAGCTTCTGCCAGACCACAGAGGGGCAAATACAGTCACAAGACTCTTACCAGCCTCGACAATGGGGTGCCACAACCCAAAAAGGAGGAGAAGACAGGTGTCAAACTATCAGAAGACAAACACAATGACTTACCCCTCAGACTGCCAAGCAAATCCCTCTTGGCAGCTCCCTTGGGAGGAAAACTAGCACTTTTTGCAGACAACTGGTACAGCATCACAAATGGGTCCTAAATATTGTATCTCAAGGATACAGATTCCACTTTCACACTTTACCAAGGATAAAACAAATGCCAAACCTGCCACCAAATCAATGGGCAGAGGCTCAAAAGCAAATTTCAGCTATCATGGACATGAGAATCATTCAAAAGGTCCCAACACAGGAGCAAGGACAAGGATTTTACTCGAGACTCTTTCTAGTTCCCCGAAAGGACAAAGCCTGGAGACCCATTCTGGACCTGTCAATTCTAAACACATATCTGGAAGTACCCAAATTCAAGATGCTAACACTACAGCAGCTTCTTCTCATGATGGGCAAGAAGGCTTGGCTAGTAACGTTGGACCTCAAGGAGGCATACCTGCATGTCCCTATCAGACAAAATTGCAGAAGATACCTCCAATTTATAGCAGGTTCAATCCATTTACCAATTCTCTGCACTGCCCTTTGGCTTATCTACTGCACCCAGGGTCTTCACAAAATGCTTGGCACCAGTAATTGCATACTGCAGACAAAGAGGAATTCAAATATATCCATACCTGGACAACTGCCTTATTCAAGCAGAAAACAAGGACATTCTTTTAAAACATCTGGCATTTGTCAAAAACCTTTTAAGTTGCCTAGGGTACACAGTAAACGAAAAGAAGTCAAAACTAGTGTCCTCACAAGGCATAATATTCCTGGGTGCCAGCTTAAATACAACGGCCCAGATGGCTCATCTCACGCCAGACAAGCAAGGGCAACTGACTCAGTACTTCAAAATGATGGCAACAAAGACCCAACTCCCTGCAACAAAAATTCTGCAGGCCTTGGGATTCATGGCATCTTGCATACTACTAATACCCTTTGCAAATCTGCATATGAGGAAATTACAATGGTACCTGAAAAGTGTATGGACTCAACACAGCCACAGCTTGGAAACAATGATTCCACTCATTCCCTGCCTTCAACAGGAGTTTCTGTGGTGGGCTGAGGCATGTCACCTCAACAAGGGTCAGCCTTTTGCCTTATCCCCAGCCAGGCAAACTATAACAACAGATGCATCGGCTTATGCCTGGGGAGCACACATGGCAGGACAATGTATTCCGGGCAAATGGTCTGCAGATCAAAGGCATCTACATATCAATCAAAAAGAGATGCTAGCTGTACAAAATGCCCTAACAGCTTTCAAGGACCTCCTACATCCAGGACAGCTCCTAATAAAGATGGACAACACCACAGTGATGTGGTACATAAACAAGCAAGGGGAGCACACATTCCTACCCCTTATGCAGGCAAGCAATGACCTTGTGGAACACAGCACTGATCTACCAAGTTCAACTACAAGCACAGTTCCTGCCAGGAAAGAAAAACACATTGGCAGACGATCTAAGCAGAAACATCATAGATCCTCACGAGTGGAAACTAGATCCACAAGTATTCGCAATGATAAGTCAAAAATGGGAGAGCCCAGACATAGACCTGTTTGCTTCCTCCCAAAACTGCCAACTACGGAAAGTCTGCACAAGGACATACCACACACTAGCTTGAAAAGTGGACGCCCTCTCATTCAGTAGGAAAACATTGGCAGTGTATGCCTTTCCTCCACTGCCTCTTCTGGCAAAGGTGCTGCTGAAAGCCAGATTAGAGAGGCCACAAATGATACTCATTGCTCCAGACTGGCCACGCCAACACTGGTATCCAGTACTAAGGAACATGGCTCAAGGCCCACCATTGATTTTACCTCCAATTCCTCACCTGTTCACTCAGCAAAACAATCCGATTCTACACAGCCAGCTCAAGACTTTAAATCTGGCTTCATGGCAAATTACCTAAACAACCAGTCAACACTTCTCTCTAAAGTTGTGATGGATGTCATTCTGGAGGCCAGGAGGCCCAGCACCAGGAAAGCCTATTCAGACAAATGGAAAAGATTCTGCGCCTGGAACCAGGCTTAAGGCCAAAATCCCCTTGTCCCAAATATTCCTCAGATTCTTCAATATTTAGCTGAGATGTTGCACAAAGGACTTTCTTTTTCATCTCTTAAGATCCACGCCTCAGCTATTTCAGCTCAGTACAACACGGAGCCTCCTATATTTTCACATCCATTACTAAGACAGTTCCTCAGAGGGGCTAAGAACATAAGACCTCCCCGGAGAGCACCAACACCAACGTGGGATCTCAATTTTGTTTTGGAAAAACTTACACTACCGCCCTTTGAACCAGCTTTTACAGCTGATCTACAGTTTCTATCATGGAAAACTGAGAAGAGTAGTTCCAGAACCACAAAGTGAAGACAATAGTTCGTAAAAAAGGTAAGTCCTTTATTGGTTGCCAAGTGGTAAAAATCCAAAGACAGTTGGTACAAAGCAGCAAAATCAGACCAAATGGTAAAAATCCAAAGTCAGTAGGTACAAAACAGCAAAATCAGACAAGCGCTTTCGCTTGGAGAATGCCAAGCTTTTTCAAGTCAAAAACAGTTGCCTGCAGTGAGGCAACTGTTTAAATGAGGATGTTAATTAGTCACATGTTTGGTTAGAGCTGAGTTGCATTAAGAAACAATTGAGACTGTTTTAAGCAAATGAACAGCCAAATAATAAAATGAAACATTAAAATGTGCATAGATTAAATTGACATTGCATTGTTTATACATGACTGGTAAACCAAGTGGGTGTTATGATGAAATTAAAAACTTTGCTTGTCCAAAAGGTTTGGATAGAAATACAAATACAAGTGGAAGTTTAAAAAAAGCTGTGTATGATCCAAGTGAGTTTGAAGTCAGCAGTCCTGTGTAATATGAGAATCAATGTAGTGCTATTATGTTAGCCTTAAAAATAGATGTTATGATGCATATGAATTTGCACTACTTGGTGACTTGGGGCAAGTGTGTTCAATGGGCAAAGAAACAGTGTTGAAAAATAGTGAAAATAGGATGAGACATGCTATAATCTAGCCCTTCTGAGCTTCAGAACCGAGCCTATACTAAGTGTGCCATTTAACCCCGGGGGCCTGCCTGCATCTAGCTTGAGTTGCCAGACAAGCTCCCTGTATTCCAAGGTCGATTCCCAGTCCCCTCCTCTAATGTTAGGGTTCACTTGTTCAAGGATCATGAAAGACAACTTGTAATTGGGACATGTAAGTGAGTGTTTGAAAAAAGCGTTGCTTTCCTTTTTCTTTTCAATGTCGTAAGTGTGTTCGTATAGCCTTTTCCTGAATTCCCTCTCTGTTTTGCCCACATAAAAGGCACCACAGGTGGTGCAGAGCCCAATATAAACAACCCCTTTTGTTCCACATGAAAAGTGACAGGGGGATCTGATACAGGTGTGTCTGGATGCAAGGTAAATGTGGGATTTGTTTGCAATGAGAGGACATTGCTTGCAGGCACCACATTTGAAGGTGCCCTTGTTGTTGTGAGAGTTGTGAGTAGTTGCAATGGGTTTTCTCTCGAAGATGTCTTTGAGGTTTTGCCCCCTCTTCCTCACAAAATTAGGTTTGTCCGGAATGATACTCCTGAAGTCGTCATTGCCAGCCAGTACAAACCAGTATTTGGATACAATAGTTTCAATTTGTTCAGAGTTGTCGGAGAAAGTGTAAATGAATTTGGCTCAGTTACTAGTTGATCTCAAGTTATTCACCAGAGGACTCAACCTCAAACATTTTTTCAAAGGACAAACTTGGCAACCCACAGGACTGTGTAGGAAGAGTACCTTCAATCCCCCCACCCACCCACTTCTTAAGCTATACGAGGAATTAATTGAACAGGACTTGCGTAACATGTACGACAACCCCCCCAGACCACACTCAACCAACCTGAACACCGAAGACTTTGAATACATTAACAAGTTGTTTGAAGAGCATATTAGAATCATGAAACCTGATAAAGGTGGTGGTGTGGTTCTCATGTACGAGTCTGCTTATGAGGCTAGCATGCACCATGTACTGCATGATGACACCCAATACTGCCTTACGTCCCGAAATGAATACAACATCGCACTTGCAAAAATTAAATCCTCTTTGTATGACAGTTTGCTACAGGGATCCATTAATGAAAAACTCTACAATTTTCTACTTGTCAACAAACCAATTGTACCAGTTATCTTCGGAATCCCAAAGACCCACAAGGGCACCAGTCCGTTGACCTTCAGACCCATTGTCTCGGGTGCGGGGGGTGTGACTGAGCCTATTGCCAAGTTCATTGACCACATCACAAAACAACATACCCATGCCCTCACATACGTGTGCAAAGATTCATGGGAATTTCTGAAACTTTTCCCTGTGTTCAACTGCCCCCCCTCCTCCTTTCTGGTCACCATTGACATCAAAGACCTTTTTTCCAGTATTCCCCACTCTACAGGACTAGACTGGTTTAGTGACTTTTTCACCAAAGAAACGAATTTGGGTAACAACTTCATCAATCTAATTATTGACATGATGAGCACAGTCTTAAACAACAACTATATTTGTTTTAATGGGGAACTTTTCAAACAGGAAAAAGGAGTAGCAATGGGGGCCTCCTGTGCCACCAACTATGCCAATGTGGTTTTGCACAGATGGGAACAGGACTACATTTTTGGCACTACTTGGGCACAGTTTGTCACCTTCTATTGCAGATACCTTGACGACATCTGCCTCATTTGGAAAGGTACTGAACTCCAACTGTCGAGTTTTTTGGAATACATCAACAGTACCACAGAGTTTCTGACTTTCACACACAACATCAGTCATGAACATCTGCACTATCTTGACGCTACCATTTATAGGGATGCCCAATCCTTGGAACTACACTCCAAGGTTTACAGGAAACCCACTTTTTCGAACTGTCTATTACACTATGAGAGTCAACACCCTTTTCATCAAAAGAAGGGCATAGTCAAGGGCCAATTTATAAGAGCATCCAGAATGTGCAGTAAACTCTCCGATTTTCTAGAAGAGACTCACAATCTACATGACATGTTCACCCAAAGAGGCTATCCTGAGAACTTGCTCAACTCACTAAAAGATGAAATCTTTGCCAAAAGGGACTCCTTATACCCCCACTGCTTGACGCACGCAAGTGCAGATCCCCAACCTCATGTTACAACAGAGCAAAGAAATGGACGGCAATTTCATTTACACTTTCTCCGACAACTCTGAACAAATTGAAACTATTGTATCCAAATACTGGTTTGTACTGGCTGGCAATGACGACTTCAGGAGTATCATTCCGGACAAACCTAATTTTGTGAGGAAGAGGGGCAAAACCTCAAAGACATCTTCGAGAAAACCCATTGCAACTACTCACAACTCTCACAACAACAAGGGCACCTTCAAATGTGGTGCCTGCAAGCAATGTCCTCTCATTGCAAACAAATCCCACATTTACCTTGCATCCAGACACACCTGTATCAGATCCCCCTGTCACTTTTCATGTGGAACAAAAGGGGTTGTTTATATTGGGCTCTGCACCACCTGTGGTGCCTTTTATGTGGGCAAAACAGAGAGGGAATTCAGGAAAAGGCTATACGAACACACTTACGACATTGAAAAGAAAAAGGAAAGCAACGCTTTTTTCAAACACTCACTTACATGTCCCAATTACAAGTTGTCTTTCATGATCCTTGAACAAGTGAACCCTAACATTAGAGGAGGGGACTGGGAATCGACCTTGGAATACAGGGAGCTTGTCTGGCAACTCAAGCTAGATGCAGGCAGGCCCCGGGGTTAAATGGCACACTTAGTATAGGCTCGGTTCTGAAGCTCAGAAGGGCTAGATTATAGCATGTCTCATCCTATTTTCACTATTTTTCAACACTGTTTCTTTGCCCATTGAACACACTTGCCCCAAGTCACCAAGTAGTGCAAATTCATATGCATCATAACATCTATTTTAAGGCTAACATAATAGCACTACATTGATTCTCATATTACACAGGACTGCTGACTTCAAACTCACTTGGATCATACACAGCTTTTTTTAAACTTCCACTTGTATTTGTATTTGTATTTCTATCTAAACCTTTTGGACAAGCAAAGTTTTTAATTTCATCATAACACCCACTTGGTTTACCAGTCATGTATAAACAATGCAATGTCAATTTAATCTATGCACATTTTAATGTTTCATTTTATTATTTGGCTGTTCATTTGCTTAAAACAGTCTCAATTGTTTCTTAATGCAACTCAGCTCTAACCAAACATGTGACTAATTAACATCCTCATTTAAACAGTTGCCTCACTGCAGGCAACTGTTTTTGACTTGAAAAAGCTTGGCATTCTCCAAGCGAAAGCGCTTGTCTGATTTTGCTGTTTTGTACCTACTGACTTTGGATTTTACCATTTGGTCTGATTTTGCTGCTTTGTACCAACTGTCTTTGGATTTTTACCACTTGGCAACCAATAAAGGACTTACCTTTTTTACGAACTATTGTCTTCACTTTGTGGTTCTGGAACTACTCTTCTTGGTGTTATCAGTTTTGCTCTTATTTTTCTTCAACGGTGCTTTGTACCATGACCGCTGCTGTGGAGACGTTCGATCCTGCGGCTACACCGCTCTTGCTTCAAGATGCTGACAATTCACTTCCGGTTTCACGCACGGAGTTCAATGAGGTTCTTAGCATGCTAGCTAAGCTGAAAGGGCTGCTGCATGCACAACGCAACGCCAACAATGTTTCTAACAACTCTGCACCTTCAGCTGGTACTCTTGCTAACAAAACGTACACACTAGATCTACATAGCAAAAAAACATTTCCGGACATTACAACTAATGCTGATACGGACGCTCACAACAACGCTCCCAGTACCAGGTCCTCCAACCTCACTAGAACCAAACGAGGGAAGGACAAACCAAAGGATTTCAATTTTGCTGACTGGGCTAACAAACCCTTTATTTTCCAGAAAGGTACTGTTCGTTCAATTAACTCCACCTCAATTGAAGTTGACTTTGATGATTTTAAAAACAAACTGTATAGCCTGAGAAGCAACCAAATGGAAATAGACTATTTATATGAATGTATCAATGTTAAACGTATCCCAAAGGGACTACGGTTTTTCAAATTTCCTAATTATGTTAAGCATGGCACTGTACAATATAGACAGATGTGTGACATATTTGATAAGGCAGGGATCGAAATAATGAAGTTAATGATCTCAGAATACGAGAGTAAAGCCAATATTTTAAACACTGAGTTGAATGCTTTGCACCAATTGGTTATTTCTGACAATCATTTCTCCATGGTCAAACATGAATATGACAAGGTGTTCGATGATGTAGATTCTTTTTGTAATAAGGTCATGAATCGGAAAATTAGAAAGCTCGATAGAGACTTAGATGAATATAGGAATGATATAGCTTACCCCTGTCACAATAAATTTTCCAAAACCATTAGATCAACTAGCATTCCTGGTAATGGCGGGGATGAAGTTTTTCAGCCAGACACACGCCACGTCCCACGGAGAAGTGAGCGTTTGGCTGAAAAAGACAAGAGACAACGTGAGCAGGATTTTCCCATGCACCCCGGGAGGTCCGGGGCCTGGGGACCAAAACCACAGAGGACTGGATGGAGGTGGACCAACAAATAACTCTAGGCACCCACACCCAAGATGTGGCAAATCCCCCTAAAGACACCTCCCCCTGTACTGATCCTGCAGACCACTCTATCCTGCCTTGCTCCAATACCACTATAACCAAGCATGCCAATTGCACTATTTATACCAAGAATGATTTTACTATTTTTAATTACACAGACATGGTGGTTAATGACACAGCCTTTAATCTCTTTACCAAAGGACTCCATTTCGTCCCCACTAACAGAGCAAATTTGGCTCAGTTACTAGTTGATCTCAAGTTATTCACCAGAGGACTCAACCTCAAACATTTTTCAAAGGACAAACTTGGCAACCCACAGGACTGTGTAGGAAGAGTACCTTCAATCCCCCCACCCACCCACTTCTTAAGCTATACGAGGAATTAATTGAACAGGACTTGCGTAACATGTACGACAACCCCCCCAGACCACACTCAACCAACCTGAACACAAGACTTTGAATACATTAACAAGTTGTTTGAAGAGCATATTAGAATCATGAAACCTGATAAAGGTGGTGGTGTGGTTCTCATGTACGAGTCTGCTTATGAGGCTAGCATGCACCATGTACTGCATGATGACACCCAATACTGCCTCACGTCCCGAAATGAATACAACATCGCACTTGCAAAAATTAAATCCTCTTTGTATGACAGTTTGCTACAGGGATCCATTAATGAAAAACTCTACAATTTTCTACTTGTCAACAAACCAATTGTACCAGTTATCTTCGGAATCCCAAAGACCCACAAGGGCACCAGTCCGTTGACCTTCAGACCCATTGTCTCGGGTGCGGGGGGTGTGACTGAGCCTATTGCCAAGTTCATTGACCACATCACAAAACAACATACTCATGCCCTCACATACATGTGCAAAGATTCATGGGAATTTCTGAAACTTTTCCCTGTGTCCAACTGCCCCCCCTCCTCCTTTCTGGTCACCATTGACATCAAAGACCTTTTTCCATTATTCCCCACTCTACAGGACTAGACTGGTTTAGTGACTTTCACCAAAGAAACGAATTTGGGTAACAACTTCATCAATCTAATTATTGACATGATGAGCACAGTCTTAAACAACAACTATATTTGTTTTAATGGGGAACTTTTCAAACAGGAAAAAGGAGTAGCAATGGGGGCCTCCTGTGCCACCAACTATGCCAATGTGGTTTTGCACAGATGGGAACAGGACTACATTTTTGGCACTACTTGGGCACAGTTTGTCACCTTCTATTGCAGATACCTTGACGACATCTGCCTCATTTGGAAAGGTACTGAACTCCAACTGTCGAGTTTTTTGGAATACATCAACAGTACCACAGAGTTTCTGACTTTCACACACAACATCAGTCATGAACATCTGCACTATCTTGACGCTACCATTTATAGGGATGCCCAATCCTTGGAACTACACTCCAAGGTTTACAGGAAACCCACTTTTTCGAACTGTCTATTACACTATGAGAGTCAACACCCTTTTCATCAAAAGAAGGGCATAGTCAAGGGCCAACTTATAAGAGCATCCAGAATGTGCAGTAAACTCTCCGATTTTCTAGAAGAGACTCACAATCTACATGACATGTTCACCCAAAGAGGCTATCCTGAGAACTTGCTCAACTCACTAAAAGATGAAATCTTTGCCAAAAGGGACTCCTTATACCCCCCACTGCTTGGACGCACGCAAGTGCAGATCCCCAACCTCATGTTACAACAGAGCAAAGAAATGGACGGCAATTTCATTTACACTTTCTCCGACAACTCTGAACAAATTGAAACTATTGTATCCAAATACTGGTTTGTACTGGCTGGCAATGACGACTTCAGGAGTATCATTCCGGACAAACCTAATTTTGTGAGGAAGAGGGGGCAAAACCTCAAAGACATCTTCGAGAGAAAACCCATTGCAACTACTCACAACTCTCACAACAACAAGGGCACCTTCAAATGTGGTGCCTGCAAGCAATGTCCTCTCATTGCAAACAAATCCCACATTTACCTTGCATCCAGACACACCTGTATCAGATCCCCCTGTCACTTTTCATGTGGAACAAAAGGGGTTGTTTATATTGGGCTCTGCACCACCTGTGGTGCCTTTTATGTGGGCAAAACAGAGAGGGAATTCAGGAAAAGGCTATACGAACACACTTACGACATTGAAAAGAAAAAGGAAAGCAACGCTTTTTTCAAACACTCACTTACATGTCCCAATTACAAGTTGTCTTTCATGATCCTTGAACAAGTGAACCCTAACATTAGAGGAGGGGACTGGGAATCGACCTTGGAATACAGGGAGCTTGTCTGGCAACTCAAGCTAGATGCAGGCAGGCCCCCGGGGTTAAATGGCACACTTAGTATAGGCTCAGTTCTGAAGCTCAGAAGGGCTAGATTATAGCATGTCTCATCCTATTTTCACTATTTTTCAACACTGTTTCTTTGCCCATTGAACACACTTGCCCCAAGTCACCAAGTAGTGCAAATTCATATGCATCATAACATCTATTTTTAAGGCTAACATAATAGCACTACATTGATTCTCATATTACACAGGACTGCTGACTTCAAACTCACTTGGATCATACACAGCTTTTTTTAAACTTCCACTTGTATTTGTATTTGTATTTCTATCCAAACCTTTTGGACAAGCAAAGTTTTTAATTTCATCATAACACCCACTTGGTTTACCAGTCATGTATAAACAATGCAATGTCAATTTAATCTATGCACATTTTAATGTTTCATTTTATTATTTGGCTGTTCATTTGCTTAAAACAGTCTCAATTGTTTCTTAATGCAACACAGCTCTAACCAAACATGTGACTAATTAACATCCTCATTTAAACAGTTGCCTCACTGCAGGCAACTGTTTTTGACTTGAAAAAGCTTGGCATTCTCCAAGCGAAAGCGCTTGTCTGATTTTGCTGTTTTGTACCTACTGACTTTGGATTTTTACCATTTGGTCTGATTTTGCTGCTTTGTACCAACTGTCTTTGGATTTTTACCACTTGGCAACCAATAAAGGACTTACCTTTTTTACGAACTATTGTCTTCACTTTGTGGTTCTGGAACTACTCTTCTTGGTGTTATCAGTTTTGCTCTTATCATGGAAAACTGCCCTGCTGCTAGGAATAACTTCAGCACGAAGAGTCTCAGAGCTACAGGCCCTAATGGCAGTGGAGCCTTTCATCATTTTTTATCAAGACAGAGTCGCTTTACGAACTAACCCTTCCTTTATGCCAAAGGTGGTATCCAGTGTGGCCCTAAACCAAACCATTCATTTGCCCACCTTTTATCCAAACCCCCAGAACAAAGGGGAAAGGCTCCTACACTCTTTCGACATTCACAGGCAATTACGTTACTACTTGGATAAAACTAAGGCTTTCAGAAAATCTGACCAGCTCTTTGTATCCTATGCTGCAGGATCACAAGGAAAGGCCATCTCAAAACAGACCATTTCTAAATGGATAGGACATTGTACCCGTTTCTGCTACACACACCATGGGAAACCTGTACGTGGTAACATTAGGCCCCATTCCACCAGGGCTACAGCAACATCAACAGCCTTCCTCAGAGGGGTACCAACCAAGGATATTTTGTGGGCTGCAACTTGGAGTTCAGTGCACACCTTCACCAAGCACTGTCACTTACCTCTATACTCTAAAACCAGAGCTGGCTTTGCCACTGCAGTTCTGCAGGGCCTACTAGCCTCTCCAAACCCTGTTTAGTTCCACCACCCATCCTTAGCTTTGGGATTCAACCCAAGTGTGATGACTGCAGCAGTGTAACACGATGAACATAGTATAGTTTTGTACCTACCATAAATGTAGATGTTCGAGTGGTCACACTGCTGCAGTCCAGGCTACCCTCCCTCCAACCCCTCTGACCTAGCTGACCTTTTCTATACCTTTTCTATCCTGTACAACCTTTGTGATGTATTTGCTTGTAAATGAAGGTATTCCTTTTATTCCTTTTGCATGTTTTATTAGCAATATGTATTGCCTACATACTTGGGGGCACCTGACATCTGGGGCAAGAAAAACTGAAGAAAATGGCATCAGATGCCTCTTATATACCCCTGGCGCACTGACGTCAGGGAAGAAGCGACAGCAACCGACGCCGGACCAAGACATTGGAACTCTGGCCGACTGCGGGACCGCCTGATGGCAGGATAACCCAAGTGTGATGACTGCAGCAGTGTGAACACTCGAACATCTACATTTATGGTAGGTACAAAACTGTACTTTATCTCACTTTGGGTAATATATAATAATAGACCATGGGATGGGTAATGCCATTCTGTAACCAAATGGGAATGGATTAATTTGAGCACAAGAAGGGAAACTTCCTGGGCTTAAAATGTTCTCCAGGGCCATATAGCCTAGTACTTAACAAGCTGTGAATATAAAAGTTGAAAGATTATTACCTGTGAACATTAGGCAATTTTTACATTGCCTGAATATACCAGGTGCTGTGAAGCCGGCAACTGTGGGTAGTCTAACATGTAGACCTTCCAGTTCTGTCCAAGGGTGTAAGCTGTGTCAAGGAAGAATAAGATATAGTAATAGTGTTTCGGCTCCTCTATTAAATTATAAGTTCAAAGAAAAATAGTAAACATTAATTTTGGGATGAGCACTAAGTAAATGGTCTGCATGCGGTGTTCTAGTGTAGCCTGGCTGTAATGTCATCTTGGTGGATGTAAAGGGTGAATAAGGAAGGTGGTAACATTTCAGCTTATTGTTAAGATATTGATGTGAGGTAGAATAAGAAATGTAAATGAAAATTAAGTTCAAGCACTAAAACAAAAGTATGCATTAAATAATTTGTGTTAGACTGGCAATAAAATATTCTTAGAAGTGCAACAATGTACTATTGCTTTACTCTGCGAGTTGTACAACTTTAAGTTGAAGGTAGAGTTAGCTAATGAGAGAATTTGGAACTAAATTAGCAGTATCCGTTGAATGCATCCTTGCATGGTGCTGTGCAGAGCTCTACCTGCCACTGTGTAACTGAAGAGATAAAGTGAAAGAACTAAGAAAAAACAGCTACACCTCCAGCCAGTAATGTCATCCCCTCAAAAATAGCATCAAAATATTCCCTGCCACAGAATAATCACTTCTGCTCGCAGCAAGTTTACACATCAACAGAAAACTATTGGAAACTGTAATTAAATGTAAAATTAAATGTGAAAGTGTAGAAAGAGTAGGAAATCACATAGAGAACACTTTTTAACAAAATGGAGGTTATGATTAGCAGATTTATTTATTGTCTATTGACTTATGATTACCAGGAAAGTCTGACTGGGTAGGTGCCTATTTTTAACAGAGGCCTGGGGAGAAAAGCTTCCAAGTATTACAAAAGCATTTTAAGAGCAATGACTTTACAATCTTCAAAAAAAACAATACAAAAACATCTACAGTTTAAATAAACAAAATTAGACTTAATATGAAAACATTAGTTAAGAATGTATAAAACTTATATGCCAGTAATTTAATATTTAGAGAAATGTTAGCCAGTTTAGAGAAATTAAAGGTAAGTCAGTATAATACAAATAGGAATTGGAATATGAAGTGAGAGAAGAAACAGGATTATCGTATATTTAGATTCCAGTTAGCAAATGAGAATGTTTAGAGTAACAAAATAGCCATCCAACTGTAAAATACGATTTTTAGTTGAACAGACTGAAATTGCAGCTGCAGTTTAATGGGGGGAAAATGAAAATTGCAGGGAGAACACCTAAAATAGATTTTGTTAAACTAACAGCCAGGCAAATATTCAAAATACAAAGCCAGCAGATTTAACAAAACAAAGTGATAGCATGATACTTTTTTATTATTTTGAAAGCGGGTGTTTTGATTTGCTTAGATTTTTATCCTTTTGAGTTTGCTAAGGATTAAATTGTTTATCTGGTTTACTGTGTAGGTTTGTGTTTAGGTCAATCTCATGGATAAGTTGAGGGTCAAGTTTTAGACCAAAAATCCATTAAAATTAAGTAATCCATGTTGAAGTCCATGATTAAGGCTGGTAATAGGCTCTAATGTGCGCGATTCCTTAACACTTAAAATATTATGATTTTTCCTCTTAATATCCTATGATGTATGGCTGTCATGCTGCAGTAGTACTGCATGAAGCAGCAGTTTTTAAGCAAAGGACTGTACTGGTAATGATCCCTGCCCCATCTGTTAAATTGAAGCACACTAACCACTCTCATGTCATTTTATATAGTGGATGGTATTTCTCTGTATATTAAATCATTAGCATGTAATTTATATCTGTTCTAACCAATGTTTTTACATTATATCTAATTTGGTATAGTCATTTAAACTGTAGATGGTTTTCTATTAGTTTTGAAGATGTAAAGTTATTGTTGTTCGAATGTTTTTGTAATATTTTGGAGTTTTTCTCGCCCGGCCTCCACTGAAAAAAGGGCACCTACCCAGTCGGACTTTCCCAGTAATCAAATATCAATAAATAAGTAAATGAAGTAGAAGTAATTGTCTGTATGTTAAATGAGCTTCCTGAGTGCATCTATATCTCCAGGCCGGTTTTAGGACCTTGCATGCTGAAGTATAGCTTATTCCAATGAGAATCTTAGACACTGGAGGAAGAGCAGGTGTGCAAGTTCAGTTATTGTGCCATTTAAAGATTTTTATTGTTAAAAGTTCATTAACTTGACATAAATTAAACTAATTGCAAATCCATAAGTGTGACATCACTTGAAGGTGCTGTTAATTGTTAAATCCTGAGTTTTGAAGTGTGCAACCTGTTGAGGTGTACTAATCCTGCCCATAGTCATATAGTTTGCGCGACAGATTGGTGCTGTCTGACTCAGTGGCACACCAGAAGTCCAGAAATGAACTGATAAAGAAAAGTACAGTACAGAGGCTGCTTCAATGACATTGGTGTTTGGAGTTGCAGTAAACTACCAGAAAATACTGGAAACTTTGTCTCTTTATTCAGTGTCTTTTAGGCTCCTGAGGGGAGATCTGTGCCATGCCTTCCTTTCCATGTCATTAAGACTTGAGTGGTGCTGGATCTCTTGTATTTCCACAAATCACATTGCCCCACAACCAGGCGTATACATTTTTATCAGCAGTTAAACAAATCATGGTGGAGACTTGTTCATTACACAGCTCCTTCTGCCACTGGAATAGACTCCCGATGCAAATCAAGCAGTGTGGTCTGTTATCTTCCTTCAGATGGAAACTGGGTGATTGGATGGGTATTCACAAGCTCACCCTTGGCTTAACTGACCTATCTCTCCCTGAAAAAAAGGAGGTATGGTCTAATGGTGGGTACTGGCAAAGTAGAAATGGTCACAAGACTCTGTTGTTTGATATTTCCTATGATCTTATGAACTAAGCAGTGACAGTCTGAATATTCATAGTTCTAATTTGTATAAGTAAACAGACACTGGCACCAGTGCATAAAACAATTATTGTGAATCGCTGTTGCAGCAGTTTTAGTGCAAGTCAGCATTAAACATGAACAAATGATTATTCTTAGCTTGTAGTTTCTGTTTGAGTTAAAGATGTTTTCTCTCCCAAACAAGATGGGGTATGGATTTGTGGAGAAAAGAAGACAAAAGTAGCGAGCACTGTTGGTGGGATGCAATGCTAGAACTAGAGACTTTGACCATAAGGGCCACTTTATTTCCATGAGTAATGGTGGAGTTGATGACTTTGTTTTCTTTTGGCTTGGTAAATGCATAATATAGCACTGAGTCTGTGCTTGTAGTGCCTTTCAGTGCATTTGTGAGGAATGACATTTTTAACTTTACAGTGCATTTATACCTTTTCACCAAACATTAAGCAAGCATTAATGCCCAAAAGGCTGTGTTATTGTGGAAATAACGCCCGCCCAGTGGTGTTTTGAGGCCCAAATAGTTCCTCTACCTAATGTTTCAAACTTGCTGTAGTACATGTTAATGGTGTCAGAAGAACCTCCAAAATCTAACACTTTAAAAAATGGTGTCAGAATAACCTCCAAAATCTAACACTTTAAAAAATATCCAGGTATTTACTTTACAGTAAACTCTGTTATCCAGAACTCAAGCAACCAGAAAAAAATCGAAGAAAATACAGCACAGTATGAACAATTCCGTTTTTCATGTGTTGTACTTTGTTTTCCCCCCACAGGAACATACCTTATGTTTTTAGAGTTTGAGTTTTAAAAAGGAAGATGGAAATAAATTCCCTCTCTCCCCAACCTGAGAACAAGTCAAACCAAACAAGTCAAATTACTAAAATGTCAACACTCTCTCCATACTCAGTTTGCATCAGATTGCACATTCTCTCTCCGATCTCTCTGTCTCTCTCACACACACACACACACACACACACACACACACACACACACACACACACACACACACACACACACACAGTCTCTTCAGCTTTCATACATGCATTCACTTACTCCTTCTCTTTCCAGTCTCACACACAATCACACGCACACACTCTTCAGCTTTCATACATCTTTCCGATCTCTCACACATAGTGGCTTCTGCTTTCATACATGCATTGACTCTCTCTATTCAATTCATTCAGTTCCAGTCCACTCAGCGTGCCTCTGAAAACTGTTCTGCATGTCATGCTTTCTAGCAGAAATATAAGTTTAAAATTATTATTCCAGCCAGGCTTTTAATGACTGTACTTCAATATTAAAATCAAATCAATATAGTGTTTATGGTATGGTATGGTATAGTGTTTTTCAGGTCAGTTTTTAATAGTAAATCTCAAGCAACCAGAAACTACACTTATCCTAAAATCTATCAATCCCCATGGGTGCTGGTTGACAGAGTAATTTTTTGGTTTCTTCTGCTAAAACATTTGGTTTGTTGCCGCTCATTGGAGATTGTTGTCACTAAATAATGGCATACATTTGAGTTTGAGTTTTATTTCCTTCAGAAAATTCATGTTAGCACAAATTCTGTTACTTAAGCAACTTTGTAATTTTATAAGAGCAATAACTGAAATCTGTTCCTTTTTTTAGCTTATCACCCCTTTATTTAGGCTTTTATTTATTTTATTTTTTATTTTACATTTGACTGGGATAGTCCGACTGGATGCATGTCCATTTTCAGCAGAGGCCCGGGGAGAAAAGCTCCAAGGGTAAGCAGATACAGCATTACATAATACCAGCATTACATATTACAGACTATTTACAGAGATTACACAAGTAAGCAAGTTAAAAAAGTTACCAAGTTGAAAGTGGTATTTGCACCCAAACCAACCAAAAGCATAAACCAAAGGTGCAAAAGCAAAGGAAAGGAGTCCAGTTACCATCTAAAATCGATTGTATTTAGAATCAACTTTATTTAGACCAAAATCCACGTGCAGATTAGAACATAAACACGTTGAGAATTAACCACAGCGTTTTCGTCTTCTTACATAGACTTTCTCAGATAAAATGCCATACATTCAAATCCCTTATTTATATAGAAGTAAATAGGTTGTAATTCAATCAACCAATAAAAAATGATTCATTTAGCCATTAAAAAATTAAAAAACACACGCCTATAAATATTGTAAATGGAAGAGAAACATCTAGGTAGTACAATAGGTATTTTTCTTGCCTTTGTAAACTAAATAACCAAATAAAAGTGCAAAACAGTATTACTTAAAATCTTGAATATTAAAAACCATTGATAATAAATATTAAATAGTAGAAAAAATGTTATATATATATATATTAAACATAAAACATCAGTTGAAAGGAATTTCCATTATACATAAGGTTTTAGGGCAGTATCTATTGCCATCTAGTGGCCAATTTTTTAAAAATGTCTTCAAAGTTTAGCTGCTCTTAGTTTTAAAAGTGGCTTAATGGATATAAAATCATTCAGACCTGGTGTATAGTCTGCCTGTAATGTCACTTGCCACCACAATTCCCTATATTCCAGGGTATCTTCCCATGGACCACCTCTAATGTTGTATTTAACATTTTCAAACACCAGGAAACCAAAGGTAGCACTTTTACATTCCTTGGTATGTTTAAATAATGCATTAGTTTCTTTACCTATTGATATTTCATAAATGTGTTCATAAATCCTCTTTTTCAACTTCCGAAAGTTAAAACTGGACTCCTTTCCTTTGCTTTTGCACCTTTGGTTTATGCTTCAAGTTAAAAAAGTTCCACAGGTTAGAGTTAATCCCAAGCGTAAATCTGGATTAAATTAAATTGCACAGTAAACTGGTTAACAAATTTTTACACATTCTAGAGAGTGTTAGCCAGGCTTGATACAGTGACATAGCCAGTTAAGTGACAAATGTTGTTTGAGTCTAGTTTTAAATTGACCTAAGGTGGAAAGTAAGATAATATCAGCTGGAAGAGAGTTCCAGGATCTACTTACAGAGTTTGCAAAGAGAGAGTCACTGGCTGTGTTATTAATTTTGCTAGTCTGAATTAGTAGTTTGTTAGAGGATCAAAGCGGTCTAGGATTGTTATAGGGGGTGATAATATTTTTAAGTGCAGGAGTATTGTTCGGATTATAGAGGATTTTATAAGCCATAATCAGTTGGTTATACTGGATTAGGCTGGGTAGTTCAAGCCACCCAAGCTGATTTAGATTGATGCAATGATGTGTCCTAAATGGCAGCCCAGTGGCAAACCTGGCAGTGTGGTTGTAGCAAATTGAGAGTTTAAGGACAGTCTTGTTTAAATTCGAGAGTAGTGGGGATGCATACAGAAGGGTTGAAAGAAGGTGACAGCGAGCTATGGCAGTTTTAGCTGGAGGGGTTAGGAAGGCTTTTATTCTGTAAAGTGACCCTAGTTTTTTATTGATGGTTTTGATAGTTTGGTTAACATGTAGGTCGAATTTTAGATTATTATCTATGATGACACCTAATAGTTTTGTAGAGGGGCTAGGGGAGATTATTGTGCCATCATGTGAATTTATGGTAAAGGTGAAAGCGGTAGACCTGCGTATTGGTGAAAATAACAGCATTTTAGTTTTTTTGGGATTTAGGATCAGATGACGTTCAGAAAGCCAGTTTTCTATTGTATTAAAGGTGGTCTGGGTCTGGGTAGCTGACCATAACTCTATTGGAGATGTGGCCGAGCAAATCAGAGAAGAGTCATCCGCATATTGGATACAGCTGACTTTTGGGATGACAGTATAAAGGTCGTTAATGAAGATGGAAAACCGCAAGGGCCCTAGTATAGTGCCTTGTGGCACTCCAAGGGTGTTAGATAGAAGGTTAGAGAGTTTGTTCTGTCAGGCTGTCGACCATTGAGGTAGGATTGAAACCATTGAAGGGTTCTAGTATCTAGACAGAATGTTTGCAGGCTGTGGATTAAAAGTTGGTGATCAACCATATCGAATGCCTTGGAAAGATCTAAGAAGAGGGCTGAGGATATATAATTATTGTTGCGATTATGGTTTATGGTGTTGGTAAAGGTTAGGAGGGCTTGAAGTAGTGCTGTGATGAGGACGGAAGCCATGCTGAGTGTCTGCCATAAGCTGATTCTGGATTAGGTGGTGCATGAGTTGTCTAGGAATACATTTTTCCATAATCTTTGCAAGTGGAGAGAGTATAGCTATTGGCCCATAATTGGAGAATTCAGTAGAGCTGCCTCCTTTGTGAAGTGGGATTAGATAGGATATTTTCCAGATGGTGGGAATTTTAGCTTCTACTATGGTTCAGTTGATTAGTATTGAGATGGGGTAAGCAGTAGCATCAGCTGATTTTTGTAGGTACTCGGCAGGGAGTTGATCAGCAGAAAGTGTAGTGGGTTTTAATTTTTTGATCAAGGTACGGATAAGTGAAATGGCGACTGGTTGGAAGTTGAATGTGAGTAGGTTTCTAGGGGTGCTACTTTCAGGACCAGGGGAGATAGGAGGTAGTTGGCTAGCTAGGGCTTGAATTGTCTCAGTAAAGAATCGGTTAAAATTGTCAGAAACATCTTCAGGGGGTTTATCAATAGTAGCAGCAGGGATTGAGGTTGAAGTTTGTCCAGGATGTAGTAGATTATTTAAACCTGCCCAAAACTTCTGAGGGTTATTTTGATTTACTGTCTGCAAATTGCAGTAGTATTGTTTTTTGTCTTGTAAAATGGATTTTTTAGTTTCGTTCCTTGCCTGTTTTTAATGTGATCTTAGGGGTCTTTAGAAGAATGCCATAAAGCCCATGCTTTGTTTCTAAGGGTAATTTTGAGTTTAGACTCTTTAGAAAGCCATGGCGCAGTTTTTGCCTTTGTTCTCTTTGAACAAACAGGTGCATGCAAATCAAGGATCTCGAGGAATTTGTTGTTAAAGTATGCTACTGCTTCCTCTAAGGGGAGGTGTTTTAGAATAGACCAATTACATGAGTTTAGTTCTTGTTGGAATTTGGCAGGGTCAAAGTTTATATTGTTGCAGTTTACCAGTTTACAAGGATGTCCTTCAAGAATGCAACTGCAGTCATAACATATGGGTTGTCCTGCCTCAGGCAGCCCTCGGTCGGCCGGATTCCAAAGTCTGGGACCGACGTCGGCTGATGTCGCATTTCTCTCCGACGTCAGAGCGGCTGGAGTATATAAGCATCAGCCAACGCCATTTTCTTCAGTCTTTCTTGCCGCGCGGTGCCCGAAGCAGAAGCTGTTCACAAGTGCCGGTCGGTCAGCTCCTGTATTCTTCGAATCCGAAGTCATCAAAAAAGCTAAGTACCCCGTTGGGGACCTTTTCTTGCCTCAGCCGATGTCAGAAATTACTGAAAAAGTTAACAATTGTCTGTGTTGTGGTAAACAAATACCTCATAAGGATTTCCACTCTTACTGTCTCCCTTGCCTTGGCCCAGACCATGACGTCTCGGCCTGTGTCGCCTGTGCTCGCTTCAATAAGCGCACTCTCAGGCACTGGGCGGAGTTCGCTGAAGACTTTTTCGGCGATAAATTTGCTTATACAATGCCGTCGGAACTTCCAACATCGCAGAGACTCCTAAGAAACGAAAAGACCGGGACCGACATCCTCGGCCTGCGTCTTCCACCGACTCCACGCCAAAACCTACCGCGAGTGCTTCGGTTCCCCCTGAGACGGTTATTTCACCGCTCTGAACCGAAGACACCGCATTACCGATACCTCCGATACCGGAGGCCACACCGACGCCAGTTATAGATTTTCCTCCGGATACTGAAACCGAGGAAATGCCCGAGACCATTGCTGTAGATAAGGTCACTCCTGCACGTGGAGCTGCTAGGCCTCCTATGGCCATGTCTATTAAGGCCTACACACGTGCTAAGGCAGCCAGCAAGACCAAGCACCTTACTGCTAAAGCCTTACCTCAGCCTACTCCTGAAGCACAAATCATGACTATGGCCGCAGACTTAATTTCCATGATTAGAGGTTCACAGGCCCATCCTGAGAGAGGATCCCAGCTTCCTTCTGATGAGGCCCCGGGTTGAACCCTCTGACCCTATCCCTTCAGATGAAGATTCTGAGGAATCTGTTCACTCCGATGGCCAGGAAGAGCTCTTCCAGACCTATGAGGACTCGGATGCAGAGGATTCCATCCCCTCGGCCTCCCCTCCTGAGGATATTTCTTTTGGGGAAGTTCTGCATACCATGAGGGAACATTTTAAGTGGCAAGGCCAGGAATATTCTGATTCCAGAAAGCGCCTTCGAACCTTCCTTAAAAAGCCCCAACACAGGCCCCTGGCTATACCTCCTGTGCTAGATGTTTTGGATGACCTATACTCTGACTCCAGTGTTACCCCGGATACTCTTCCTCCTGCTCCAGCCAAGCCAGACAGATA
Organism: Protopterus annectens; assembly: GCF_019279795.1. Classification (NCBI taxonomy): domain Eukaryota; kingdom Metazoa; phylum Chordata; order Ceratodontiformes; family Protopteridae; genus Protopterus; species Protopterus annectens. Next base: position 3,083,134 of record NC_056728.1, on the reverse strand, counting down.
TTATAGGGTCCCAGAAACACATTCTCATTTCTTTAGGGCCCATGCTGTTGATTTAGAAACTATTTCTCAGGGACCTAAAGGGGTTTCAGCATCCACCTCCAAAAATCCTTTGCCTTCCAACAGGGAAGCTAGGTCATTAGAGAGATGGGGGAAAAAGGTTTATACCTCCACTACTTTATCTATGAGAGCTCTGAATTGCCTCTTTCATATGTTTCAATATCAGGATTACCTGTTAGATGATTTACAAAAAACATTGGCCTCTCCTGAACCTTTAGACAGGAAGTCTTTGCAGGAAGCTGTACATAATTCTCAGCAAGTCAGCAATCACTTTCTGCAGTGTGGATATGATGCATTGGAAGCTTCATATAGGGCAGCTATGACAGGGGCGGTCATTCGCAGACATGCATGGTTAAAAGAACAACCTCTACCAGATCATGTTAAGGCAAAACTCCTTGATGCACCCTTGGAAAAGAACAAGCTTTTTGGTGCTAATGCTAAAGATGTGTTAAAGTCCATCGAGGAAAAAGCAAAATCAGTTCAGACGGTCAAAGATTTCCTACAGGTTCAGCCACCCAGATTCAGCAGGAATTGGCCTTCTAAAAACTGGTCCTTTCCTAATCCTGAAAGATTTCAAAGGGTTAAAAACAGGCGTGGCCAAGGAAGAGGACAATACAGAGGATGTCCTTCAAGGATGCATCTGCAGTCCTAACATATGGGTTGTCCTGCCTCAGGCAGCCCTTCGGTCGGCCGGATTCCAAAGTCTGGGTCTGGCCTCGGCTGATGTCGCACTTCACCCGACGTCATAGCTGCTGGGGTATAAAGGCATCAGCCGACGCCATTTTCCTCAGTCTTTCTTGCCGTGCGGTGCCCGAAGCAGAAGCTGTTCGCAAGTGCCGGTCGGTCAGATCCAGAGATTTCTAAAAAAGCTAAGTACCCCGTTGGGGACTCTTTCTTGCCTCAGCCGATGTCAGACAAAGTAAATAATTGTTTAACTTGTGGGAAACAAATACCTCATAAGGATTTCCACTCTTACTGCCTTCCTTGCTTAGGCCCAGACCACGTCGTATCAGCTTGTCTAGCCTGTGCTTCCTTCAACCGACGGACGCTTAGACGTCGGTCGGAGTTTGCAGAGGAGTTTTTTGGTCCCGCTTTTGCATATAAAATGCCATTAGTGACTCCGGCTACACAATTAGCTAAAAAGCGCAAGGAAAAGGACTGACACTCGCGGTCCGCGGTTTCGGCTGAAACCACGGTTAGGCCAACCGCGAGTGTCTCGGTTTCGGCTGAAACAGAGTCCTCGGTTCTTCCTTCTGTCGAAAGCATGCCTCCGATAACCGAGGCCTCACAGAGCATGGCTGAATCTGCTACTGAAATTACTGCTACAGAAGCAGGCACCCAGGATTTGTCAGACACTATTCCTTTAGACATTTCTACCCCTGCACGTGGGGCTGCTAGACCCCCTGCTTCTATGTCTATCAAGGCCTTTTCCAGGGCTAAAGCAGCTAAATCTTCTAAGGCCTTACCTACAAAAAACCCCTCCCACGGGCCTACCTCTAGTTCCCAGATACTCAGCCTGGCTGAGGACCTTATTTCTTTGATCAGGGGATCCCAACCTCGCCTAGACAGGGCCTCTCAACCTCCTCCAGATAAGAGGCCTAGGACTGAACCCCCTGAACCTGTCTCTACAGACTAATCCTCGGATGACTCAGATATTTCAGACCATCAGGAAGGCCCATATTCTCCTTATGAGGATTCTGATGCAGAAGACTCCATTCCTTCTGCTTCTCCTCCTGAAGAATTTTCTTTTGGGGAAACCCTACACTCTATGAGGGAACACTTCCAATGGCAGGGCCAGGATTTTTCAGATTCAAGGAAAAGGCTAAGGACTTTTTTACACTTACCACAGCATAGGCCTTTAGCCATTCCTCCAGTACTATCAGTTGTTGATGATGCATATAATGATGCCAGTACTGCCCCTGATTCTCTTCCTCCGGCCCCTGCCAAACCTGACAGATATTACAGGGTCCCGGACACACACTACCACTTGTATAAGGCTCATGTTGCAGACCCAGAAACCATTTCACAGGGCCCTAAAGGTGTGGCAGCTGCCTCTGCCAAAAACCCTCTTCCCTCTGAAAGGGAATCTAGAGCATTAGAGAGATGGGGTAAAAAGGTTTTATACATCTGCTACTCTTTCGGCCAGGGCATTAAACTGTCAGTTTCACATGATTCAGTACCAGGAATTTTTGTTAGACCAGCTAAATAAAAAACTGTCCTCTCCTGAACCTATAGACCGCAAGTCCCTTCAGGATTTGGTACATAACTCTCAGCAGGTCAGTAATCATTTCTTAAAATGTGGCTATGATGCACTGGAGGCTTCCTTTAGATCAGCTATGACTGGAGCAGTGATTCGAAGGCATGCCTGGTTAAAAGAGCAATCCTTACCAGACCATGTTAAGTCAAAACTCCTAGATGCTCCTATGGAGAAACAAAGTTTGTTTGGCTCCCCTGCACAGGAGGTACTGAAGAAAGTGGAAGAAAAAGCAAAATCTGTCCAAACAGTCAAGGATTTCTTACAGGTCCAACCTCCGAGGTTTAGCAGAAATTGGCCTTCGAAGAATTGGTCCTTTCCAGACACCTCCAGAGCACAGAGAGGCAGAAATAGACGCCCAAGAGGCAGAGGTCAATCTGGGGGTGCCTACAGGGGACGTCAGTGGCAACCTGCCAACCAGAGAAGTGCTGCCACAGTTGCAACTACAACCACTTCCACAGGACAGACACAATGACTTGGCTCTGGTTCCGCCTACCAGGGAACAACAGGAAGCACCCTTGGGCGGAAAGCTAGCCTTATTCTCCGACAACTGGCATTGCATTACAGGAGACAGATGGACTTTACAAACAATAGACAAGGGCTACAGGTTTCACTTCCACACTCTACCAAAAAAGAGAGGAATGCCAAACCTTCCACCAAGCCAAAAAACAGAGGCTCAAAAACAAATCAACAACTTACTAAGGATGAGAGCTATAGAAAAGGTACCACCTATGGAACAAGGCCAAGGATTTTACTCCAGACTATTCCTTGTGCCAAGAAAAGAAAATCAATGGAGACCTATTCTCGACTTGTCCACACTGAACACATACCTCATTGTTCCAAAATTCAAAATGCTGACCCTCCAGCAACTTCTTCCCATGCTGGGCAAGGAGTCTTGGCTGGTGACTCTAGATCTCAAGGAGGCATACCTGCACGTCCCTATATGACCAGATTGCAGAAGACACCTCAGATTTCTTGCAGGATCAGAGCATTATCAATTCTCAGCTTTGCCCTTTGGCTTATCTACTGCGCCCAGAGTATTCACGAAATGCCTGGCATCAGTAATTGCTCATTGCAGGCTTCAGGGAATTCAAATTTACCCATACCTGGACGACTGCCTAATACAAGCGGACAACAAGACAAAATTAACAAAAGATTTGGCAAATGTCATACAACTGTTGCAAGCCTTGGGATACACAGTCAACATTCAAAAGTCAAGGCTAGTGCCATCCCAAAGGATAGCATTTTTGGGTGCAGAACTGGATACAACTACTCAGATGGCTTTTCTCACAGAAGAAAAACAAAAGCAACTACCAGTCTATTTCATGACATTAACAACGCAAACTCAGCTTACTGCAAGGAAAGTCCTGCAAGCCCTGGGTTACATGGCATCCTGCATAATATTGATCCCGCATGCCAGGCTGCATATGAGAAAGTTACAATGGTACCTAAGGAATGTATGGTCTCAACACAGGCACAGTCTAGAAGCCCAGATTCCAATAATTCCATGCCTGAAAAAAGAATTCCTGTGGTGGGCTCAGGCCTGTCAGGTAAACAGAGGATTGCCTTTCCACAAACCACATCCAAGCCAGACCATCACCACGGACGCCTCAGACCTAGGCTGGGGGGCACACATGGAGGACAAGTGTATACAAGGTCTATGGACCCAAGACCAGCTGAATCTACACATAAATCTAAAGGAGATGCTGGCAGTGAAACATGCAATCCAGGCATTCAGACCATTCCTCCAACAAGGTCACCTGCTGATAAGGACGGACAATACCACAGTCATGTGGTACATCAACAAACAGGGAGGTACACACTCATATCCTCTATGCCGGATGGCAATGGAACTGTGGAATTTGGCCCTGAATCTCAACATTCAACTACAGGCCAGATTTGTACCAGGAAAAGAAAATTCACTAGCAGACACCTTAAGCAGAACTACCACGGATGCTCACGAATGGATGCTGCATCCAGATATCTTCAAAACCATAACAAAGAAATGGGGAATGCCAGAGATAGACCTGTTCGCCTCCCCACACAACCACCAATTGAAGAAATTCTGCTCAAGAGCGTACCACCCACTTGCCTGGAGGGTGGACTCCCTTTCCTTCAGCTGGAAAAACCTGACAGCATATGCATTTCCACATCTTCCTTTGATGTACAAAGTCCTACTGAAGATCAGAGAGGAACAGCCAAAGGTAATCCTGATAGCTCCAGACTGGCCAAGGCAACATTGGTACCCGCTACTGAGAAGCATGTCTCGGACTCACTCATGGCCTCTACCTCTATGTCCCTTACTTCTAACACAGAACAACTACAAGACCCTGCATCCAAACTTGAAAACACTGCAGCTAGCTGCTTGGAATATTGCATAAAACAAAATAAACCAGACTTATCTCAGAGGGTTAAGGACATTATCCTGGAGGCTCGCAGACCCTCCACAAGGAAAACTTATTCAGCCAAATGGAAAAGATTCCTCATTTGGAGTGCAGCAAAGGGAGAAAATGTCTCATTGGCAAACATAGCACACATCCTGGAATACTTAGTAGAACTGTTCCACAATGGCCTGTCCTACTCCTCCATTAAGATTCATGCATCAGCAATTTCAGCAGAGTACAACATAGAGCCTCCTGTCTTCTCTCATCCTCTACTCAGGCAGTTCTTGAGAGGAATCAAAAATGTAAAGCCTCCAAGGAAACCACCTTTACCTACATGGGATCTCAACTTTGTGCTGGAAAAATGAACACTTCCCCCTTTTGAACCAGCAGCAACAGCAGACTTACAGTTCTTATCTTGGAAAACTGCTTTTCTGCTAGCAATCACTTCAGCAAGAAGGGTATCTGAGTTACAGGCATTAATGGCAGTACAGCCTTTCTTTATCTTCCATCAGGATAGAGTGTCTCTGAGAACTAATCCTACTTTTATGCCAAAAGTGGTCTCCAGGGTATCATTGAACCAAGCGATTCATTTACCTACATTCTTCCCCAACCCACAGAACAGGGGGGAAAGACTGCTACATACCTTGGATGTGCACAGACAATTATGCTACTATCTGGACAGAACTAAGACCAACAGAAAAACTGACCAGCTTCTGGTAGCATATGCAACAGGAGTGCAAGGAAAAGCAATTTCAAAACAGAGAATCTCAAAATGGATAGGAAATTGCATTAGATTTTGCTACTCTTTTCATGGAAAGACAACTCCTGAAAACATCAGGCCTCACTCCACAAGAGCTACAGCCACCACTACAGCTTTCCTACGAGGAGTGGCTACCAAAGACATTTTAGCTGCTACTTGGAGCTCCGTGCATACATTTGCTAAGCATTATAATCTTCCTTTATACTCCAGATCCCGAGCAGGTTTTGCAACTGCTGTTTTGCAAGGGATCTTAACTACACCATCTTTATCTTAGTGCCTCCTCCCCCAGTTTGGCTATGGTATTCTACCCATATGTTAGGACTGCATATGCATCCTTGAAGGACATAGTACAGTTTTGTACCTACCATAAATGTAGATGTCCAATAGGTATGCATCTGCAGTCAGGATTACCCACCCTCCTTCCCCTCTGTGGTATTCCTAGGGTACTTACCCCTCTTTTAGCTAGCTGGGGGAATCTATTATGGTGTATTTGTTTGTATGTATATATATATATATTTTGCTTTCTACTGTTTGGAATTATTTGCATTTATCCAAATTTAGCTTTCCTAGAGGGCACCTGGCATCTGGGGCAAGAAACACCGAGGAAAATGGCATCGGCTGATGCCTTTATACCCCAGCAGCTATGACGTCGGGTGAAGTGCGACATCAGCCGAGGCCAGACCCAGACTTTGGAATCCGGCCGACCGAAGGGCTGCCTGAGGCAGGACAACCCATATGTTAGGACTGCAGATGCATACCTATCGGACATCTACATTTATGGTAGGTACAAAATTGTACTTTCTTACAGGGGACGACAATGACAATCTCAATGACTTTCCTCTACTTCCGCTGACCAAGGAGCAAATAGAAGCACCCTTGGGCGGAAAATTATCTCTGTTTTCAGACAATTGGCACAGATTGACAAAGGACAGATGGATTTTGGACATTATAGACCAAGGTTACAGGTTCCACTTTCATACCTTACCAAGAAAACAAGGCATGCCAAACCTACCACAAAACCAGAGGACAGAGGCTATCAAGCAAATTTCTCTGCTTGCTCAGATCAAAGCAATAGAAAGAGTTCCACAACAAGAACAAGGCCAGGGGTTTTACTCCAGACTGTTCCTTGTTCCAAGAAAAGAAACTCAATGGAGACCAATACTGGATTTGTCCGCATTAAATACTTTTCTCATAGTACCAAAGTTCAAAATGTTGACTCTACAGCAACTCCTTCCCATGCTGGGCAAGGGGTCTTGGCTGATTACTCTGGACCTCAAGGAGGCATACCTGCATGTCCCTATCAGACACAGCTGCAGAAGATACCTCAGATTTCTTGCAGGGCCAGAGCATTATCAATTCTCAGCATTGCCATTTGGCTTATCTACTGCGCCCAGAGTATTCACAAAATGCCTGGCTTCAGTAATTGCTCATTGCAGGCTCCAGGGGATCCAAATTTACCCGTACTTGGACGACTGCCTCATACAAGCGGACGACAAATTGATTTTGACAAAAAACTTGACCTATGTCATACAATTGCTACAGGCTCTGGGATACACAGTCAACTTCCAAAAGTCAAGACTTCAGCCATCCCAGCAAATAACCTTCTTAGGAGCCAATCTAGACACAGCCTCTCAAATGGCTTACCTGACGGAAGACAAGCAAGAGAAGTTAACTCATTATTTCAAAGGTTTGGCAAAACTCACCCAGATGACTGCAAGGAGATTCCTACAGGCCCTGGGTTACATGGCATCCTGCATTCTCCTGGTCCCATTAGCAAGACTACACATGAGAAAGCTTCAATGGTACCTAAAAAGACTATGGTCTCAGCACAGCAACAACTTAGAGACAACCATACCGCTCATTCCATGCCTACAAAAGGAATTCTTATGGTGGGCCTCGGTAAGCCAGGCAAACACAGGTATGTCATTCAAAAAACCTCAGATAACACAGATCATGACCACAGACGCCTCAGACCTTGGATGGGGGGCGCACATGGAGGGCAGATGTATACAAGGACAATGGTCTCCAAAGGAAACACATCTGCATATAAACCAAAAGGAAATGCTGGCAGTAATACATGCCATCGAGGCCTTTCGACAACAACTTCAGCAAGGCCATCTACTGATACGGACAGACAACACCACTGTGATGTGGTACATAAACAAGCAAGGGGGCACCCATTCTTACCCCCTTTGCAGACTGACAATGAATCTTTGGGAAAAATCACTGAGCCTAAACATACAGTTGCAATCCCAGTTTGTTCCAGGCAAAGACAATGTGCTGGCGGACAGCCTAAGCAGGAATTTCATAGATCCACACGAGTGGAGGTTACATCCGAAAATCTTCACACAAGTCACCTCGACATGGGGCAGACCAGAAGTAGATCTAATTGCCTCCCACCTCAACCATCATCTACAAAAATTCTGCTCAAGGACATATCATCCACAAGCTTGGAAAATAGATGCTCTTTCATTCAACTGGAACTTCCTAAAAATCTATGCATTCCCACCTCTGCCACTGATGACCACAGTATTACTAAAGATCAAAGCAGAGAGGCCCAAGGGGATCCTAATCGCTCCAGACTGGCCAAGACAACACTGGTATCCACTACTACGGAGCATATGTCACAACAAAAAGTGGGCCCTTCCCCAATGGCCCCTACTTTTGACTCAACACAACTTCAAAACAGTACATCCAAACCTTCAGACGCTGCAGCTAACAGCCTGGGAGATCCCATGAATAACCTCAATCTATCTCTCTCCAAGGAAGTTCAGCGGATATTAACAGAAGCTCGAAGACCATCCACCAGAAAGGTTTACTTAGCAAAATGGAAGAGATTCAGCATTTGGAATACCAGCAAGGGACATGATGCATCATTATTGAACATCCCACTCATCCTGGAATATTTGGCAGATATGCTACAGAATGGACTCTCATATTCTTCCATAAAGATACATGCTTCAGCTATTTCAGCTAGATATAACACTGATCCGCCTGTGTTTTCACATCCTTTGTTAAGGCAATTCCTCAGGGGAATCAAGAACATTAAGCCACCAAGAAAGGCTCCAGTGCCTGCTTGGGACCTCAACTTTGTCCTAGAAAAACTGACTCTACCTCCCTTTGAGCCAGCAGCTTCAGTGGACTTACAATTTCTCTCATGGAAGACAGCTTTCCTGTTGGCAATTACCTCAGCAAGAAGGGTTTCGGAACTACAGGCCCTAATGGCAATACCACCGTTCATAATCTTTCACAGAGACAGGGTCTCCTTAAGAACCAACCCTACTTTTATGCCAAAGGTGGTATCTAGGGTTTCTTTAAATCAAGCTATTCACCTGCCTACTTTCTTCCCCAATCCTGAGAGCAAAGGGGAAAGACTGTTGCATACCTTGGACATTCACAGACAATTTCGCTACTACCTGGACAGAACCAAGACCAGCAGGAAGTCTGATCAGCTTTTTGTAGCTTACGCCCCTGGAGTACAAGGAAAAGCAATTTCCAAACAGACTATTTCAAAATGGATTGGACATTGCATCAGATTTTGTTATTCCTTCCATGGGAAGAATGTTCCAGCCAATGTCAGACCACACTCCACCAGTGCTACAGCCACCTCTACAGCATTCTTAAGAGGGGTGCCTACAAAAGACATTCTAGAAGCTGCTACATGGAGCTCCGTGCATACATTCTCCAAACATTACAATCTCCCTTTATACTCCAGATCCAGAGCAGGCTTTGCTTCGGCAGTCCTGCAGGGTTTGATTGCCACACCATCTCTTTCCTAGAGCATTCCTCCTCCCCCAGCTAAGCTATGGTATTCAACCCATATGTTATGACTGCAGTTGCATTCTTGAAGGACATAGTACAGTTTTGTACCTACCATAAATGTAGATGTCCGATAGATATGCAACTGCAGTCGGATTTTCCCTCCCTCCATACCCTTCTATGCCTTGGGTCCACTCCTATCCCTGTTTTCTCTTAGCTGGGGATATCTGTTATGGTGTATCTGTTTATTGCTTACTTATTTGTCTGGAATCCTGTTTTTGTCTTCCAATTTGATTACAGCCTTCCTTGGAGGGCACCTGGCATCTGGGGCAAGAAACACTGAAGAAAATGGCGTCGGCTGATGCTTATATACTCCAGCCGCTCTGACATCGGAGAGAAATGCGACATCAGCCGACGTCGGACCCAGACTTTGGAATCCGGCCGACCGAGGGCTGCCTGAGGCAGGACAACCCATATGTTATGACTGCAGTTGCATATCTATCGGACATCTACATTTATGGTAGGTACAAAACTGTACTTTTCCTAAGGTGTCATAAAGCTATAAGGTAAGTATTATAGTTCTTAATGTAAGAGTCTGTTTACTTAAGTTACAGGGGAAGGAGGCAAACACTCAAGTAGAAAAAAGAACCCTATGGATGACTGAAATGGTGACCTGCTTAATTACACAGCACTGTAAGTGAAAGCTTAACAATTGCTTTTTGTGTGCAGTCTACTCTGCTTAAATACTGAGAGAAACTAATTGCAGTCCTGTAGACTCCGTTTTGTAGGGAACCGTAGAGTTCAATCTGCTTAAATGCTGAGAAAAACTGATTGCAGTCCTGTACACTCCGTTTTGTAGGGAACTGTAGAGTTCAATCTGCTTAAATGCTGAGAGAAACTGATTGCAGTCCTGTACACTCCGTTTTGTAGGGAACTGTAGAGTTCAAACTGAGTCACACCAGGTCAGCCAAGGCTTTATCTACGTTTCTTGAGATAAGAGGTTGAAGGGTATGCAAACCTGTTTACTGCTGCTGCTGGTGGTCGATCGATCTTACGCACACACACACACACACACACACGCACACCGCTGCTTCAGAAAATGCATGCTAACTCAAATCGTAATATTCATGTAAGGTTGCAATTTTATAATAGCAATATTTAAAATGTCTTTTTTTTCCCCTGTTTATTTTAGGCTTATCCAGATATTTTGAGCTAAGAGGTCGAGAGTTACACAAACCTCTTTGCTGCTGCTGCCAGGTATCACTCGATCACTCTCTGTCTTCACACACTCTTCACTCACTCACTGACTCAGTCACACAAACACGTCTCTTCTGCTTTCATGCACACATCTACTCAGACACACAGACAGAAACATAAACACACTTCTACACATACACACTGTTTGTCTCATTTATTTTTTTACACTCACTAAACAGCAGAAGTGCTGCTTAGTTAGTGTAAGGTAATAGCTTGATCGATCTCTCACACACTCATACACGCATACACTCAGACACGGACATAAACACACACACACATTCTTTTATTTTAATTTTCTTTTTTTTTTTTAATTATTTTAACTTGCTAAACAGCAAAAGTGTAGCTTAGCGACCGTAATATAAGGTGGTCGTTAGTATTTTTTCAGTCTGAGCTCCACAGCAGCTTGATATGCTGTCGTGACTTGTCAGACTATTTTTTCAGCAGACATTACCTGTGGATTAACACCCTGCTGGAGAACCTTAGTTCTCCAGTCAAGGTGCGATTTACAGGTCGCCCATTTTCTAAAAAGACATGAGGCATACAGTGTCTTGCCTGATGTTTTAGCTCGTAATATAAATCATTGTATCAAGTAATACTAGTATCAAAATATGTGAAAAAGATTTTGAACATATGTATAAGAAACCACGTAGCGTAATTTCTTAAATTGTAGAAGTCTTTCTTGGATAATCTATACACAGCTACATAAAAATATCTCTTATGTTTGCATAATTTATTCATGTTTTTTTTCCCATCTTTTCTGCATTCTGATCAGCAGGGCCGGCCTTAGCTGATATGGCGCCCTAGGAGAAATAGTGCTCCTGCACCCACTGAAGCCCCACCCACACCATACTCATGAAACACCCCTATGAGCCATGCCCACAGGTAGGTCACGCCCCAAAAAAGCCACTCCAGTCATTCACTCCCCAAGAAAGCCAGTCCAGTCATTTCCTTTAATTATTTAAATGCATAGAAAAAAGGATACCATGTAATGTAGTTTAAACTGCAAGTGAAGGTGGAAATTTCCTTTAATAAACCTGCTTTAATCTGTTTCTCCTTCACACATACTTTACTATAAAAGTCATGTCTTCAGAAAATAGAAGCCCATGTGCCTTGGTTCAAAGGGTTGCTTAGGTTAATCTAAACAGTTCAATTTACTCTGGGGTAGGCGAGCAAGCCTTACAGCTCAGTGAAAATAGAATAGCGACCTCTCTCCTCCCTGTGTACAGAAGCTTAAGATAGAATAGCACAAACACAGATAGCCATTTGATAAACAACACAATCTCACAATGAAAACAGGCTTAGCATGAACGGTAAAATTCTCTGCCACTGAAACTGCATGAAAACCCATATTTATAGAAAATGCATCTAGTCAGTGGAGGATTAAGTTTACATTTGGGCTGTTTTCAAAACAGACTCCTTGCACAAATTTTTACGGCCATGCATACATGTATTTGTTCTTTAATTCAACTTCCTGATTGCATTAAATTACATTCCCTATGTAATACAGCACTGCTTGTTACAATGCGTTTTAAATTTGTAGTTTTAAGCATTCTTTTAATAAGCAAAGAAACAAAATATATAAACCAGTAATGACAAAACTACCCATTTCAGAAAATTTCAACCATAAAAGGCCACTCAGACTTCTGTCATTACAATCCACCAATATTACTTAATACAAACTATCTCTGCAGAAGAGAAATCATCTGAACAATTCCACATTAAAGAAATCTGTAACTAATGAAGAGATTGCCACTGGCAAACAACTTTACATCTCAATGTTTCATCTACAAATTCAGTGCCTGTTGCCCTTGAAGAATTAATTGCCTGTATTACATTAAAACATTGGTAAACTGGTAATATTGCAATAGGAAATGACTAAAACTGTTTTGTTTATCAAATGATACACTGTGTTGTAGAATTTGAAAGCAGTGTTAGTAGCATAATTGTCTTTGATGTAGAAGGCTATGTATTCTGCTCCCACATCACGTAGATGGAGTATTGATATTGCAGTGCCCATTTGATTGCTGATTATTTGGTGCATTATAAGTGCGGATAAGGGTTCTACACTCCTAAGTATGTCATCCTTTGTATGCGTTGCCTAGCAACTATGAACAACAACAAACTACCAAGCAATTAAAGTTCCAGGCTAATTCGCCCTTCTGCAGGGTGATTTGGAGGCAAGCAGAACTAGAAAAGCCAGCAGACAGACAAATGACTATTTTTTGCCATAAAATTAAATAAATGCCATAAAAATGCTCAAAAATAGTGATTACTGGTTGTGTAAAGCAAATACAACTGTAGTAATACAATAAAACATTCTTACCTTAACTTGGATGGCTCTTGATGCAGTTGAAACACTTGAATAGTGTTGCAGAGTTCTCATTCTTCTTCTTCTTATTTAATTATTTTATCTAATTACTCATTTGCAGTCATCATATCAGGCTTACCCATACTGCTCAAGTGTACCCCGTTATGAGTCCAGGTTCCTTATTGTTCCACATTGAAATATTATGGCAGCACAATCACTGTTAAGAATTTTTTTAAGTTGATATCCACTGTAAATAGTGAATCACACAAATTAAACAATAACTTTTATAATTGTAAATTGAGAAGCATAACCATATTGTGAGCTTCCTAGATGAGGCTGTTAAGTAAGCTGTTTGTGTTACTCTTTTGTCTGTTTGTTTCACATTATGAAAACCAGTGCCAGGTGATCCATTAGGGGGAGGTGTAGACAGAAATTTACATACAGTACTCAGACCCAGTCCCCCACCACCACCACCACCACCACCACCACCACCCTTGTATCATTTTGAAAATATACTCAACCCTTAAAATGCTACCCCAAGACATATAGAAAGGGGATATGTTATTTTTAACTGTTACCATTTATACCCATAAAAAGGGCTATTTGTAGAAGTGTGTTCCTTTCACAGAGACACGTTTGTATACCTCTGTACTGTGAATATTCGTTTACATAACTCAAAATCTGTGCTTTTTTGAGTATTTTGGTTTCCAGTAGATGGTCCGAAAAATGTACTCATCTGAATACACTGAGTAAATATTGTGGGAAGAAATAGCCAGGGAATTGTTATGGCTAGGCTTGTATAGGCCCTAGGGCTGATAGCCTAGTACCAACCTGTGGAATCTACTTCCCTGGTGGCTTCAGAGTCCGGCATACCTTAACCAGCATCTGTGGGACGTTTAAAACGCATTTGTTTGAGGTTGCATTTGACAACATGGGATGACTTTTCTGTTTTATTTTAGTTGATTTTACTAAATGCTGTCACCTGTCCTGGGTGATCTTTTCTGTTCCTTTGTTTTACCTGATTTCATTTGTTTGTATAGGAGTTACTTATTTCCTTGGTTGCATATGTTTTTGTATCCAGTACTATAGCTATAGCACCTAAATACATCCAAACATGACAGCACCACTTCATTGGGAGGGAGCGGAAGACAGATCTCAGCAGGCCCATTTGCTTGTTGTCTGTTTATGAAATGTCACATACCAGGATGCCATTTACATCTATTTATATATATATATATATATATATATATATATATATATATATATATATATATAAATAACATTTATCTGGTTGAAAGACCAAAATACAAGTCATCACAAAAAGAGATAGAAATGATACCTCCAACAATAACTTTTCAAGGTTAGATTTAAATGAGCGATCTACATATGTAGAATGTTTCTTAAACTGTTGTGATTTTCAGTCCACATGTATTATAATTACCCCATTTTCTGTTATGAAACTTGCTATGCCTTGGAGTGGAAACAGCTGTTTGTAGTCTGTTGGTATGAGCAGTGTATATTGTAGTCTGCAAAGCCTGTTTTGTCCCATTCATCCCAAAATGTCTACTACACTGCCCATGTCTGTGTGACACACACACACAACCGTGCATAAATAAATGTGGACTGTGTATGTTTAGGGGCACTATCTGCATCTTCATAATATCACTGGGTTCACAGATGTGCGACACAGCTACATAATTGTATAAACACACACATGCGCGCGCACACAAAATTATAAATATAAATATACATTCAGCAAAACGCATTCCTAAGGCTCTGTATTCCTTGTTTGCTTGCTTCCCAGAATAGCCTTATACATAAGTAACATGTAATGTATGAGAAAGCCAGCTGCAGTACACAGGCCTCTCCTGTTTTGCTGATGGGGCATAAAAAAACTCCCCATAGGTGGGGAGCAGTGACCCTGGCACATCAGCACTACATCACTTTAAGGAAATCCTATTTAGGAAGGGATGCACACTAATATGTAATTTTGCAGCTCCTTAAACTATTACAGTTTGAGCAGCGAGGGAGGTGTGGCACATTTTAAAGAACGTGTTTGCTTCAACCAGATCTATCAGCATTGACAGAGCTATAAATATATGCATAACAGAGGCCATAAGCACTTCATTTTAGAAGCTTGAGCATTCAGCAGGGCCACCTATGTACCTATCTACAACCAATTTGGAGATGAAATTTTAGACGCTAATGACTAACAGAGCACAGACCACAGACTAAATATAGCCAATCCATCTGCACTTCCATAAGATGTGACATTTTATGTACATATGTATGAATGCATGTATGCACCTGTTTAGGAGAAAAAGATAACAGAACTTGCGATTAGCACTGTGGTAATCTGTCACAGAACGAGACCAAGTCTCTCCCTTCTTTACAGTAAACAAATAGTTTTGAAGTAGCAACCCCAGTGGTATTCAGTGCCGTGTCTTCTTTTTTTTGGTCTGTTAAATGTTTATTTACCTCATCATAGCAGCGCTAACCTGCCTCACAATAGTGAAGCATTTGAAAAGCAACTATCGCGCGCTGGTGGTTACCAGGGATTCAGAGCACAAAAAAAAGCCTCGAAACTTACAGACAGCTATTTTTTCCCAAAGTTTTATTTTGAAAATCCAAAAGTAACTTAATTTAGCCCTATCCAGTTTGAGTATCGTCCAGGCTGTAGGTACTTTGAGTGGGAGGGCTGTAAAGCAGAGAAGAGCGCACACTTTCCTAATTAAAATGAATACACACATAAATAAAAACTACGCCCTTTAAGAGGCTGGCCTTTACGGCACCCTAGGTGGTCGCCTAGTTTGCCTGTGCCTAAGGTCGGCCATGCTGATAAGTCTTATCTGTGTATATTTAAATTATACTTTATCCGGTCAGAGCAGAGCTGGAATAATCTGTTTACTGAAAAAAAAGCTGCCAACGACTCACTGAGTTGAACAACATAAAAAAAGTCTGATTTTCAGATGAAAGTTCTCCATCTATGTCCCTCAAACGTATACACATGGAGCTGCACCTTGCACCCCCCCATGTTGTATTGTAACTGTGTTGTTGCAGTATCTCAGTGTGGTGGGAAATAATCCCTTGCCATGGGAATCTTCCATTCCATAACACACATCTGTATATGCATGGGGTTGTGTACACTCCACTCACCACCTCCTGTTATATTCTGACTGTTTTTACAATGTTTTAGTGTGGGAATATGCACTACCACTTCCTGAAAATAGTGCAGCCTCTGTAGTTATTGTGGGAAGGGAAGGGTAGGGTGCAGAGTGTCTTTCTCCCCTGCTAAAGCATTAATTTTTTTTTGTTTTTGCATAAAGTTAGTACTGCCAGTTTCAGTAATTGTGTGATCCTGCTTTGACAGTATGATTTGGAGTACCAAGATTCAGTTGATTCTGCTTTGATGGGTAAAGTAAAAAGATATGTTTATGTATCTGTTTTTTGGTTTGTCGATGTGATAGTTTTCTGGAATATGTTACTAAGGTTTACCTTTGTTTTCCCACCCTGTTGGATTACTTTGCTAAAGTTTACCTTTGTTTTTCCTTCCTGTAGGATCACTTTACATCTCCTGATGAATATGATGACCCAGCTGTATTGTATGATGCCATTACATCCAATGAAGAGAAGATGGTCATTTCTCATGAGGGTGATCCTGTTTGGCGTAATGCCATCCTTACAAATACCCCATCCCTTCTTGCTTTGCGACATGTTATGGATGATGGAAGTGATGAATACAAGATAATTATGTTAAACAAGCGCTACCTCAGCTTTAGGGTGATCAAGGTATAAAGTCCTTTCTGACATTTTGCTACTTGTCTGACCTAGGAAATACAGATGTTCTTTTGTCTTGTGGTAGAGCACCCCTCACTGCAGGTGATGTTTACAGAATGTCCACTACTAGTAGCTTCACCTACACAGTGCAGTCTTCAGCATTGTCTGCATTTAGTCGGTTAAAGTCATAGCTTTTATTTCATTGAATAAGTAGGATTGCTTCAGCCAGTAAAATGGAAGGTTGTATGGGTCTTGGCCTGAACTTTATTTTTTTAATTGTGAACATTCTAAATATCCTAACTTTTATTATCAGATACAGTAAAACAAATCTTTGTTAATACTAAAATGGGAGTTCTGACCTTGAAGGATATTTTCACTGAGCAACTTTGGTATGTCCGTAGTCAGTATCCCTTGTGCATGGGCTTCCACTGGGACACATCATGATTTCATATGCCAGACTAGTACTGTGTTGTTTTCTAACATTTATATAGTTTATACTCAGTCATAAAGTATGTCAGTGGAAAGTGTCAATTTTCCATACCTTAAAATGTAGAAAACTTTGAAGTTGTCTGGTTACTAGGTCACCCAGCTAAGATAAGCAGCAAGTCAACCTGTATTGTATGGGAGAGGTGCACAATGTTAAACATTTCTTCAGCCTAAAAACCTTTGAAGAAGACATGTGAAGCTTGATGCCTTCATTACCTCAAACTTAATGGCAGTTATGGAAAACTATCCACTGTGTGGATCTGCAGGAAGAAGCCTGACATAGTACCAGATCAGACAGAGATGAGAAGGTAAGAAAGTTTGAGGCCTATCATTAATAAAACATCCTGTAAAGTCCACCTTTGCAGTGGCTTCTGGTTCTTTCATCGATTACTGCTCTATTTCACCTAATGAGGGACCAAATCATGTTTATTGACTGCTAGTGATGGCAGGAAAGCAGACTGGTACCCTCCCCTGCCCTTCATTTCTTAGCATTCATCTTTGAGGATGAATCCAGTGGTTCTGTCTGCACTGATCCCAAACTAGTACATCCCAAGACTGATCTACTCAAGTGAAGCAAGTCACTAAGTCCCATGGCAGAGACTTTGTGGTTGAATTTTGACTGAGAGAGTCTGCTTCTCACCATACTCCATGTTGAGAGAGATTTACTGGCCAGAGTTGAGCAGTGCCGTTTTGGTATTCCTGCTCTTTGGTGTAGTAGAGGCTCATCACCCAGCATCCAGAGGACAGCTAGTCATCTGCTCTTTGTCTTCCATGATCTGAATTCAGACATTCTCCAGCTGGATCAAATGGCAGGGGATTGTGTACCCTTCCCCCAGACTTCCTTTGGGAGGGGATTTTTCAGGGTTCTTAAGTCTTTGTCTGTAAACTGAAATAAATAGTGAAACCTGTCAAAAGTTACCTTCCAAGTGACCCCTCTTTAGAAAAATGCTGAGGCTCAATGAATTTCCTTATGGATTAGCCCTTTTGCTCCTGCATCTTCCCCAAAGGAAGAGGAAGATGAACACTGGCTTACCCTTTCTGTGGAACCTATATAGAAGAATGCCAGTTATTTGTCCCTGATGCATCCTCTTATGTTATTATGAAGGCTAATAGACTCTGCAAGCCATCAGCTGAGTGGAGTGCCACCCTGCTAGCGATGATAGGAAGCAGAGGGGTACCCTCCCCATCCCCACTTTAAGGTAGCTACTCTTGCACCTTATTTGTGAAACCTCCCCTGAAGTCAGCTGTACAGCTGCTTTTGCCACAGCAGTCCTCACTTCCCCTCAATACTGTAAGTGGAAGAGTAATTCTTTGAGTATTCCCTAGCATTTGGAGCCATAACAGTGACCATTGGGTTGTATACATGGTTTCAAATGACCATGTCTTGAAACATTTGTGTTCTCCTTGAAAAACCTCAGTAGAAGGGCCAGCTGGTCTGCACAGATCTCTTGGAACATACTAACATGGTAAGTGTACACAACTGTACTTTTTGCACCTGGATCCAAGCTAAGGGAGGCAAAACTGCACACCCCCCCCTACCTCTCACCCTGGATTACCTAGCAGACCTACTACACAGGGGTCTAGCCTTCTCTTTTATTAAAATTCATGCCTCTACCATCTCTGCTCTTTTCAGCACAGAGCCACCTCTCTTCTCTCACACCCTCTCATCAAACAGTTCCTAAGAGGTGCTAACAATTTAAGGCTGCCCAGAAGAGCTCCAATCCCAGCTTGGGACCTTAACTTTGTGTTGGAAAAGCTCACCCTACCCCCCCCCCCTTTGAACCTGCAGCTTCAGCAGAGTTAAAATTCCTCTCTTGGAAAACAGCTTTGCTTCTAGCCGTAACTTCAGCTAGAAGAGTTTCAGAGTTACAAGCACTCATGGCTGTAGAGCCCTTCATCATTTTCCACACTGACAGGGTGTCCCTCAGAACTAACCCCTCCTTCATGCCTAAAGTGGTGTCTGGTGTGGCTCTCAACCAATCCATTCATTTGCCCACCTTTTTCCCTAACCCACAAAACAAGGGGAAAGGATTCTGCACTCTAGATGTGCACAGACAGCTCAGATTCTATCTGGATAGGACCAAATCCTTTAGGAAAACTGACCAATTGCTAGTCAGCTTCGCAGCAGGGGCGGAGGGCAAGGCCATATCCAAACAAACAAAATAAATATGAGAAGAAGGGCCTCAAACGTAGCCTCCACAGAAAATAAGAAACGTAGCACTTGGAGCCACCAATACCACAAACTTCGACTTTATTAGACAGAAACTAGTACAAAAGAAAAGCTTAACTTGTTCACCGCGTTTTTCGTCAACCATGTAACTTCTTCATCAGAAACTACATCATAAGTTACTCCCCCTTTATATACATATCACCCAAATGTATCCAATCACATGAAAAATTCATGCTGCCTTAAATGTTCATAAAAGCAGTCACAAAGGAAGCTGTATTTTTTTTTTAAATGACATATATGCAAAAAACATTTTCTCTAAAAAGTAACAGAAGTTATTTATCTCTAATCTAAAAAGCCAAACAGTACAATGGTATAATCCGATCTCACCAATAAGCGAAAAAACTCCACCAGTCGTCTCAAAAATCCAAGGTTAAGAAATAGTTTTAATCCACACAGAACGCCACAGGACGACAATGAGATAACATCCAACAGTCACTTACAATGCACGACATAAAACAGGATACAAAAAACAAGACTGGATGAGGCTAAAAGTACATATGTCCAAGATGTAAAAAGACGCCAAAAAACTGAATCAAACGTTAAGCGCTTTCAACCAATGTATATGGTCTTCATCAGAACTGTGGCGTTCTGTGTGGATTAAAACTATTTCTTAACCTTGGATTTTTGAGACGACTGGTGGAGTTTTTTCGCTTATTGGTGAGATCGGATTATACCATTATCTCTAATCTACATTAAAAAATATTTTGTAAGTGAAATCCTACTAAAAACTATCTATTGTAAAACAATTCTATGGGTTTATAAAAATACAAATTTATCAAATATATATAAATGTATGTAAATACTAAAAAATACAAGAGCGCACTCTTGAGAATCTGAAACGTAGCTAGTCTTTCATAATAAAAAAAAATTTATCTGAATAGCCTTATATCCCTAGCTGAAATGTAAAAGAAATATTTAAGTATATTCATAGGAAATTCTTTAAAAAACAGAGCACTGCAACCATTTTTTATAGTCTTGCGGCTCTTAATTTCAGTACAAATACCATTGAAATGTGCTCATTTAACCCTGGTGTCTTACAGGCCTCCAGGATTAATTGCCAGTATAGTTCCCTGACCTCAATCCTGTTTTCCCAATCACCTCCTCTAAGGCAGCGTGAATTTTTAATGTGATTGGATACATTTGGGTGATAATATGTATATAAAGGGGGAGTAATTTATGATGTGGTTTCTGCTGAAGAAGTTACATGGTTGACGAAAAATGCGGTGAACAAGTTAAGCATTTTTTTTTGTACTAGTTTCTGTCTAATAAAGTCGAAGTTCGTGGTATTGGTGGCTCCAAGTGCTCCATATACAAACAAACAATCTCCAAATGGATAGCACACTGCATCCATTTCTGCTACAAACAGCACGGGAAACTGCCCCCAAAGGGGGTCAGGACACTTTCCACCAGGGCAGCCTCCACCTCTGCAGTTTTTCTCAGGGAGATCCTGGAGGCTGCAACTTGGACTTCTGTTCATACCTTCACCAAGCATTACCACCTGCCTATCTTCTCCAAATCCAGGGCAGGCTTTGCCACCGCAGTCTTACAGGGCATCCCAGCCAGCCCCCAGGCTTCTTGACTGCCTCCACCCTTTTTCTTCAGCTTTAAGAATCAACCCAACTTTGATGACTGCAACAGTGAAATATGAATATAGTACATTTGTGTACACTTGCCAGAAATGTAGATTTTTCGAGTGTATTCACTGGTGCAGTCCTGGTTTACCCACTCCATCCCCCTTGTCTCTCTCCCTCTCTTCCTCTCTCCCTACAGAGAATTTTTGGTATTTACTTTCTACTGGTGGTGTTCTTCCACCATAACCTAGCTCCCTATTTGGGGGCTCCTGACAGTTGGTGCTAGAAAAACTGATGTGATGTCGTCAGCTGCCTGATTTTATACCACTGACAACCTGACATCAGTCCTGGAGCAACAACAACCAATGCAAAAATACTAAGCCTCCAGTATTTGGGCCGACTGAGGGCCATCCCTGGTAGGATAACCCAAGTGTGATGACTGCAACAGTGACTACACTTGAACATCTACATTTATGGTAAGTGTACACAACTGTACTTTACTTATGTAGAGTCAAAAATGTCCTCACTGACCAAACCAGAAAACACAACCAGTACCCCTCTACTCCCAGCTTTTTTGTGTTTCACCAAATTACAAGCCTGCCAGCTTCCAAAGCTTGAAAAATGCTATCACAGAGTTGGAAAGTTTGTGGTAAATCACCCAGAAAAATCCCACCACTGCCTAGCATTCAAAGAACTAAATTGTCTTGAACTACACCACTTACTGTCTTACTCTTAACTTGTAACCTCCTTTATAATCTACAAACTGCCCATCTCTGTCGACTCTTATCCATCCATGCAAACTAAATGGAACCTCTTTGCTCATACCAAATGTTGCTCCTCCATGTCACTAAATCCAACAGTACAGCTGATGACAGACTGTTCTCAAACTATGTCAGCAAAGCATAGAACATCATACATAACTATCTAAAAAGAGAAAGTACAGTTGTGTACCTATCATAAATGTAGATGTCCGAGTGTATTCACTGTTGCAGTCATTACACTTGGGTTATCCTGCTGGCAGGCTACCCGCAGTCAGCCTGAATTCTAAAGTCCTGGTCCGGCGTCGGTTGCTGTCGCCTGTTCCCTGACGTCAGTGCGCCAGGGGTGTAGAAGATGCAGCCAACGCCATTTTCTTCAGTTTTTCTTGCCCCAGATGTCAGGTGCCCCCAAAAGGGTAGGCTAAAAATTCTGCTCATAAAAATGCATGCACTAACATAAACATTACCTTCATCTACAAGCAAATACTCCACATAGGTTGTATGGAATAAAGAAGTACAGATAAGTCCCAGCAATGAAAGGGGGTGGTAGGAGGGTAACCTGGACTGCAGCAGTGAATACACTCGAACATCTACATTTATGGTAGGTACACAACTGTACTATGTTCATAGTGTTTCACTGTTGCAGTCATTACACTTGGGTTGAATCCCAAAGCAGAGGATGGGTGGCTGGGCCTAAGTAGAATTAGGAGTGGCTATGAGGCCCTGCAGAACTGCAGTGGCAAAGCCTGCTGTGGATTTAGAGTAAAGTGGTAAGTGGTAGTGCTTTGTAAAAGTGTGCACTGAAGTCCAGGTTGCAGCCTCCAAAATATCCTTGGTTGGTACTCCTCTGAGGAAGGCTGCTGAAGTGACTGCTGCTCTGGTTGAATGTGGCCTAATGCCCTTAGGCACTGATTTGCCATGTTGTGAATAGCAGAAACGAATGCAGTGGCCTATCCGTTTTGAAATAGTCTGCTTTGAAATAGCTTTTCTTTGCGATCCTGCAGCATATGCCACTAAGAGTTTGCTCAGTCTTTCTAAAAGCTTTAGTTTTGTCCAAGTAGAAGTGTAGCTGTGTGTGTGTCCAAAGAATGCAGAAGTCTCTCCCCTTATTCTGTGGGTTTGGATAAAAGGTAGGCAAATGAATGGTTTGTTTAAGAGCCACATTGGACACTACCTTAGGCATAAATGTTGGGTTTGTCCTTAGAGAAACCCTGTCCGGATGGAAAATAATAAAAGGTTCCACAGCAATTAGTGCCTGTAACTCTGAGACTTTTCTTGCTGAAGTTATTGCTAGGAGCAAAGCTGTTTTCCATGATAAGTATTTTATCTCAGCTGTATTGGCAGGCTGAAAAGGAGGCAGTGTGAGCTTTTCCAAGACAAAATTGAGGTCCCATGCAGGTATTGGCACTCTCCTTGGAGGTCTTATGTTTTTTGGCCCCTCTGAGGTACTGCCTTAGCAGTGGATGTGAAAAAATAGGTGGTTCCGTATTGTAATGAGCTGAAATGGCAGAGGCATGGATCTTAATTGATGAGAAGGATAGGCCTTTGTCCAGCATCTCAGTTAGGTATTTTAAAATCTGAGGAATATTTGGTACAAGTGTGTCAATTCCTTGTGCCTGGTTCCAAGCACAGAATCTCTTCCATTTTTCTGCGTAAGATTTTCTGGTGCTGGGCCTCCTGGCCTCCAAAATAACATCCATAACTGCTTTAGAGAGAGGCGTGTTCTGAATGGTTACATTATCCGCCATGCAGCCATATTTAGGGTTCTGAGTTGGCTGTGCAAGATCTGATTGTTTTGTTGTGTCAGTAAATGAGGAATTTGAGGTAATGTCCAGGCTGGGCCTTGAGACAAGCTCTTTAGGATTGGGTACCAGTGCTGGCGTGGCCAGTCTGGGGCAATCAGTATCATTTTTGGCTTCTCTTGTCTGACCTTTAGGAGTACCTTGGGGAGGAGAGGCAGTGGAGGAAAGGCATATACTGTAAGGGTTTTCCAGCTGAATGATAGAGCATCCACTTTCCATGCTTGTTTATGATAAGTCCTTGTGCAGAATGTCTGTAGTTGGCAGTTGTGAGGGGAGGCAAATAGATCTAGTTCGTCTGCCAGAGTATTTGTCTTTCCTGGCAGGAATTGTGCTTGTAGGTGTACTTGATAAGTCAATGCTGTGTTCCACAAAGTCATGGCTTGTCTGCAGAGGGGGTAGGAATGTGTGCCTCCTTGCTTGTTTATGTACCACATGACTGTAGTATTGTCCATCTTTATCAACAGTTGTCCTGGATGAAGTATATCCTTGAAGGCTGTCAGGGCGTTCTGTACAGCTAGCATCTCTTTTTGATTGATATGAAGATGCAATTGGCTTGCGGGCCATGTGCCCTGAATACATTTTCCTGCCATGTGGACCCCCCCAGGCATAATCTGATGCATTTGTTGTTAGTGTCTGCCTGGCTGTGGGTAAAGTGAATGGCTGCCCCTTGTTGTGGTGACAGGCCTGTGCCCACCATCGAAACTCCTGTTGCAGGCAGGGAATGAGGATAATTAATGTTTCCAGGCTGTGGCAATGTTGAGTCCAAACATTATTTAGATACCATTGTAGTTTCCTCATATGCAGTCTTGCATATGGAATTAGCAGAATGCAGGATGCCATGAAGCCCAAAGCCTGCAGTCTTTTTCTTGCAGATAACTGGGTCTTTGTTGCCATCTTTTCGAAGTAAGAAGTCAATTGCCTTTGTTTGTCTGGCATGAGATAAGCCATCTGGGCATTTGTATTTAAGCTTGCACCCAGGAATATCATCTCTTGAGAGGGTACCAGTTTTGATTTATTTTCGTTTACTGTGTACCCTAGTTAAATTAGTAATCTTTTTACAAACGCCAGATGCTTCAGTAGAATGTCCTTGTTCTCTGCTTGAATAAGGCAGTCATCCAAGTAAGGATATATTTGGATTCCTCTTTGTCTGCAAAATGCAATTACTGGTGCCAGGTATTTTGTGAAGACCCTGGGCGCAGTAGATAAGCCAAAGGGCAGTGCAGAGAATTGGTAGTGCAATGAGCCAGCTTTGAATCTGAGGTATCTTCTGCAAGATTGTCTGATAGGGACATGCAGGTATGCCTCTTTGAGGTCCAAAGTTACAAGCCAAGCCTTCTTGCTTAGCATGGACAGAAGCTACTGTAGAGTCAACATTTTGAATTTTGGAACGTCCAGAAAAGTGTTTGGAATAGACAAGACCAGTATTGGTCTCCAGGCTTTGTCCTTTCTGGGTACCAAGAAAAGTCTTGAGTAAAATCCTTGTCCCTGCTCTTGCTGTGGTACTCGCTGAATAGCCCTCATGCCCATGAGGGATGAAACTTGCTTTTGTGCCTCTGCCCATTGATTGTGTGGCAGGTCTGGCATACCTTTTGTCTTTGGAAGGGTGTGAAAGTGGAACCTGTAGCCCTGAGACACTATATTCAAGACCCATTTGTCCTGGGTGATCATTTGCCAATTTTATGAAAAAAGTGCTAGTTTTTCCCCTAAGGGTGCTGCCAAAAGATAAGTGCTTGGCATTGGCAGTGGAAAGTCATTGGGACTGTTTCCTGTATGGCTTTGATTTGTCTTCTCTGCTTTTGGAGGTAGAAGCACCCCATTGTTTAGGCCTGTATGAGCCTTGGGGCTGGGATCTGCCTCTAGGGCGTCTGCATCTGCCTCTTTGTGGCCTGTCTGACACTGGAAAGGACCAATTCTTAGAAGGCCAGTTTTTGCTAAATCTGGGTGGCTGTACCTGTAAGAAATCCTTAACTGTCTGCATAGATTTTGCTTTATCCTCCATTTTCTTCAACACCTCTTCTGCCTTAACACCAAACAAAGTATCATGTTGTAATGGAGCATCCAATAATTTTGCTTTAACATGATCAGGCAGATTCTGTTCCTTTAACCAAGCATGGCTTCTAATTACAGAACCCGTAACAGCAGCCCTGCAAGAGGCCTCCAGTGAATCAAAACCACATTGCAACGTATGCTTTCCCACTTGTTCAGCTACATGCAATAAATCCTGCATTTCCTTGTTTTCAGAACATTCAGAATTGGTCAACGTTTTCTGTTTTAACATTGACATTAAGTATTGCTGATATTTAAGCATATGGAACTGACAATTTAAAGCCCTTACAGCTAAGGTAGCAGAAGTGTAAAAGTTTTTCCCCCCATCTGTCCAGTGCCCTAGAATCCCTATCCGAGGGGACAGGGTTTTTTTTGCAGTGGAAGCCTTGACCCCTTTGGGACCCTGAGATATAGTTTCTGGGTCAGCAGCAGGGTTTCTATATAGAAATTTATGAGAATCTGGAACCCTGTAGTATGTCTGGCTTAACAGGTGAGGGGGTAAAGAGTCAGGAGCCAGGCCGGACTCTGAAAATACATCATCTGCAATGTCTAGAACAGGTGGAATAGCAAGAGGTCTGTGCTGAGGTAGTAAAAGATGGTCTCTGAGCCTTTTCTTACATTCTGAGTAATCTTGGCTCTCCCAGTGAAAATGCTCCCTCATGGTATGCAGTGTTTCCCCAAAAGAATAATCCTCAAGAGGAGAGGCTGAATGAATAGATTCTTAAGCATCAGAATCCTCATAGGGAGGAAGAGTATCCCTGTTCAGAAGAGGAGTAAAAGGAAATGGAAACCTGATCAGAAGAGACATATTCTGTCTCTTGCCTAGGCCTCTTTTCAGGAGGGGGATGGAAACCCCTGATCGAAGTAATTAGGTCTTCGGCCATTTTAAGCATCTGTTTCTTAGGCATGGAAGTCTGTCCAGGAGAGTGCTGTACTTGTTTCTTTGTCTTTAGAGCTGTTTTAGTCTTTGCCTTTGAAACTGAGGTTGGCTTGACATATAACTGTGTAAGTCTGAAAAATCCCTCAGAAGCCAATGCCTGCTCAGCGGCTCCGGACCCATCTGAGGGAATAGTTTCCGAGTGTCCAATACCTTGAGTATCCAGAGGCCTAGTTGGCTCCATGTGGGAGTCGGAAGCGGCCTGTGGCTATGAGGTAGCGGGCGTCAGGGGCTGCGAAAGCACCTCATTGAGAACCGGCAACTGGCCTAGCGGAGGCCAAGTCGTCTGTTTTGGACCTCGGATGCCTGTCCTTTTCCTTTTCCTTGCACTTTTTATAAACTCTGGTCGTCAGCTGTTCCGACGGCATTATATAATTAAATCTTCGGC
The DNA here is from genome assembly GCF_019279795.1 of Protopterus annectens. Taxonomy (NCBI): domain Eukaryota; kingdom Metazoa; phylum Chordata; order Ceratodontiformes; family Protopteridae; genus Protopterus; species Protopterus annectens. Next base: position 3,056,360 of record NC_056728.1, on the reverse strand, counting down.
CAAAGTAATGAAAGGCAAAGTCGTACTGACGCTTAATAGTACGTTGGTTAAATCTAGCACAAAACCAACAGCTAGCAACGTCGTGGTCAGTGCCTAGGCAAGGAGTACAGTAAGAATGAAAATCCTTATGAGGTATTTGCTTCCCACAAGAAATACAATTGTTAACGTTTTCTGACATCAGTCTGGAGCAAGAAAAAAGTTTCCCCAATGGGGTACTTAGCTTTAATGAAGACTTTGGATCTGAAATTCGATTTCGAAAATCTCAGGAATCTACCGACCGACACTTGCGAACTGCTTTTGCTTCGGGCACCCCGCGGCAAGAAAGACTGAAGAAAATGGCGTTGGCTGCATCTTTTATACCCCTGGTGCACTGACGTTAGGGAAGAGGCGACAGCAACCGACTCCAGACCAGGACTTTGGAATTCAGGCCGACTGCGGGTAGCCTGCCAGTAGGATAACCCAAGTGTATTGACTGCAACAGCAAAACACGATGAACATCAGAATCTCAGACATTTTAAACAGAAGCTGAAGTCGTACCTGCAGAATCTCTGGCTCTGCATCTGCATTAACCCTGGATCAGTACCCCTAGACTAAAACATAATTCCACACTTATTCCCAACCTTCAACTACTTTGCTTTTATCTCTTTCTCAAAACCCTTTTTTATAGTCTCACTTACTCACCATAACTGACTACTATCCCCTCCCCACACACTTTCCAACTCACTTCACCTTTCTTACATTCATCTACAGAATTTGGTTTTCCACACCATCTCCTCCTCCTCCACACATTTAATAACTTTGTCCTTCCCTTCTTCAATCAGTCTTTAGTCTAGTATACCAGCTGCTGACTAGCAAAAAAAAAAAAAGAAAGAAAGAAACTAAAACCTAAAAGGATGGTGCTTTTATACTTACTGAAGTATACAGTATACTGTGATTTGCCTGTATATTGAGTCATGCTCATTATCTTCCTTTGCTCAAAACAAGAGTCTGTATCAGTGCCTTATTGTACTCTGCAATGGTTCCATTACTATTCAGACTCTTCAATGTACTATTGAATGACTTTTCTGAACAATGGATAAACTTTTACAAAATGTCTTTATTGACTAGACCAGTGGTTCCCAAACGTTTTCGATTCAAAGCTCCCTTGCTGAATCCAGGTTTTCCCAAAGCCCCCACCACTACCACCACGGCATGCATAAAGTGCATATTTCATTTATTTATTTATTTGACATTTGTTTAATGAGGTTGCTTGACTGGACTAGGAGACCTGGGGAGAAAAGCTCAGAAGTACAATAAAAAGACAATTACCAAAAAAAGTGTACATTCTGCCTAACAGCATAACACTGATCTACTATGGTTAAGAGGTAAACAAACCTAATGGCGACCTTATTAACTTTAAGTTTATAAGAGCAATATTTAAAATCTGTCCCTGTTATTTGGCTCTGTCGAGCATACCTCTCAACTGTATATATTTTTGCAAACTGTCCTGATTTTTGCCTCATATTTTTGGTCTTTTTCTCATAAAATTGTTGTTTTCTGGCAAATCACTGGCAGGTCATTGAGGTTGAAGTCAGAAAATGACAGACAGTTGAGTTTCATACTTCATACCGTTCAGAAAATTCATGCTAATGCAAAACCTGCATTTCTATCAATTTTCTAAGTTTGTGAGAGCAGTACTTAAGTATCCCTATTTTGTGCCTTTGTACCCCCACTATTTTTGGCTTTGTCCAGATTTCTTGATCTAAGAGGGTGAGAGGTATGTGTCCAGTGGTATGGTCCAGACTTAAACAGACCTCATTGCTACTGCTGCCAGGGATCACTCTCACTCTTCACTCTCTCCCCCATGACACACACACACACAGTCACTTTTGCATTCATGCATGCTGTCACTCTCACACATCGCTCTCACTCTTTTCTGATCTCTCACAGTCATAGTCGCTCCCTCATTCATACCAGCATTCACTCACACACCACTCTTACTCTCCCAATCTCACACACACACACAGTCACTTCTTCATTCATACCTGCATTCACTCACACATTGCTCTCTCTCCTGATCAAACGCACACACAGTCACTTCCTCATTCATACCTGCATTCATTCATGCATCCCTCTCACTCTTCAGATCTCACACATACACACACAGCCATCCCTCTCACTCTCCAGATCTCATTCATACATGCATTCATTCACACACGCAGACGCACACACGCAGACGCACACACACACATACACACACGCGCAGACGCACACACACACATACACACACGCGCACACACACACTTCATCATTCATACCTGCATTTACTCACACATCGCTCTCACTCTCCCGATCTCCGATCTCGTGCACGCACACACACACACAGCCACTTCTTCATTCATTCCTGCATTCACTCAAATATCGCTCTCACTCTCCCGATCTCTCTCACACACACACAGACTCTTTTGCTTTCATGCACGCATTCACTCACACGTGCAGACAGACACACACACTCATACAGGCATTCACTTATCTGACGGCCCGGTTCCAAGTGCTCCACAGCCTGGTGGTTGGGGACCGTGATATACTTGATGCCATTTCTGCTAAAAAGCTACAGTGTAGGTATAGACTTAGTTTGCTGCGAACTAAGCCTAGCTGCAAAATAAACCGCAAACTGTTCTTGTGTTATTGTGGTGTCTCCCTTCTGGACCAGACAAAATTGTTTCTCCCTTCTTATGGAATTGACTGGGGCAGTTACCACAACAGACCATTTCTAAGTTATCTTCTGTTATTGTGTTTTGTTACTGTCACCATGGCAAAATTATCCCAGGCAGTTTTAAGGCAAATTCCACAAGAGCCTTAAATTCTACAGTGACATACTGGAAAGGGGTGGATTCTAGAACTATTCTAAAGACAGCAACTTTGTCCTCTATTCATACTTTTACAAAATGCTGCAAACTGTTTTCCTTTTGTAGGTCCAGAGCAGGCTTTGTTAGGATCGTTCTCCAGAGGCTTCTGAAAGGTTAACCTTCCACCTCCCCAGATGGATAAGCTGTGGCATTAGGCTGCTGCAGCAGTGCGAGTGATGAACATAGTACAGTTGTGTAAGTTGCACTTACCCTTAATAGATGTTAGAATTCTTCACTGTTGCAGTAGCAGTACTAATCTGCCATCCGCCTTTGTTGTATATTGTTCTCGTGTGGAATTAACATTTGGATATGCTGTTAGGTTGATGACGAATTATCCTTTTTGTTTGGAGCAAGAAAGTCCTGAAAATTTTTAGTATCTCTGGCTGCTTATATAGTTCTCTCTAAAAGAGCTTAGCCTGTAAGCTACCAGAGTGACAGTGTGAAAGGTGGTGAAAGCTTTTGCAAGCTGCACATTTGCTGTAGCCTTAGCAAGGTGTATCCATAGGCTAATGCAGCAGTGAAAAATTTGAGCATCTACTGTTATGGGTAAGTGCAACTTATACAACTGTACTTTACTAATTGTGAATGGGTTAGGAAGTGCTTTACTTCTAAGGACAATGCAGTGATGGAACCTGTAATGTTGGTTAGTTGAAAATATGGCTACTTTATTATAATATTGGGATAATAGTGCGAGTTGGGTGGATCGAAGATTAATTAGTATGGATTGTGGTATGTAGGAGAGCTGGGATGAGGAAAGATGAGGCAGTATTCTTCCTTACACTGTCTATGAGGTCTGGTTTGAGTCTATATAGGGCAGATAGTTTTTGGTGGTGGATTTTTTTTTTAAAGCCTGTTGTCAAATTTTAAGTTTTCTTTAATGATGACTACCAGAAATTTGGTGTGACTGCTAGTTCTATCTTAGGGATGTTGGTAGAAGTTATTATAAAGCTCTTTTTGCAGTCATACATGTACACGAGTAAAAGTAATGATTGATTTTGAATTTTTTCTTTGAACTTAGGTGTAGTTGTCAATCAGTATGTAGTTGTCAGTCAGTGAGTCAGCACTCAATGCTGGAGAAGGAATTTTTGGTGATTTGTTATAATTTAATCATGCTTAGATTTTGCCTAGAAGACTATTGAAATATTTTGTGCTACAGATATTGAGTTATTTCAGATGTAGCTACCTTAATTAGTGTTAAATTTGCCTGTGTGTCTATGTAATGATTAGTATGACATATTTTAACAGTGTAATATTGTTAGTAGTTAATATTCACAGTTAGCTAAACTAGAAGCCGCGGTGGTACAGCGGTTGCATTGTTGCCTCACAGCAAGAGGTTCTCCCGTTCGATTCTCAGCTAGTGTGCGGGGAGTGCCTTCTGTGTGGAGTCTGCATGTCCTCCCCGCGGTCGAGTGGTCTCCGAAAGACATGCGTAAATGGGCTTGCCTTCGCTGAAGGTTGGGCATCGGGCTGGCAACTCAGCACCATAAAAATCTACTGCCAATCATTAGCAGACCAGAGTTCCACTGTGGCGACCCCTTACCGGGAAAAGCCGAAAAGACAAACCTTCACAGTTAGCTAAACAGGGTGAGTGACTTGAATATGTTGCCCTGGACGAAAGTTAGAAGTAGAGTTTGTAATGGTTCAGTTTTAAGGCTCATTGGTTGTTTAAAAAAGTTTAATACTTGATGCAATAAGATTAAAAGCTAAGCTGGTGTTTAGACTGTGTTTACCATGTGGAGAGGCTTAAAGCCCTGAGTACAGTCGAGGCAGCCTGAGTTTGAGTAGCATCTCAAAGTGTTAAATGAGACTCTAATTATACATTCTTATGGAAAGACGAATTTATGTAGACAGTGAAGGGAAAATTTGCTTTTTGGTTGCCAATTTTGTCTTTTACCTTTATACTTTAAGATAAGACTGTTAGATGGTAAGTGTAAGAAATAAAGCAATGCATGTTTTAGAAAGCAAAATATTAAGTACATCATATAGTACATTCTTGGTCTCCTGATGATTATACTGATAGATGGATATAGCAAAACTTTTCTTTCTCTTGGGGAGCGGTACAGTGCAGTGGATTTTAGTGCTATCTGAACAGTTTAAGTTTATGTAGTATATAAAAGTAATGCATCCAGCTCTTAATATGGAATTAGCTGAAAATTCTGATGATGTCCTCTTCATTCTTTCTCACTGATGGGTCTCTGATCCAACTCTGCCGTTTTTCCCAGAGTGTAGGATACAAGTCTCAAGCTCCTCCTTCTTCCCATAATGCACCATACCTTCCGTAACTCCCCAGATCTCGTTTGCGTGCATTGCGTTCAGACATTGTTCTTGAGTCTCAGGCAGTTTCTGTTGAGAGAGAAGTCTTTTGTGAAAAATTTTACAGACTTTTATATATACTTGCATATAATTGTTCTTCTGTTATTTCTTTTCCTCCTCTTAAATATTACTTTTGCAGGTGTTAGGGCGTTAGAATTTCCTTCTCTGATTTCTTTTTATGCATTTGGCACTCCTTTGTCTTAACAGTAAAAAAAGATACATTTTTCCTTTTTGAGCATGGCCAACAAACCAACAGGCTTTAAACAATGCACTTCTTGTGGGCATAAGATCCCAAATTCTGATGCGTCTATTTAGGACCAAGGCATTTGGACACGGATTGTCTGTCGTGTGTGGCTTTTAACCCTCAGTTGTGGGCTGACCATAGAAACATAGAAATAAATTGATACTAAAAGGCCTTTTACCTGTGTCCTCTTCTTCAGGGGCTCAAGCCACCTTAAAGCATGTCTGCTCCAAGCAGTCCCTCTCTGCTTCTCAGAAGGAGTTGTTGGAGCCTAGTCAGAAAAGACCAAGACTCTCAGATCCAACTTTTTTGGATCTGAGTCCAACCAAAAAGACATCAGATCCAAAAGCCTCTTTCAGATCCATTGTCCTTGGATCCCAGTACTAAAGACCATCAGTTCCAGGGACCCCATTGGACCATTTTGCTTCAGCCCCAGGTGGCTCAAAGTCCCTTTCAGGTCCTAGGGCCTTGGATCAGGAAGGTCCTATACTTATTTCGGTCTCTCCAACTCCAGGTACATCTTCTTTGGATCCAAAGGCTTTGGATCCCATATTTAGGAGCCATCCACCAGCTTTTCAAATAGAACTTCTCCCCAGCCCTTCCCACTGAGGTTTTCCAGGCAAAGGCAAGCTTCTTCAGCATCTTCTTCAAGGTCTTTCCAAAGCTTTACTGAGGCCAATATGGGCAGGATGATGCAGAAATTCCTCAGGGCACAGATTCAGATGGGGGTATTGCTGTCTCTGTCCATCTTGGATCTGTGATAGCTCCATCTTCTACTTTGCAGACTCTCGTTTCTGTTCTATCCCCTGGTTTCAGAAACCTAGGATCCTGGTTTCCCGAGAGAGTTGATGTTGGATCCAAGGAAGCTTCCTTCCTCGACTCCGACTATGTCCCTGACCAGCCCTGCTCTGTTTTTATCTGATCAGAGCGGGTCCCAGATCAAAGATGTTGGCGCCAACTCTAGGGGATTGTCATTTCCCCTTGGAGCTTCAGCCCTCAACAGCTTGGATAAAGTTCTGTCAGGAGGCCCCAGATCAGTGGTTGACTCTGCTGTCTCTCCTCCGGTGACTTTGACTCTGAGGGAGAGGAAGAGGGTTTTCTCTAGTCCATCAGCTTTCAAGTTTGCAGAAAGGCCCTTTTCTAGGATCAGAGAGCCATCTCCTCATACCCAGGGTCTGCCCTGTCCTTCATCGGATCTGAGCCTATCATGCCTGCCATTGGTCAGCCTGCCCTGAGGAGCCTCCAGACCATTTCTTCCCTAGGAGCACGCCCTTCTTCCAATACCTCCAGAATCAGTTGGTCAAGAAATCAAAGTTCCAAATGGTCACAGTTCAGTCCATTCTGCCACTTTTGCACAAGGACAATTGGATGTGCTCTGTAGATCGTCAAGACACATACTGTCATATTAAAGTCGACAGACTCTCCAGAAGACACTTGCACTTTTGGCTGAATAATCACCAGTTCAGAGCACTGCCCTTTGGACTCACCACAGCCCCCTGGGTGTTTACCAAATGTTTGGCAGTGGTAACTGGTCACCTGAGGCTTAAACGATTCTAGGTGTTTCCCTGTCTAGACAATTAGCTCCTTACTGCACCAACAAGGCATTGATTGCTGCATTCCAGGAATTATCTAGTAAAGATCTTCTATCACCTGGGCATCATGATAAATCTGGCAAAATCAAGCTGGACTCCTGTTCAGAACCTAGAATTCATAGGAACACAATTGGACATGAGTGCACAAGTGGCTTCCTTACCAATGCATGTTATATCATCTCTAAGACTACAGGTTTAGGACTTGTTAGATCTACCTTCTCCTCCAGCAGAATTAATACTACAGGCTCTGGGGTCAGTGGCAGCAGCAATCGTTCTAGTTCCATTAGCAAAGTTCTTTATGAGGGTTCTTCAGTGGACAGTAGAGGTTCAGTGGTCCATCCTCTGCCAACACGTTCAGTTCCCATAAAACAGTCTTCGATCTGCAGGAGTCATCTACAGAGGTGGATGCAGTCAAACGATCTGTATTTGGGCAGACCTTTTTGTCTATCCCCCCTCGATAGCCACAGTGACCACGAACGCTTCCTAGTGTGAGGAAGGGGGCATTATCAAGGAAAGATGGTCCAAGGCATGTGGTTATCCATTGAAACCAATCAGCATGTCAGTGTCCTGGAGATGAGAGCAGTCCTTTTAACGTTGCAAGCCTTTCAGGGCATTCTCCCTCTGGGGACAATTGCAGTTCACACAGACAACATGTCAGTAGTCTCGTATACATCAACAAACAAGGAGGAACCCATTCGTGCAGGGAGGCCATGAGAGTTTGGGAATGAGTGATATCTTCAGACCGCTTTCTTATTGCAACGTACATTTTGGGGAAAAACAGCATTATAGCGGAAAGACTCAGCAGGTCCATTCTGACTCCTCTCAAGTGGTCCCTTAATCAATCAGTGGCAAACAAGATTTTCAGCTGTTGGGGCCAACCTTGTGATTTTTTCACCTCTCACCTGAACTTCAAGTACAACAGCTATTTTGCTCTGATCCCCCTCAGCTGGGAGTCACCGAGGGATGCTCTAGTCCATGATTGGGCCCTGGGTCTCTCTTATGCTTATCTTCCTCATCTGCTGATCCCAAAGTTTCTACAGAAAACCATCAGGTTTAAGAGTTCTGTAATCCTCATTGCCCCTTTCTGGCCTCCTCAGGTATGGCTCCCTTTTCTGTCATCTCATCTGAAGTACCCAGCTTGGATACTGGTTCCCAGACAGGATCTCATAACCCACCCATCAGGCATCCAGTCCCCTAATCTCCACATATTGACCCTTTCTCAGCTCCAACTTCGGCTGTTCTTCTTTTTCTTAGTACTTTTTTTCAAGAAGAAGCCAGTTTCTCTACCATCAAACTTCAGCTGGCTGCCATGCCTAACTTTCTTTCTGGGAAGGGATCTTCTTCTCTTTTTTTCTTCCAGATTATGCAAAGCTTTCTTGAAGGGAATTTTTCTTCTTAGCCCTCCAATGAAAGACCCTTCTCCTTGGGATCTCATGTTAGTACTGCAAGGCCTTTCCCAGAAGACCTTAGAACCAGCTGATAGTTGCGACATGAGATTTCTTTCCTGGAAAAAATTTTTCTAGTAACTATTGCTTCATCTAAGAGGGTATCGGAGCTTCAAGTTTGTCAGCTAAACCTCCTTACATCATTTTCCATAAAGATGGGGTAACCTTAAGAACAAATCCTTCCTTTATGCCTAAGGTAGCCACGGGTTTCTGCCGCCACAGAACAAAGAGGTGTAGGAAATCTAACTAACTATTTGCATCTTTCTCAACAAACAGTTCAGGTCAGGCAGTTTCAAAGATCACTTTAGCCAAATTGATTATGGACTGTATTACCTTAATTTATTCACAGAACAGTATTGATTTGCCTCGACATCCCAAGGCCTGTTCTACCAGCTCACTGGCTATCTCATCCGCCTTTTCTTCCAGAGCCTCAGTTGATGAATTTTGTGCTGCAGCCACTTGGTCTAAGACTCTCACCTTTGTCTCTCATCATAAATTGGATATTGTTTCTAGGAGCAGGGCATCCTTTGACTCGACCATGGTCTGGCACATACTTCCTTGAGGGCTGCCCAGGTGTTGTGTAGCTTGCGGACTCTGACCCATCAACGAGGAAGAATGAAAAGGACAACATCAGAGTTTAAAGTCATGTACTTATCAAAACTAATTATCTGTGTTGTCCATTTTCATTCTTCCTCATGTTCCTGCCAGCCTTCCCAAGGCCTGGTGCCTTTGAGAAGTACTTGGAAGAAATTTAGAACCCAAGGGTTCTGGGCTTGAGCCTCGATTCTCTTTCTCTTCTCTGTTCTGTTGCTGTAATCTCTTGACTTATAGGGCAGCAAACTCGATTTGAGGAGTTAGGAAAGTTATGGTGAATTATGGGAAGAGGGAGGAGCTTGAGTCTTTGATCCTAAGTCTGGGAAAAGCATCTGAGTCAGATCCAATGTCTGATCCGAGACCCAACAGTGAGGAAGAATGAAAGTGGACAACGTAGATACTTAGTTATGGTAAGTACATGACTTTTATTTTGACTGAAAAATATTGTATACTTATGAAAAGTGCTATATTTAATGTGTGTATTTTTGTGTTTTCAAGTTAGGCATAAATGTAATGCATGTTTTCTAGTGGGACTGTCTAGTTAAAAAGTTATAGTTTTCAGATGAAGTTCACCCTTCCTGCCCATCTTTGTGACAAAGACCAGTTTAAACCAGTCAGATAACCTTCCACTGTTCTCTGCCAGAAAAAGGAGAAGTGCTCCTTACATTGCATGTATGTCCACAGAGTAGGACACAGAATTTCAGAAGAAGTGAACAACTGTTTGTTTGCTGTGACCCACAAGCAAAGTACCTACAGGTGTCCAAAGTTAAATTTTTAAGATGGTTCTCAGACTGCATTACATTATGTTTTGAAGGGGTTCAAACTCTACTCACAGCCCCCTTCCTCCACACATTTGTCCATAGGAGCAGTGCCAACTCTTATCTTTTCTTCCAGAATACTTTAGAAGATATTTGCCTACTCTCAATACTATCCCCAGCCATTATAGATTGCACATCACTTCCAGAACAAGACAGTTTTATGAGGCAAGTATTGTCAAAGCAATGATGTTAAGTTGTCCAATCTCGCCTTCGTTCTTGCTGGATGGGTTTGGAGCCGATCCTCGGCTCCGACTCGGCCACTTACTATAGCTCGAGAGCTCTTTACTGGCTCGAGGCTACCCCTTATCCCAGAATGCCCAGCGTCCGCTACCCAGATCTCGTTTGCCGCTTTAGCTGCGAAGTTGCGGTCAGTACTGGCTCAGGCTTAGTATAACTTTTTTCTCTGTCAAATTCTAATATTTTGCTTAAAATTGGATATATAATTTCACTCTTATAGTAGTTTGTAAGTTTCCTTTATGTAAACTCTGTATCTCGTCCTTGTGGTGTTTTTTTTTTGTGCTGTGTTGGCCGTTGCCCCTTAGTCGCTAGGCCTTCTATTATTCCTTGAACTCGTTTAACTTAGAGAGTTCTTCCCCTCCCCCCCAAAGGACAGCCGTTTAAGTTAGAGGCTCTCCTTTAAGGTCTCAATTAATTTTTAGTTTATTATTGTAGTTTGTTTTTTATTGTAAAATGTCTAAGGAAGTTAAAACCTCTGGTTTTAAAAAGTGTGACTCATGCTGTCAGAAGATGTTTCTGATAGATGGACACACTAGTGTTTACTGCTTGGGTGCTCTGCACCTGCAGGACTCTTGTGCTGTTTGTCATGCCTTTAGTCCAAAGGTCCTACAGGAGCGGAAGAACAAGCTTATCCTCCGGGTATTGTTAAAACCGGATTCTCCGGCTAAAGCATCTCAGCCAGTGAAACCTTTGAAACCAGTCAAGCCGTCAGCTCCATGTTCGGAACCGACCTGTGAGCTTGACAAACCAAGTGTGTCGGTGCCATCTGGCACTGACAAGACTACCCCTCCATTGGCTCCAACTGTTACTTCGGAGTCGTCTCGGAGCCACAAATGAGCTAGGTCTCCTTCATTGGAGCCAATTCGCTCGGTGCCACAATCACCCTTACTTCAAAGCAAGACCAGTCATCGCTCATCTTCCCACTCCTCTCGATCCTCGAGGTTATCGGATCAGGATGTGGAGAGAGTGGTCAGTAGGTTGCTGAAGTCACAGGCCCTTGCTAAAATGCTTTCGAGCCCCTCTTAGCAGGCTTCGGTTCCATCCGCTTCGATTTCTATTCCTCCTCCAACTATGCTTACTTCGGAGTTGGAGTCCGTGGACACTCTGATAGTGGTTCCATCAGCTCCGTTGACATCCTCTTCAGCTCCGAAGTTGGCTCTGATTACCTCGGTTCTTCCTCCCATTGAGGTGTCTGGGTGCCAAAGCTCTCTCATCGGCTCCTAGGGGGGAAGTGGTATCGGACCTTTGTCTGACCCCCGCTCTCCCTCGGAGCTTCGGCTCAGTTGAGCTCAGCTCCCACATTGGCCTCGGAGCCATCGTCCTCGGTGCAGGGTGGGATTCCTATCTCTTTGGAGCTGGAGCCCTCCTTGTGTCGAGACCATGATGCCTTCGAGGTCATGCGGAGAGTGCTGTCCGCACAGACGGCTCCACTATCAGTTCCATCAGCTCCGTCCCCCTCAGTGCCTGTGACAAACTCTGCTCCTCCTCCAACCCCAAAGTGTAGGGAACCTGTGCCCCATAACACCCCATTGGGTGAACCCTCTTCTTCCAAAACCTCCCCAGAGTACTCTGAGCAGGCTTTCCAGAAGAAAAGGTACAAGAGGAAGCACCAAGACTCCTCAGAGTCTTGTCACCTCAGATACAGTCCTGGATGAATCAGAGGGGTCCCCAAGGTCCCCCTCTGAAGATGTTTCCTTTTCGGACATCCTTGAGATTCTCAGGCAGAGGCATAGCTGGACTTCCCTAGCCCCCTCTGAGGACAAGTCTGTATACCTGGACTTTTTTTGTTTCCTGACCTTCCACCTCCTGAGTGTCTCTGCTTTTTGATCCACTCATGTCTGTAGTGTCTCGAAAGGCTTGGTCAGCTCCAGACTGCATGGAACCTGTCCCATGGAGACCCAATAAATTCATCACAGCTCCCCAAGACAAACAATTCTTGACTAAAGGTGTCCCAGTTGATGCCATGGTGGTAGCAGCAGCCACAAAGAGAGAGTTAGCTGAAACCTCCTCATCTGTCCATCCACCGAATAAAGACTCTTGTACGATGGACAGATATGGGAAGTGAATGCTTTCACCAGCGACCTTCTCCCTTAGGTCCCTGAACTATCTTTCCCATTTTACTAGGCTTTAGAGGAATCTCCTAAAAGAGCTTGGAGATACCCTACAAGATCCCACAGCTGAGGGAGCTTCAGCCAAGGTAGCTACCCAGCTGGCAACTCTTAATTCAGTAGTCAACTCCTGCATGAGGCTTATTTCATATGCAGCCAATGGAGCAATTAGAGCTTCCAGGTACAGGAGTGGCTCTTAGGAGACATTCTTGGCTGCGGCTGTCAGTTTGCAGAACCTTTCAGAGCATCCTTCACCAATACCCCCTTTGATGGCTCCTCTCTTTGGGCTTCAGGTGAAAGACACGCTTGCCAGGTGCCAGCAGGAAGGCAAGATGCTCTCTGATGTTGGAGTCCGTTTTTTGACTCCTACCAGACCATACCCAAAGGGTCAGAAGGGTGGAAAGATGTGGTTTCGAAAATCCCAGGGACCCTTGCCTGATGCACATGGTGAATTTTCCTCTGGGGCAGAGGGGGAAATAACAATGGCAGATGCCGCCCTCGTGGCAGAGGGGGTCCACAAAATCAGGGTGACAGAGATACGTTCTCTTCCAAACCCTATCAACATCCCTGAAGGGATACCCAACTGCTCAACTGTGGAGACAGTCTGGGGAAGGCTCTCATTTTACCCAATCGCCTGGCAAAATATTACAAAAGACAAATGGGTACTAGCCATTATATCCAGAGGTTACAAGATTCTCTTTCATCAACCCCCTTTTGTTTCAAAAAAATCCATCCCAGATGTTCCACCCAATCTAAGGGATCAGGCAGTCACAGAAGTTTCAAGACTGCTAGAAAAAAGAGCCATCCAGGAAGTCCTCGCAGACCAAGTAGGATCTGGAACTTACTCAAGATTCTTTTTAGTGCCCAAAAAGACAGGGGACTGGAGACCAATTCTGGATCTCAGCAGGTTAAACAAATCTGTACAAAAAGAAAAGTTCCGGATGGTAACACTGCAGTCCATTCTCCCCTTTCTAGGTTAGAACAATTGGATGTGCTCCATAGATCTTCAGGACGCATACTATCATATAAAAATGGACAGACGGTCCAGGAGATTTCTGTGCTTCCGGCTAGGGGCCAGTCATTACCAATTCAGCGCTCTGCCCTTTGGTCTCACCACAGCCCCCGGGGTGTTCAAATGCATGGCAGTAGTCACGGCTCACCTGAGACGTCTAGGATTCCAGGTGTTTCCTTATTTGGATGACTGGCTCCTCACTCCTACACCATCACATCCTGTGCTCAAATAGGCATCACAATAAACTTCGAAAAATCTGCCTTGTTGCCCTGCCAATCTGTTACATACATAGGAGCAGAGCTAAACACAAGAAAAATGATTGTAAAATTGCCTCAGGTAAGAGTTTCCATTATTTGAAAACAGGTGTCACTTCTCCTGAGGAGCAAAAGAATTCAAGTCAGATATGTTCTTCAAGTTCTAGGGTCCATGGCAGCAGCCATTCTTCTAGTTCCCTTAGCACGCTTTCACATGAGAATCCCTCAGTGACTTCTTTTCACACAATGGTCCTTACAGGAATTACCCATGTCTCACATGATGCTAATTATGGAATCTTGCAAAAGTTACCTTTCCTGGTGGATAGTCTCCCCACTAGTTACTCAGGGCAGACCTTTCATGGAACCCCATCCGGTCGCCACAGTGACCAGGGATGCTTCCCTGATAGGGTGGGGAGGGCATTATCTAGAGAAGACAGTCCAGGGCACTTGGCAACCTCATGCGTGCCACTTGCACATCAACGGCCTGGAGCTGAGAGCGGTGCTCCTAGCGTTGCAAGCTATTTAAGACTCTTGCCCTGCAGGGACTATTGCAATACAGACGGACAATGTGTTAGTGGTTTGGTACACAAAAAAAAAGGGCGGAACCAGGTCTTACCCCTTGTGCTGAGAGGCCCTCAGACCGTGGCAGTGGACGATTTTCTCCCAACGTTTTCTGACAACAATGCATATCCCTGGGACATCCACTGTAATAGCGGACAGGCTTAGCAGGGTTATCCCCATGCCTCACGAGTGATCTCTGAAACAGGAAATTGTGGATCTTATTTTCCGCAAATGGGGCCAGCCTTGCTACGATCTCTTTGCCTCTCCCCTCAACAATAAATGTAGTAGCTACTTCTCCCTTATTCCTCCTCCAGGTCAGACACCCAGGGACACTCTAGTCCACGATTGTCCTCAGGGACTCCTTTATGCATTTCCCCCCTTTCCCCTAATTCCAAAAGTCATTCATAAAGCAAAATCGTTGGGTTGCAAAATGATCCTCATTGCCCTTGACAGATTTGGTTTCCATTCCTTCACCCCCACCTTCTAGCCCAGCCTTGGATTCTGGACCCAGTACCGGACATCTTGATTCATCAATCAGGCTGGCTACACCAATCCCTCCAATCTCTCAAGTTCTCAGCTTGGTTACTCCACTTCCAATCCTAGCCAGGCTCCCCAATATTTCCCCAGCAGTGCGTGATATTAGTGTTTCCTCCCATAAGACAAATACAAGGAAAGTCTATGCTACCAAATGGAAAAGATTCTCTTACTGGGCAGAATCCAGGAATTTAGATCCTTTTACAGCTCCTGTACACTAGATTTTGGATTTCTTAGTAGAACTGTTTCATTCTGGAGCAGCGGCTGCTACCATCAGAGTGTAACTGACTGCCATTTCAAATTTTCATGTCAGAGTTTCTAACTCCAGCATAATGTGTCTCAAACTCTGTAAGACCTTCATGAGAGGTACATCTCTACTTAGACCCCCAGTGAAAGAGCCCCTTCCACCTTGGGATCTCAATTTCGTTCTGGCCTCCTTGATACTGCCACCCTTTGAACTAGCAGCATCATGTTCCTTGAAATTTCTCTCTTGGAAAACTCTTTTCTTAGTTGTTATTACTTCTGCCAGACTTATTTCAGAACTTCATGCACTGTGTGTTCATCCTCCATACCTAGTTTTTCACAAAGACAGAGTTTCTCTGAGACCCAACCCATCTTTTCTACCTAAAGTTTGTTCAGAACACAATTTGAATCAATCCATTGAACTTCCTGTCTTTTTTCCTAATCATTCCAACAAGGCAGAATACAGATTACACCAATTGGATGTGCATAGACAACTGCATTTCTTTCTCCATAGAAATAAAGAGATGAGAAAATCAGATCAGCTGTTCCTTTCATTTGCTAACAATAAACAAGGCCTTCCAGTTTCTAAAGTAACATTGTCAAAATGGTTATGAGACACCAAAGTCCATACCTACCATTTGCGACAAAAAGATCTTCCAACAAAACCCAAAGGTCATTCAACCAGGTCAGTAGCTACTTTGGTAGCATTTCAATCTAGATTGCCCATAGATTCAGTTTGTACAGCAGCTACTTGGGCAGATCCTCATACATTCATTTCTCATTACAAAGTAGATGTGGGCTCCCGGGGCAGGGCTTCCTTTGATTCCATGGTTCTGAAGAGTCTCTTCCAATGAGCCACCCAGGATTGAGGTGCTAGGGACGCTGTCCTTCCAGCAAGAATGAAGGCGAGATTGGACAACTTAACATAAAGAAGTTATATACCTACCATAACATTCCATGTTAGTTGTCCTTCATCTCGCCTTCCTTCTTGCATCCCTCCCTCCTTCCCCCTTCCTCGAGAATTGAGAGGAGTTTCTCAATGGTTTCACTGGCTAATTTGTTTTGTTATTAGTTGCTTCCCAAGCAAACCATGACAATTAACTGTATATCCAGGTTTATTAATGGATTATCTTCTATAATTGTCTAGTGTGAGCTATCTCAAACGAGATCTGGGTAGCTGACGCTGGGCATTCTGGGATGAGGGGTAGCCTCGAGCCAGTAAAGAGCTCTCGAGCTATAGTAAGTGGCTGAGTCAGAGCCGGAGATCGGCTCCGAACCCATCCAGCAAGAAGGAAGGCGAGATGAAGGACAACTAACATGGAACGTTATGGTAGGTACATAACTTCTTTTTCTCTTAGCATGTTCAACCCAAGTTTTGTGAGTTGAAGTCTTTGTCTTACCTGTTGATGAAGATGGGACATTTCTCATCAAGTAGAAAAGTAATGATATGAGTTGTAAGAAGTGTAGCCATTTTTTGTAACATTTCCCTGCAAGCTGTCCACCTTCCTAGACATGGGGTGAGCAGGCCAGACACTTGCTGCAAGCACCTAAACCAAGAACAATCTTAGTGCCTTCATGTTTTCTTGTCCTTGTGATTTCACATGCTCAGAAGTGGAGAGCTACATGATGTAATGGGACCAGCCAGGGACCTGTTAACTTGAATAAGTTTTAATGCCTGCAGCATATACTCCTGCCTGTTCCTAAAACTGGACGTCCATATTACAGATCAGTCATTAAAGTAAGATCATAGCATTTGTTTGTGTCACAATCTGATGCAGTGGCAGTAATGTCAACACTTGATTTAAGAAGGATTTGCTGCTTTTATAGCTTGAAAGGAAGTAGGTTTCAGTAATCTCTGCTTCGGTGTTCCTATGGAATTTGTTTCCTTTTCCCACATTCTTCATCTACTGTAAACTCTGTTCCAGCTAGAACAGACTTTGCTGTGGATTTATTGTATCACTTAATGAAGACATTAAAATTTTCCATGCTTAATTGTAAGATTCTGCCTGTTGTTCATACTCTCTGTGTAGGTAAACAGAGAATGTGTACGAGGTCTTTGGGCAGGGCAACAGCAAGAACTGGTGTTCCTACGTAATCGCAATCCAGAACGTGGGAGTATTCAGAATGCCAAGCAAGCACTACGAAACATGATCAACTCTTCCTGTGATCAGCCTATCGGTTATCCTATCTACGTATCACCCCTTACCACGTCATATGCTGGGTCACACACACAGCTGCGAAGCATCTGGGGAGGTCCAGTTAGTCTAAGAAACATCTCCACGTGGTTCATCAGTAGCTGGGAAAGGTAAGGCAAATTAGCAACTTGTCAAAAAATGTAGCACTTAAAATTAACTATTTTCTTTTCTTAATTTCCAAAGTCATGTTGTTTGTGTACTATGTATTTTTTTCCGTTCATAGCGGTTTCTTACAGTACAGCAGTTAATAAGTAACAAAAATGTTGCAGTACATTTTGAGCAAGTCATAGCAGAATTACTATTTCTCTGCCATGGACTACCTGCATAATGAGTTTTAGTAACTACTGTCATCTTTTTAGACACTTCTGAAATGCATAGCTGCTTTTGAAATGATGCAACATCCTCAGAAATGGAAGACTTGAGGCTAGGAGTGCTTTGATTCATTACCTTTCTGATTCCACACATGATTAGGGATAAGTTGAAATTGTATTTATTTTTTGCAGCTATTTGCCTCTGATGCCAAGTACCCCCCTTAATGCCATTCATCCGATTTGTTCCCCATTACCATAGAGAGGGTTGACTAGAAGAGGCCATCTTTCAGATAGCAATCAGATGTGGTTTGAGTATTTTGTTTTTCCCATCCCTAGCCTGCATGCACTCAGTTAAGCCTCTGGGAGAGCAGTACAAGGAGTTCTCCACAGAGGATGTCCTGCCACTTCTGCAAGGGGCATTCCTTCCAAGCAGCACTGCCCTTCCCTTTGTTGAATGAGTGGTGCCTCAGTTTCCAAAAGGCAAATCACACTACTCAGTGTGGCTCAGAGTTAAAGCAACTCCCCCACCCCCCAGCAGAGGCAAATAAGCTGTCTCTTCACTCCTCTCCCTCCCTGCCTGGCTCTGTCAGTACTGTTAACTGAATCGTGCCACAGCTCTAGGTAGGACTAATTAAAATGTTAATTCAGGAAATCTAATTTAGTTTGAACAGCAGACTAGACAGCTGATGTGCGCGCACACATGCACACACACACACACACACACACACACACACACACACACACACACACACACACACACACACACACACACACACACACAGTTCAAGATTGTTTTGCATAGTTGTGGATTCATTCATGTCTGTGAAAAGAAATTTGCACTAGTATTACATTGTTTTCATTTGTACACATTATAAATTAACCTGAGGGGTGTCAAGTTTAAAAAAAAATGTTGAAATTGTTTTCCATATGAATATGTAATTGTAGAGTTGTAACTTTGAAGCTTGAAGACTTTTTGGGAAGTATGCAGCAGTGGCAATATTGTTAGTTCATAAAGTTCCAGTGGTCGAGCAGGTAAAGCACTCAGTGTAGCAGTAACTATTGTGCAAAACTTGGGCAGCCTCTCCTCCATTCATTTATTTGTTTCTTTGTTGTCACTCTTTTTTTGTAACCTTGTGGTGATCTTTTAATTGGAAGGTCAACTTACAGTATGCATGTACAGGCACATGAGAAACATCACCTGCAGTCTCGTTGACATCAGTAGGTGAAAGTAGTTTACTTGAAGTTACCCTTGGAATCTCCTTCAGAAGTGTAAATACATTTCTAGAGTTGCTTTTAATGATATTTTACTACCTGTTTATCAGTTTCATAGTGTATATTCTATATATACATGAGTACCATGGGTTGTGTTATATTTTTTGTCTTAAGATTGGAGCTGTTTTTGCTTGTATTAAAACACTGCTTTAACTCTCTGTTACATGATATCATCAAAAATGTAACATGTCCGTGTTGATCAGTGCTGTAGTAGTCGGGTCTATGGTTATTCATCTAAGGGTAAAAGCATCAAATGGCATAACATTGTAAATGCCGTTCATTGAGACCTCCTCATGTGGGGGATTGCAAATGTTGGAGCTGTAATGGGAAAGAAAGAGGCGTCTTGGAGCCTATGCTGTCAGAGTGTAATCAGTTAGCAGACTAAAAAATTCCCTACAGACTACTCTGTCAGGACAAGCAAATGAGTGTAGTTAAGGAAATAATTTTTATAGCTAGGATACAGGCTCTGAATTGCCCAGGCATAGTAAGGCCTTTTTAAGTTTAATACTGGTAGCTGAAAAAGCAATTAAAAAAGATGCGTTTCCTTTGTCATCTTTGTAGATTATAGCCTCTGTAATTAGTAAACTGAGGATAATCAAATATAAAAGTGCAAATAATTTGCAGAAGTTGTGGTAAAATAGTAGTAGTACCCAACGCCACTGTCTTCTGATAATTCTGTACAGTATATGTTCCCGTTTTTATTAATAATTTATGTTTTTATGGAATTGTTTGATTTGTTTAGAATTTGGGTGTGCTGGTCCAAAGACCATTTCCAGTCGTGACTCAGGCCACTGTGCTAAGTCATTACATGTAGTGGTGATCCTAATTATGTACATAAATGTTGCCTTTAATAGTTAAAGTAAGGTTATGAAGGGATTTATGAACAGGAAAGAAAAACACTGACACTTGTTTGTGGGTTGAACTCAGGACCCCCACATCCCCAGTTTGTGTGGTTATTAATGCTAGTCGATTAACAAGTAGTCTCTGAACAGTTAGGCAACCAGTCTCCACCAAGAGCTTTTATTTCTCCTTTCATTTAGGAAGCCACCATGATGGTGATTTTTGTGACACGCAAGCATATTCTGTATAGGTCAGGCCCACATTGTCTAACTGCTTCCCTGCCCACTTTCGGCCATCTGCAAATAAAATCTGGAAAATGCCACAGGTACAATACATTAAGCAGTGTTATCTGAAATATGCCAAGAAATGAGGCAGTCCCAGTCCATCTCATGACTTAAATAACATCATTTTATCCCAGGACACCCTTGGCTTTGACTGCACCCAAGTAAAGGACAACACTGCTTTCCTCAAATCTTTTGAAAAAGTGCTTCCCTTGAATGTCTTCACCCCACAGGTCATATTCCAGGTCAGGTGAACTCCACTTTTTTAAACGGCTTTGTAATTTAATAATAATAAAATAATATAATATTCATTGCATCTCCCAACATGGAAGTGAGAAATATGCTTAAGGATAACAGCGGCTTGACTTCTCTTAAACCAGGAAAATGTTCTTCCATCTATGAGATGTTAAAAAAATTCACCACTACTGCCTCTGTCATTTCTGCATTAACTTTATATCTTTCTAATTTACTAAAGTAATTAAGGACCTCACTTAGTCTTTCCAGCTGATCAACCAAATATATTAAAATGTTGTCTACAGTTAGTGCCAGTTCAGTCTCCTCTACTGCTTTTCTGAAACTCCTGAGCTCTGACCACTCGTTGTTGCCAACAGTACTGAGTAAAGGGCAAAGAGAATGGAAAATTGTGAACAACCCTGTTCATAGGTTCTTAGGTAGGTACTAGGCTATCGGACCTAGGGCCCATACAAGCCTAGCCAAAAAATGTACCCTGGCTTTCCCCACCCAAGAAAAATATTTTCCTGTGCCCCTGTCGAGCAGAGCCACAGAAGTGATCCCCGGGGTGAATTTCCCATTTCCCATCCAATCATCAAGATTTTTCTGGAAGAGTGCTAATGAGGAGCTCTGTTTGACATAGATAGGTAGTCTGTTCCAGAGTATGGGAAGTCTCTGGGACAGGAATCTATCCCTCCAACATGTTCTGTTTATTGTGGTGACAAGGTTAAGGTCCCTAGAGCGTGTAGCTCAGAGGGATTGGGATTTCTTTAAGTGGAGCATGTCCAGTAGCTCTGGGTTTGACATAGCTTTGTATGTTAGGCAGAGATTGCCCCTGAGTAGGCGATAAGTGATGGAGTAAAGCTGTAGTTTTTTGAGACGGTCTGCATAGGGCATCTGTTTGAGGCCAGTAATCCTCTTTGTGAGGTATTTCTGTGGTCTTTCCAGTTGTTGTAGATGTCTTGTGAGGTACATACCAAAAGGGGCGTTGTACTCTATAATGGGTCTAATGAGTAATGAGTAGAGGGGGAACAATGGAACAATGACCTCTTTTTTTCTGGATGAGAATCCTTTTGTGATGAGATGAGCCACGTAGAAGGATTTCCTGACCACTGTGGCGATGTGATTATCAAAAGAGAGACTACTGTCCACCTGTGTCCCAAGTTCTCTTATCACAGTTTCGGCATTAAGTAGGCTACCAGCTATGTGGTAGTTCCTGGGTACGGAGTTTTTACAAAAGGGGATGACAAAACACTTTTTGGCATTGAGCTTCAGGCCATGGCATTGACACCAGGTATCTGTCTCAGTGAGGCCCTTTTGTAGTTTGTCCACATCATTAGAAGTTTTGATTATGGCTCCTAGTTTGCAGTCATCTGCAAATTTTGTTAGCCAAAGACCTTCTGTGTTGGCCTGCACTTCAGAGAAGTAGATACCAAAACAGGAGAGGACCCAGAACTGAACCGTGTGGTACTCCACTTGTCACTGGTCTGATGTCGGATTTGGAATCCGCTACTTTCACAGTGTGGGTTCTGTCCGTGAGCCAGTTGGCAACCCATCTTGTGACATAGGGATTTATACCTAGTTTAGTGAGCTTATCTATAATTCCAGAGTGGGGGATGGTGTCGAAAGCCTTGGCGAGATTTAGATAAGCTGTGTGAACCATTTTACCCTCATCTATGGCTTTGGTGACTGCTTCAAAGAAGTCAATCAGGTTTAGGAGACATGATCTGCCTTTTACAAATCCAAACTGAGTAGGGTCCACAGTTTGGAGATTACCAGTGTCTTTGTTTATGAGTTCCATGATGATACGTTCCATGGCCTTGCAGACCAGGCTCGTCAGGCTAATGGGGCGGTAGTTCCCAGGGTCCATCGTGGCTCCCCCTTTGTGGAGTGGGATAACTGTTGCGGTGCGCCATTCAGTGGGTACAAAGCCTGAGGTGAGGCTATGGTTGAACGTGGCACTTGGGTAGGGTGCCAGTTCATTCTGTAGTTCGTGTAGAACGCAGCCTGGATATTGTCAGGTCCCATGGATGCTGTGTTCTTAGCTTTGGAGAGTGTGTTTTTTGTGTACCTCTAAACAGTATAAACAGTTGGACACTTCTGTATACACTTTGACTCATACACGGCCCCCCATGTAGATGTTCTGTGTATTGCAATGAATGTGCAGGAAAAACAAAATCCTGCAAAACCCTAAGTAATTCCATCTAACTATCAAGTGCTTTTTCTGCAGTAGAAGTCCAGAGTCACAAGTCTCCTGTATCATTGACAATGTTGTTTTCAAAATATTATCAGCTGTATGCTTTGTCAAAGTAAATCATCCCTGGTCACTATGTACTGTATCACCTATTGCCAGTGACAGCCTGGACACCAGTAAAGCCATAAAGTGTCATGGTCTTGATTAAGGACTGACATAGTCATATGAGGCACTCGACTGGAGCGCCTTCTGTGTGAAGTCAGCATTTCCTCCCTGCGGTCTAGTGACGTTTAAAGACATGCAGGTAGGTGTGTGCGTGAATGGATGTACCTTCTTTGAAGGTTGGGCATCAGGCTGGCAACACAGCACCGTAAAAATCCACTGCCACTCATTAGTGGACCGGAGTTCCGCTGTGGCGACCCCTAACCGGGAAAAGCCAAAAGACATTACTTTTTATAGTTAGTCATATGAGGCAAGACAAAGGAGGTCTTCCCTTCTTTCTGCTTGGCTATCATAGCTCTTTCCCACAAGTCTGGGATCCCCTGAGTCTCAAACTACATATTAAGTAATGTCCGTAGTCCTTGTTTCATCTGCTGTCCCCCTTGAAAAAGTTTCAGTGTAATTTTATTAGAGTTGGTATTTTTTCCCCCTTGTGGGAACTTATTCAAAACCAATCCTAGTTTCTTTCCATAATTGGCCTCATCAAAGTCTGTGATGAGAATATCTGAGGTCTCTAAAACATCATTAAATTGACTGTCAAGATTACTACCATTGGCTTCTTCTTGATTTAACTGCTAAGAATGCTCCTTAGATATTAGCAGGATGGCATTAAGACTCCTGTCTGTACAGCCAGTGATGTTTTTAATGCTGAACCCATCTCTCAGTTTTAACCTGTCTCATTTGTACTGCTAGAGCAGCTGGAGCTCTAGATGATGAAGTACTTGATGATGAAGTACTTGACCAGTGCCCTTCTCCCAAATTGTCTATCAGCATTCAAGTAATGTTTCTGTATTCATTTGACTTGCTTGATGCATCATCTTGTAGGTCTACCACTCCCCTTATCTGCCTGTTGTGTTCTTTCCTTATTCCAGCTATGCCACCCTCTGTGTAATAACATGTCTATTCAAACAGCTTCTCACATTCATATATTTTATTAAAGATCTCTTCCATACTTTGTGTATCTGTATCTTTCCCATAATTACTTTCCTCATCCATTGTCTCAACTAACTGTTAATGCCACCACTCATTAAAGAAGTGTGAAGCAAAAAAGGAATAAAATGCCATTGCTTCAGTTTGTTTGGTTAAACGCCAGTTCTGTTATGAGCAGCACTTGATTTCAAACTTTATTTGGAAGAGTTTCTAATCTTATCACCAAAGTACCTATCTTCTTTTGTAGTGTGCGTGCTGTCTCTTCTAGAATTCCTTCTGTGGTGTTTTGAGTCATATGTTTGCCACTCCTGCAGTTTCACGTCTTTGTGAAACACATTCCTTTAAGTCTGCTAAACACATAAAGACCTTCAAATATGCAAGTCCCTTGGACCTTCCTGCACATCTGTTCCATGCATCACTATGTTGAAATCCCCCTTCCAAATTTGCATTCCCTTCTGGAAGCCCAGATGTTCTTCGTGTTTCACTGTTGCAGACATTACATTTGGGTTATTTGCTTGAAGTAGCCCTCAGTCAGCCTGATTAACAAAGTCTTGGGTCCTGCGTCAGTTGCTGTCCTTTCTTCCATGACGTCAGGTCATCAGGGGTATAAAACATGCAGCCGACGCCATTACACCAGTCTTTCTTGCCATGCGGTGCCCAAAGCAGAAGCAGTTTGCAAGTGCCTGTCGGCCGACTCCTGAAATTTTCGTTTTCGAGTTTCAAAACCGAAGTCTTCAACTAAAGCTAAGTACCCCGTTGGGGAAACTTTTCCTTGCTCCTTACCAATGTCAGTAAAAGTTAATAATTGCATTACTTGTGGTAAGCAAATACCTCACAAAGATTTTCATTCGTACTGTATTCCTTGCCTAGGCCCTGACCACGACGTACCTTGCTGTGGGTTTTGTGCCTTATTTAACCAGCACACTATCCATTGTCTCTGTATTTTCGTCTCTAAATATTTCGGTTCTCGGTTCAGTTATCTAGAAATGTCGTCGGTTAGCCATCCGACTACCGGTATTCCAAAAAAAATGCAAACATAAAGACAGAGACAGACCGCCTAGGTCCAAAGCTGCCAACGACGCTTCTCTTAAGCCAGTCGCCAGTTCACCGGTAATCAGTGGGCTCTTTCGCAGTCCCTGATACCCGCTACTTCTGATTTGCAGGCCTGTACTGAGACCCATTCAGAGTCCCGAATACCGCGAGATGCTTCAGCTGTGGAACCTGCAGATGTCTCTACCTTGGATGGGTCCAGAGCCTCTGTGCAGGCACCGGCTTCTGAGGGTATATTCAGGCCTACGGACTTGCATATTAAACCAATGCCTCCTTCTTCATTTAGGCCTAAACCTCGAACCATGCCTAAGAAACCGACACCCAGGCCACATGCTCAGGCCTCTATGCCTAAAAAACAAATGAGAATGGTTGAAGATCTTATAACTCTAATCAGGGGAAGCCAACCACCACCTTCTAAGAGATCTAGGACTGAAGTTGTATATGAATCTTCTGACCAGGATTCTGATTTTTCTGATTCTTCTGATGATCTGGATTTACCCTTATCTACTTATGAGGATTCTGATGCAGAGGACTCTATTCCCTCTGCTTCCCCTCCAGAGGATTTTTCTTTTGGTGAAACCTTACATACTCTAAGGGAGCATTTCCACTGGAAAGCCAGGATTTTTCTGATTAAAAAAAGAGGCTTAGGGATTTCTTACTCCTGCCTCAGCATAGGTCTTTAGCTATACCTGCTGTACTAGACATTGTTGATGATGCCTTTTTGGAATCTAGTTTGGCCCCTGATTCTTTGCCTCCTTCTCCCAGAAAATCTGACAAATATTACACGGTTCCTGATTCACACAAGTTCCTTTTTAAAAATCATATTGCGGATCCAGAGACTATTTCACAGGGACCCAAGGGCATTAAGGCTTCTACTGCTAAAAATCCTACCCCTTCTGATAGAGACTCCAGGGCGCTGGTTAGATGGGGTAAGAAGGTTTACACTTCTGCAACCTTGGCCATTAGGGCTTTAAACTGCCAGTTTCATATGTTGAGGTATCAACAACATGTTATTGGATTGCTTAAACAGAAAATTATGTTGATTCCTGACTGTGCTGAAAACAAGGAATTACAAGATTTAATGCATTCTGCTGAACAGGTTGGAAAACATACTTTGCAATGTGGATTTGATTCATTAGAGGCCTTTTGCAGGGCTGCTGTTACTGGGTCGGTGCTCAGAGGGCATGCTTGGCTTAAGGAGCAATCTTTGCCTGATCGTGTTAAAGCTAAACTGTTGGATGCTCCCTTAAATCAGGACCGCGTGTTTGGCAACAAAGCTGAGGAAGTTCTTAAAAAGATGGAAGATAAAGCTAAATCTATATAAACTGTTAAAGATTTCTTACCAGTTCAGCCTCCAAGATTTAGTAGGCATTGGCCCTCTAAGAATTGGTCCTTTCCAGCCTCTTCCAGGTCTTCTCAGTCCAAACCCAGACACAGCAGAAACCCCAGGTTTCAGTCCCAGAGGATGCACAAGACTAAGCAGTGGGGGGTTTCCGCATCCAAATCTGGGAGTAGTAAGACTCCCCCCTATGGAAAACTATCTCAATGACTTACTTTTACAACTTCCAAACACTTCCCAACTGAATGCTCCTTTAGGTGGAAAGATTGGTTTGCAGGCAAAAAACTGGGAACTCATTACCCAGGACAAATGAATTTTAAATATAGTGTCCCAAGGATACAGATTTCACTTCCACACGTTACCAACACCAAGCGGGTGGCCAGATCTACCCCTAAATCAGCGGGCAGAGGCACAAAATCAAGTACTGTCCCTGTTAAGCATGGGGGCTATTCAGTTGGTACCAGAAGAGGAAAAGGGGCAAGGTTTCTATTCAAGACTTTTTCTGGTACCCAGAAAAGACAATTCTTGGCGTCCTATCCTGCACCTTTCTACTCTAAACACTTTTCTGCTGATTCCAAAATTCAAGATGCTGACTCTTCACCAGCTGCTTCCTATGCTAGGCAAAGATGCCTGGTTGGCAACACTAGACTTAAAAGAAGCATACCTGCACATCCCTATCAGGGAGTCTTGCAGAAGATACCTACACTTCAAAGCATGCTACATGCACTATCAGTTCTCTGCACTGCCCTTTGGCTTATCTACTGCACCCAGGGTATTCACAAAGTGCCTAGCTCCAGTCATTTCATTTTGCAGGCAAAAAAATATTCAAATATACCCATACCTGGACGATTGTCTAATTCAGGCAGAAAGCCAGGACATACTTTTGAATCATCTGGCTTTTGTTCAAAGGGTGCTGACTTGTCTGGGGTACACCATAAACGAAAAGAAATCACACCTGGTACCCTGTCAACAAATTATATTCCTGGGAGCAAGCTTGAATCCAACTTCCCAGATGGCTTTCCTCACGCCAGAGAAACTGATTCATTTGACAACCTACTTCAAACAAGTGGCCACAAAAACCCAGCTATCTGCAAGGCAAATACTACAAGCCTTGGGGTTCATGGCCTCCTGCATTCTTCTAATTCCATATGCAAGGCTGCATGTGAGGAAACCACAATGGTATCTCAGAAGCCTATGGTGCCAACATTCTCAGGATCTAGAAGCAGTGATTCCCATCATACCTTGCCTACGCCTAAAGTTTCTCTGGTGGGCAGAGGCCTGCCACCAAAACAAGGGACTGCCATTCACACTACCCCCTGCCGCCCAAACCTTAACAGCAGACATATCAGACTGTGCATGGGGGGCTCACCTGGCAGGGAAGTGCATTCAGAGCAAATGGAAACCAAGTCAAATGCACCTGCACATAAATCAAAAAGAAATGTTAGCTATACAGAATGCTCTGACAGCCTTCAGGGACCACATTCTTCCAGGACAACTAATGGTAAAAACGGACAACACCACTGTCATGTGGTACATAAACAAGTGGGGGGGGGGGTCACATTCTTACCCCCTCTGCAGACTAGCCATGGCATTCTGGAGCACAGCCTTGAGCTACCAAGTGAATCTACAAGCTCAATTCCTGCCAGGAAAACTAAATACACTGGCAGACAGACTAAGCAAGAAACCTCATGGACCCACACAAGTGGAAACTGAAAACAAGGATTTTCTACATATTGACAAGCAAGTGAGATAACCCAGATATAGACCTGTTTGCCTCCCCCCAGAACCATCAATTGGACAAATTTTGCAGAAGGATTCCCCATAAGCTAGCTTGGAAAGTGAATGCTCTGTCCTTCAGCGGAAAGTGGATGCTGTGTCCTTCAGCTGGAAAAACCTGTCAGTTTATGCCTTTTCTCCTCTGCCTCTGCTCTCCAGAGTACTACTAAAGATCAAACAGAACAAGCCAAGGACAATTTTATTTGCACCAGACTGGCCACGCCAACACTAGTACCTCCTCTTGCTCAGTGTCTCACGCTTGGCCCCATGGCACCTGCCTCAGACTCCTTCCCTGTTGTCTCAGCAGGAGAACCAGATTCTGCACCCTCAGCTGCAAACCCTGAACCTAGCAGCCTGGCTAATTACCTAATCTCTCCTTTACCATCCCTCAGTAAATCAGTGATGGATATCATTTTAGAAGCAAGGAGGCCTAGTACTAGAAAATCTGATGCTGCAAAATGGAAAAGATTATGTGCCTGGAACCAATCTCAAGGGATGAGCGCAACAGCGCCCAACTTACCTCAGATTCTACAATACTTGACTGAAATGCTTCATAAGGGCTTGTCCTTTTCCTCCATCAAAATTCATGCTTCAGCCATTTCAGCTCATTATAACACAGAGCCTCCCCTCTTCTCTCACCCACTGCTCAAGCAGATCCTTATAAGGTCCAGAAATTTAAGGCCACCCAGGAGAGCTCCAACTCCAGCCTGGGACCTTAACTTTGTCTTGGAGAAACTCACTCTTCCTCCTTTCGAGCCAGCTGCTACTGCAGATTTAAAATTAATTTCTTGGAAAACAGCTTTCCTTTTAGCAATCACTTCAGCAAGAAGGGTATCTGAATTACAGGCCTTTATGGCCGTGGAGCCTTTCATCATCTTTCATGCGGACAGGGTGTCCCTCAGAACCAGTCCCTCCTTCATGCCCAAGGTGGTATCCAGTGTGGTTCTTAATCAGTCCATTCATTTGCCTACCTTCTTTCCTAACCCACAGAACAAAGGGGAATGGATACTGCACTCCTTAGATGTGCACAGACAACTTAGATTCTACTTGGACAGGACTAAACCTCAAATGAAATCTGAGCTGCTGGTGGCATTTGCTGCAGGGACAGAGGGGAAAGCTATTTCAAAGCAAACCATTTAAAAATGGATAGGCAACTGCATTTGTTTCTGCTGGAAAACTTATCCCACAGGGCATCAGACCCCATTCAACCAGGGCTGGGGCTGCATCTACCTCTACAGCCTTTCTCAGAGGCATCCCTACCAGGGACATCCTAGAAGCTGCTACCTGCAGTTCTGTACATACTTTCACCAAGCATTATCATTTGCCAGTTTTCTCTAAATCCAGAGCTGGCTTTGCCACTGCAGTCTTGCAGGGCCTTATAGCTTGTCCTAATTCTATTTAACTTCCTCCTCCCAACCTTAGCTTTGGGAATCTACCCAAATGTAATGACTGCAACAGTGAAACATGAAGAACATAGTACAGTTGTGTACACTTACCATAAATGTAGATGTTTGAGTCTATTCACTGCTGCAGTCCTGGTTACCCTCCCTCCAGCCCCCTTTCTTCTTTTGGCTATACCTCTACTTTCCCTTACTGTGCTCAAAAGCTATTTGGTGTATTTGCTTTTTTGTTGGAGGTATATCCTTGTATTTATAGATTTAATTGCTTCCCATTAGGGGGGCACCTGACAGCTGGGGCAAGAAAAACTGATGTAATGGTGTCGGCTGCATGTTTTATACCCCTGACAACCTGACGCCATGGAAGAAGGGACAGCAACCGATACAGGACCCAAGACTTCGTTAATCAGGCCGACTGAGGGCTACTGCAAGCAGATAACCCAAATGTAATGACTGCAACAGTGAGTAAACTTGAACATCTACATTTATGGTAAGTGTACACAACTGTACTTTCCTGCATGCACATTTCTTTAAAATGGGCATGCAAGGATTGTAGTGGCTTGTACACATTAATTATCTGTCTCCCTTCAAAACTCCCTCTAACAGCTACAGGTCTGCCTTCAGCGTTTTCTAATGTTTCCAGTAATTCTGGATTCTTTCTGAAAAGTGGAAAAAAAAGGCATTTGGTATCCAAATATAGTTAAATGCACATGCTCCTCTTGGCCTGCATGTGCCTCTTGCATCAGGAGCATCATCAGGCTCCACTTTTGTACAAAAAACATTGCCCTAGTCCTCTCTACTGGGTCATCCACCCTGTTTACATTCCCGGAGATTATGTTCATCCATGCAGTAATTTTGGATTCCTTATCCCCAGTAGCCACTTAACCATGGATCCCAACGTGCACGTTTTCCTCATTGCTTACCAGATCTAGCCACTGTCCAAATGGTGGCAACCCAAACCCTTGTGTCTTTAGTAGATGCACCTAAAGGAAAAATTGCCCTGTTTGCATAGCCAGTCTTCTTGAGTACAAAAACCTCTACCCCTATACTTGTTCCATTTAGATTCACTGCAGTTAAGCCCTACAGTATATTCAGTGATCATAACCTGTAATCAGATTATCAATATTGCACAAGCAGCATTCTTCCCAAACATTTAAATAATGCCATTTGAAATAACTGCCAGTTCACCACTGTTAAAAAAATACAAATATTTACAATTAGAAATTCATTAACACCACTATTTTCCAAATCTTTGCCATTTTTCCAAGATTCATCATGGGTTCCATGCAAGGTATAGCCATGGCGCTGTCACCATCTTCAAATGGTTGTGAAGATGAAACAAAAAGCAGCAAAGTTCATTATACACGCACCCTTCTCCAGTGACACTAAGCTAAGCCTACTGGAGCAGAACGAACTCTTCAGTTCACTCTGCCTGTTAGACTCGCTCAATTTATTCCTTTCCAGTTTTCCCATCATGACAGTTAGTTTCTCAAACAGTGTTCATTTGTCACTTTAATATAACTTTTCAAAAGTTGGGGTGCACAATTAACCAAGTGAGGGAAGCAGTGGGCTATTTCTTTTTTTTTCCCTTCCTGTTTTTGTTCCTTCTCACACCTCTCAATAAAGAGAGGAACAGAAACAAAAAATACAAAATAAGGGGGGGCTCTGTTATTTCTATAAATTAGATTGATAAAGAACAATAGACTTGATGAGTCATATTCTAGTTTCCAAACCCTAATCTTCACATACTCACTTCACTTATATAGTACAGATGTCCATACACCAATTTTCACCACCCGTTTCCCATTTCTTCTCTCAACTCTCCTTCCCCTCGTAGCATGTGTTAGTTATTCTTTTTCATTAACAAGTATTATTATTACAGAAGAGTATTAAAGCAGAATTCCACTCCACTGAATTTCAAGAAGCAAAGACACATTTCTTCTATTTTCTACTGTAAACAGTACCCTGGAGTCACTAAATTGTTCCTTGGAGTACACCCACTCTTTTGGAATAACTTCTGCTTGGATACAGGAAACTATTCTGTTGTCTTACAAAGCTTGCCCAACATTGACTTTTTCAACTTAGTTGGACAACAAAGTCAGGCACACTTTTAGCTACCCAGGTTTATCGGAAGTCCCAACCTTCTACCAGTTTTAGTGCTTTCAGCAGAAGAAAAGATTTTAATGTTTAAGTAATTTGCTAACTGAGTCTTAGATGCTGACCAGAGAATGTGTTGAATCTTGTCAGACTGAATTGCCTCTTTTTTTCTGCTTGTCCCTAAGCATGGTCTGTTTTTTTAAACAGATTTGGTGATTACATAGTGTCCACCAGTGCACAGATATCAGTGAAAAGAGATAACAAGCAAGCTTCCACAAATATCATCCAAGCAAAACTCTAAAGACAGACAAGGAACATTTTATCAGTTCCATCTGCTAAAGAAAGTTTCTTCTTCTTTACCTTCATAGTACTTCAGATTCTTTTCAGCAGATAAGTGAGAATGTTTTTCTTGATCTCAATTTGTGGAACCTGTCTGATGGATCCTTGGTTGGGTACCTATTCTGCACCATTTATTATTTAGACTTTTGTTTCTGTAAGACTGTGTGTCTGTACCAGTGGATGCCATGACACAGCATGCAGGTTACATTCCCTCAGTATTCCATTTCTCCCCCCTCTACAACATTATTTCCATTTCAGTCTGTTCTTTTCAGAGGGAAGTCCTTCACTGCTGTGTCTTAAACACATCTTATGAATTTCTTCTTAGCAGCAATGATTTATACTGGATGTCAGATTGCAGGGCTCAAACATTCCATCAAGTCTGCTTTGTGTGGCAACCTAAAGAATCTGATACTCTCAGCTGGATAACTTTTTTCACTGAGCGGTCTTACCCTCAATGTCCCTAGTGATCTGTAGTAAGTGGATTGAAAGTTATTAATGTAGGTTCTCTGTTGCATATGTACAAGTGTGTGTGTGTGTGTGTGTGTGTGTGTGTGTGTGTGTGTGTGTGTGTGTGTGTGTGTGTACATTGTGAAAATGCATTGACCACACACATGGTCGAAAATGAAACCACAGCCCCATGCTACTTATATATATCAGCTGTGAGTCTGCACAACAGTCTTTGGCTAAAACACACTGTGAGCTGTAATATACCACTCAATCAAAAGAAATTCTATAAAAAAAGACAAAAATCCTTTTCGATTAACTCTATCCCCAACTGAACACAATGGACATATACATGTGTATATACATAGATACGTGTGTGTATTTGCCCCCTGTACCACAGTGTGCTAATAACAACTCCACACATTACCTTCTCAAAACCCCTCTCCTTAAAAGTCCTATTACACAAGACCAGTCAGACTCGCATACACCGTGAACAAAGTAAAAGGCAGAAAGGTGGCCAAAAGGACCAAAACGGCAAAAAAGCAGTATCAAAAGTGAACCACTGGTCCAACCATTAGAATACATTTATTAAAAAACAAAAAAGCTTTCAAGCCACTCAGGACTCTTCATCAGTGTTACAACTAAAAGACATTCACTTCCTATTTAAAACCAAATCTAGCCTATCAAATTAGTTGTCAAACACCTGACTTAGGGCTTTATAAAATCACATGACAGAATAAAAAAAAATCATATGAAGAAAATCAGTAATAAATAATGAACAATGAATAATAGCAGCCTACTAATATAAATATATAAGTCCAGATAATTTGTCTGCCCTGAAGAAATTAATCTATCTATATTCAGTCAATTCTGTCCTATTAACTAAGTCATTACCACGTATGCAAAAGTTCTAAAACATTTTCTTTGAATGTATATATTCTGTTTCAAAGAAAATTTTCATTTTAGGACTTTTGCATCATGTTCAAGTGAGAATGCAGTTGTTTCTATGTTGGGGCAACTAATCAGAACTTACAAGAGCATATAGCTTCCCATCTGTCAGAAATCGGAAGAAAAGTAGAAACCAATGCATTATATAAGCATATGACAGTTTTTGACAATGGTCACACTTTTAAGTTTAGAGTTTTACAAACAGTATATTTAGGTATACGTGGTGGTGACTTAGTTAATAATCTGTCAAGTACTTTGAGAGGCTAGATTTGGTTTTAAATAGGAAGGGAATGTCTTTCAATTGCAACACTGATGAATCCTGAGTGGCTTGAAAGCCTTGTTGTTTTCTAATAAACATATTCTAACGGTTGGACCAGTGGTTTATTTTTGATACTTGCATACACCATCACAGAAATCATTCAGAGTATCACCTTAGGTAGCACTTGTGCTAACCCTAACGTGGAAAAAATTTGCATATATGCGCGCGCACACACTTAAAAAAAAAAAAGTCACAAGCACACACAAAGCATTAAATCTATCCCCTTCCATCGCCCTAAAATCTCGCTGTAACTTGTAAACACACTCGTACTTCTAGTGACAAAGCGTTTGGTATTTCTGAAAGCTTCATCATTAAAAGAAAGCACTATTATCCTCACCACAGGCATAGTTCAGACACTGCAGTTACATTTGATGAGCTGACCATTCAGTATTTATTAAAGTTGACAAAAGCAACTTTCAAATAAAATTAACAGCAGTGAACTATATTGGTAAGATATACAATTGAGAGAGTATACTGCAATCCTACTTATTATATATATATATATATATATATATATATATATATATATATATACATACATACATACACACATATATATATTTTATATATATATATATATATATATATATATATATATATATCAAATGTATGGGATATGGACGTGTCAACAATTCATGTTGTTGAACTGAGAAAAGTCAGTACAACTAATAGAAAATAAGTATATAGCATGTACTGGCTTTTCTCTCTGTGATATTATGGTACAGTGGGGATCAGGGACTACTGCATTCTTAGAGTTGGTATATATAATTAGCAGGAAGAGTGTTTTTTTTTGATCATCTGGTGATCAATCAGTTGTGTTTGATCACTTGCAGTATAATGTATTTAGTTTTTGATATAGAGACATACATCCATAAATGTGTGTGATATATATATATATATATATATATATATATATATATATATATATATATATATATATATATATATATATATATATATATATATATTTATTGTCGGTTGATCGAGTTTTCATAAACTTGAAATTCATATTGGCAAGATGATGTGATCAAATTTCCGAAAGCTTGAACATTTAAAAAAAAAAAACACAAAAATCTCTCTTTTTTTTTTACATTTTTGCAAGGGGCAAGCCCCACTGCACCCCCCCCACCCCCTGCAAATTATATTTACCAACTCTAAGATCACACTACTTTGAGGAAAATTATAACTTTCCCGATCCTCACTGTACCGCGATCTCCATTCAAAAGCTTCGACTGTTCGGAAATTTCATCATATCTTATCGTCGATATAAATTTAGTTTCTGAAAACTCGATCAACTGATATATATCTTCTTCTTCTTTTGGCTTTTTCTCGGTTAGGGGTCACCACAGCGGATCACCTGTCCGCTCATGATTGGCAGTGGAGTTTTACGGTGCCAAGGTGCCAGCCCGGCACCCAACCTTCCTCAGAAGGCACATGCACACACACACTCACACCTAGGGCCAATTTGGAGTGTCCAATCCACCTACAGCATGTCTTTGGGATGTGGGAGGAAACCGGAGGATACCCACGCGACCACAGGGAGGACATGCAGACTCCGCACAGAAGGCACCCCAGCCGAGAATCGAACCGGAGAACCTCTTGCTGTGAGGTGGCAACGCTAACCGCTGCACCACCATGGCCGCCTCTCTCTCTCTCTATATATATATATATATATATATATATATATATATATATATATAGATATAGATATATATATATATATATATATATATATATAGATATATACACACAAATATATATATATATATATATATATATATATATATATATATATATATATATATATATAAAGTCATCGATCATCAGCAGTGTTTTTTTTCCCCATTGTCTACAAGGAGTTGGAGTGTTGTGTCAGCTGTTACTACCTCTCACATTTTACTGCTACTCTCCTATCTTCTTCAACAGCCATGCCTGAGTGTCACAGGTCTTATTTTCATGTAGTCCGTTCATCTCTTGCTGGATTTCTCCATTTTGTCATGCCTTCTGTGTGTCTCCCAAATCTTGATCACCATATTGTCTTCTGCTTTCCTGCACATGTGCCTGAACCACAGTAATTTAATCTGTTTGACCTTTTCTGAGTTTGGAACTACTTTGGCATCTGCACTGATGTTATTTTGTCATCTGTCCCACATTGTTCATCCTTCCAGCCATCTCAGGCACTTCATTTTCATTACCTTTAGCTTCCTCAACTGCTCTACCTTCCTTGTCCATGTTTCAATACCGTAAAGAAGTACTGGTTGCACAATTGTTTTGAACAGCTTACTTTTCAGCTTCTGTTGCATTCATCTGTTGCACACTATCCCTGACATTCTGTATGCATTGGCTGCAGCCACTCTGATTCTAGTTTTGACTTTCTCATTCAAACTTCCCTTCTCCGCAACCACCCATCTGATATACTTGAAGGTGATAACCTGTTCCAATTTCCCTCCTTTTATCTCAGTTTTCATTGTCGTCTGATTTTCCCATTTATTGCCGTAACAGCTGGCTTGTCTGTACTTAGTTTCATCCCATTTGCCTTCTGTTTAATATGCAGTCCATTATCCTGTCATTTGCTGAGGTTTTTAAGCTTTGTTGATCTGCCCCATCTGACCTGTTTGCAAATGTAGTTCATCACGAGTATGAACAAACAGCAGTGGGCCCAGAGTTGAACACATGCACTCTGACTGGAAACCTTTCAGTGAGTCTGAATACTGTTCATATTTGTGTTATTGGGTCCTTGTACGTAGCCTACACTAATACTACTAATGTTTCCAGGACTTCAAACCATTGCAGGACAGCCCAAGTATGCTTTCTTGGGACCTTGTCATATGCATTCTCCAGGTCTATAAATTCCCTTTTGGGCTCTTTCTTCATTTCCAGCTAGTTCTCCACTGTGTCACACTGCAAATATTGATTCACTTGTGCTGAAATCTGAGCTATTCATCTCCCATCTTACTTTCTATTACTCTGTGTATTCATTTGTCACCCCGTCCAGTACTTTAAACCAGCGTGTCAGGAAATTGATACCTTTAAACTGTCCACTGTTGTGAATGTTTCTTTTTGATCATGTACACTGGCATTAGAATGTTCATTCTCCAGCCATCTGAGATATGTTTTTTTCCCCGTACCTGTCTCCAACTATTTTTGCACTCCTCCTTTCTTTTGAAAACCTCCTGGACTTCTTTATTCCACTACCAGCTTTCCTTATGAACCTCATTTCCATGTATGGCTCAGCCACATACCTGTTACATGGTCCTCACATGTACTGTTTTGAGGCACCTGACATTCTTCTTTAATGCCACATTTTCCTCCTCTTCCTGAGGTGCTGTTGCCATGAGTATTTCCATGAAATCTTGTGCTTTCACTGTAGTCAACTTTCGGGTCTTCAATTTAGTCTCTCTCGATTTTAGAGCCTTCTCTGGCAAGTACTTGCAGATGATTTTTTTTTTAATACAGATTTAATAATTTTACATATATTTAACAACAGCATGGGTACATGTACATTAATATAAAAGAAGGCAAACTCTTACATTCATTTTTCTTTTTCGTGCATTACATGTTTTCTTTTTTGAAACAATTACTCCAACATTACATAAACTCTTCAAGTCCTGTCTTCCCTGAAATTTCTCTTCTGCTCCTGAACACTATTCAGTATTAACTGTTCACACAAATTCCATTAATTTTGCTCTGGTTTGCTCCTTCCCTTTTCTCAAGCTACCACCTCCAGTTGTTTTTATCTCATTTATAACATTTGGTTTAGATTTTGATTTCCATTATCTAGTAATTGCTTTTTTGGCAACCAAAAAATAGCATTAAATTTCGTAAGAACTTACTTTGTCTAAACAATTTAGATGTTCTTCGTGTTTCACTGTTGCAGTCATTACATTTGGGTAATCTGCTGGCAGGTTGACCTCAGTCGGCCTAATTAACAAAGTCTTGGGTCCTGCATCGGTTGCTGTCCCTTCTTCCATGACGTCAGGTCGTCAGGGGTATAAAACATGCAGCCGACGCCATTACATCAGTCTTTTTTGCCACGCGGTGCATGAAGCAGAAGCAGTTCGCAAGTGCTGGTCGGCCAACTCCTGAAATTTACGTTTTCGAGTTTCAGAACCGAAGTCTTCTACTAAAAGCTAAGTACCCCATTGGGGAAACTTTTTCTTGCTCCTTACCGATGTCAGTAAAAGTTAATAATTGTATTACTTGTGGGAAGCAAATACCTCATAAGGATTTTCATTTGTACTGTATTCCTTGCCTAGGCCCTGACTGCAATGTGCCTTGCTGTCGGTTTTGTGCTAAATTTAATCAGCGCACTATTAAACTTTGGTATATTTTTGCCTCTAAATATTTTGGCTCAAGATTTAACTATCCAGAAATGTCGTTGCTTAGCAATCCGACTACCGGAATACCTAAAAAATGCAAAGAAAAGGATAGAGACAGACCGTCGAGGTCCAAAACCAACGACGAAGCTTCTCCTAAGCCATTCGCCGGTACTCAGTGAGGTGCTTTCGCAGCCCCTGATACCCGCTACTTTTGATTTGCAGGCCTCTACTGAGACCCATTCGGAGTCTGGTATGCCACGAGATGCTTTAAGTATTGAACCCGTGGATGTCTCTAAATTAGATGGGTCCGGAGCCGCTTAGCAGGCACCGGCTTCTGAGGGTGTTTTCAGGCCTAAAGATCTGTATATTAAATCGACGCCATCTTCAAAACTAAGGCCAAAAACTACTTCTGTGTCTAAAAAAACGACGCTTGGGTCACGTGTACAGGCCCCAATGCCTAAAAAACAAATGATCAAAATGGCTGAGGACTTAATTACCTTGATCAGGGGTACCCATCCCCCTCCTGCTAAGAGGCCTAGGCAAAGGCACTGACTATGATTCTTCTGATCAGGTTTCTTTTTCTTCTGATTCCTCTTCTGATCAGGAATTATCTTTTCCTACTTATGAAAACTCTGATGCAGAAGATTCCATCCCTTCTGCTTCTCCTCCTGAGGATTTTTCTTTTGGAGAAACTTTGTATACCTTAAGGAAACATTTTCACTGGGAGAGTCAGGATTTCTCAGAATCTAAAAAGAGACTTAGGGATTTTCTTCTTCTTCCTCAGCATAGGCCTTTGGCTGTACCTCCTGTTCTAGACATTGTTGATGATGTTTTCTCAGAATCCAGTATAATTCCTGATTCCCTGCCTCTGGCTCCTAGTAAGCCAGACAGATACTACAGGGTTCCTGACTCCCACAAATTCCTTTTTAAAACCCCTACTGCTGACCCTGAAACCATTTCTCAGGGTCCCAAGGGCGTTAAGGCCTCTACAGCTGAAAATCCTACCCCTCCTGATAGAGATTCCAGGGCGCTGGATAGATGGGGTAAGAAGGTTAACACATCTGCAACCTTGGCAATCAAGGCTTTAAACTGTCAATTTCATATGCTTAAATATCAACAGCATGTCATGAGTTTACTTAAACAGAAAATGATGTTGATTTCTGACTGTGTGGTAAATAGAGTTGCAGGATTTCTTGCATTCAGCTGAACAAGTTGGAAAACATACTTTGCAATGTGGTTTTGATTCCTTGGAGGCCTCTTGCAGGGCTGCTGTAACTGGATTTGTGATGAGAATGCATGCTTGGCTCAAGGAGCAAAATCTGCCTGACCATGTTAAAGCAAAATTGTTGGATGCTCCTTTACAACTGGACAGTCTATTTGTTAATAAGGCTGAAGAAGTTTTGAAAAAGATGGAAGATAAAGCTAAATCTATGCAAACTGTGAAAGATTTCCTACAAGTGCAGCCACCCAGGTTTAGTAGGCACTGGCCTACTAAGAACTGGTCCTTTCCAGTACCCACTAGAGCTGCTCATGTCAAACCCAGACATTCCAAAGGCTCCAGGTTTCAGTCGCAAGGAACTTTTAGAACAATGCAATGGGGTGCCTCCACCTCCAAATCTGGAAGCAACAAGGCACCTCCCTATGGTAAACAGTTTCAGTGACTTTCTACTGCAATCACCAAGCACTTATCTTTTGGCCGCCCCTTTGGGGGGAAAACTGGCACTTCCTGCACAAAACTGGCAACTGATTACCCAGGGCAAGTGAGTCTTAAATATAGTATCCCAGGGATACATATTTTATTTCCACACGTTGCCAGTCCCAAACGGATAGCCAGACCTGCCTCCAAATCAGTGGGCAGAGGCCCAGAAACAAGTTGCGTCCCTCATGAATATGGGAGCTATTCAACCAGTACCAGAAAAGGAAAAGGGACAAGGTTTTTATTCAAGACTTTTCCTGGTACCCAGAAAAGACAAATCATGGCGTCCAATTCTGGACTTATCCACTCTAAATACATTTCTGGACATTCCAAAATTCAAGACGCTGACTCTTCAACAGTTACTACCTATGCTAGGCAAGGATGCCTGGTTGGTAACTCTAGACTTAAAAGAGGCTTACCTGCCCAATCAGGGAATCTTGCAGAAGATACCTCCACTTCAAAGCAGGCTATTTGCATTACCAGTTCTCTGCACTGCCTTTTGGCTTATCTCCTGCGCCCAGGGTCTTCACAAAGTGTCTGGCACCAATAATTGCATTTTGCAGGCAAAGAAATATTCAAATTTAGACATACCTGGACGATTGTCTAGTTCAGGCAGAAAGGAAGGAGACACTTCTAAAACATGTGGCATTTGTAAAAAGGCTTCTAACTTGTCTAGGGTACACCATAAACGAAAATAAATGACAACTGGTACCCTCTCAAATAATTACATTCCTGGGTGCAAGCTTGAATACAACTGCCCAGATGACTTACCTTACGCCAGAAAAACAAATTCAATTGATGACTTACTTCAAGCAGATGGCCACAAAAACCCAGCTATCTGCAAGACAAATTCTGCAGGCCTTAGGTTTCATGGCCTCCTGCATTCTTCTAATTCCATATGCAAGATTGCATATGAGGAAACTTCAATGGTACCTGAAAAGCTTATGGAGTCAACATTGTCGCAGCCTGGAAACAATGATTCCTATCATTCCTTGCCTGCAACTAGAGTTCCTATGGTGGGCAGAGGCCTGCCACCAGAACAAGTGACTGTCATTCATTCCACCCCCTGCCGCCCAACCCTTAACTACAGACACATCAGACAATGCTTGGGGGGGGGGCACATCTGGCAGGGAGATGCATTCAGGGCCAATGGAGCCCAAATCAAATGCACCTACATGTCAATCAGAAAAAGGTGCTAGCTGTACAGAATGCTCTGACAGCCTTCAAGGACTATCTTCATCCAAGACAGCTACTGATAAAGACAGACAACACCACAGTCATGTGGTACATAAACAAGCAGGGGGGGGTACACATTCCTACCCCCTTTGCAGACTAGCCATGGCATTGTGGAACACGGCTTTGACTTATCAAATACATCTTCAAGCTCAATTCCTGCCAGGAAAGCACAATACTCTGGCAGACGAA
The DNA here is from genome assembly GCF_019279795.1 of Protopterus annectens. NCBI lineage: Eukaryota > Metazoa > Chordata > Ceratodontiformes > Protopteridae > Protopterus > Protopterus annectens. The sequence continues at coordinate 3,015,898 of NC_056728.1, read as the reverse complement.
CTAAGCAGAAATCTTATGGACCCACACGAATGGAAACTGGATCCACAAATCTTCAGCATGTTGACATGCAAATGGGGGAGCCCAGACGTAGATCTTTTTGCCTCACCCCAAAACTATCAGTTGGACAAATTCTGCACAAGAATTCATCACAAAAAAGCTTGGAAAGTGGATGCTCTATCCTTCAGCTGGAAAAATCTACCAGTCTATGCCTTTCCCACTCTGCCTCTGCTCTCCAAGGTCTTGCTAAAAGTCAGACAGGAAAAAACAAAAATGATTCTGATTGCTCCAGACTGGCCTCGCCAACAATGGTACCCACTCCTGCGCAATATGTCACACCTTCCTCCGTGGTATCCGCCTCAGACACCTCACCTACTTTCTCAGCAGAACTATCAAATTCTGCACACTCAGCTCCAAACTTTGAATCTTGCAGCATGGCTAATCAAGTAATTTCACAAGTTACAACTCTCAGCAAACCCATGATGGATGTCATTTTGGAGGCTAGAAGGCCTAGTAATAGAAAGTTTTATGCTGACAAATGGAAAAGATTCTGTGCCTGGAACCAAGCACAAGGAATAAGCACAGTAATACCAAATATTCCTCAGATTCTGCAATACTTAACTGAGATGCTTCACAAGGGCCTATCTTTTTCTTCCATAAAAATCCATGCCTCTGCCATGTCAGCTTATTACAACACAGAGCCCTCCCTCTTTTCTCATCCTCTGCTAAAGCAGTACCTCAGAGGGGCCAAAAATTTAAGACCTCCCAGGAGAGCACCAACTCCTTCATGGGACCTCAATTTTGTTTTGGAAAAACTCACTCTACCTCCTTTTGAGCCAGCTGCTACTGCGGACCTAAAATTTCTCTCTTGGAAAACAGCTTTTCTCTTAGCAGTCACTTCAGCTAAAAGGATTTCAGAACTACAGGCTCTTATGGCAGTGGAGCCTTTCATTATTTTTTACCCTGACAGGGTGGCTCTCAGGACCAATCCATCCTTTATGCCTAAAGTGGTGTCTAGTGTGGCACTTAATCAGACCATTCATCTGCCAGCTTTCTTCCCAAATCCACAGAACAAGGGTGAGCAGATTCTGCATTGATTGGATGTACACAGACAACTAAGATTCTACTTAAACAGGACAAAATTTTTAAGAAAATCTGAACAATTACTGGTGGCATTTGCTGCAGGGGCAGAGGGAAAGGCTGTTTCAAAGCAGACTGTTTCCAAATGGATAAGCCATTGTGTTCGTTTCTGCTATATGCACAATGGTAAACCTGTCCCCAAGGGGATCAGATCTCATTCCACCAGGGCTGCATCTACTTCTGCAGCTTTTCTCACAGGGGCTCCTACCAGAGACATTCTAGAAGCTGCCACCTGGAGCTCAGTTCATACATTCACCAAACATTACTATTTACCTCTCTTCTCTAAATCCAGAGAAGGCTTTGCCACTGCTGCAGGGGCAGAGGGAAAGGCAGTTTCAAAGCAGACTGTTTCCAAATGGATAAGCCATTGTGTTCGTTTCTGCTATATGCACAATGGTAAACCTGTCCCCAAGGGGATCAGATCTCATTCCACCAGGGCTGCATCTACTTCTGCAGCTTTTCTCAGAGGGGCTCCTACCAGAGACATTCTAGAAGCTGCCACCTGGAGCTCAGTTCATACATTCACCAAACATTACCATTTACCTCTCTTCTCTAAATCCAGAGAAGGCTTTGCCACTGCTGTCCTGCAGGGCCTCATAGCTGCTCCTAATGCTGTATAAGTCCATCCTCCCAACCATAGCTTTGGGATTCTACCCAAATGTAATGACTGCAACAGTGAAACATGAAGAACATAGTACAGTTGTGTACACTTACCATAAATGTAGTGTTCGAGTGTATTCACTGTTGCAGTCCTGGTTACCCTCCCTCCAGCCCCCTGTATTTCTCTAGCTATGCCTCTCATTTCTGTTACTATCTTTAAAAGACTTTTTGGTGCATTTGCTTTTGTTTAGAGGTATACGTTTTGTGTTTTTTATTTTATACATATATTTAGATATATTGCTCCCCATTTGGGGGGCACCTGACATCTGGGGCAAGAAAACCTGATGTAACGGCGTCAGCTGCATGTTTTATACCCCTGACGACCTGACATCACGGAAGAAGGGACAGCAAGCAAAGCAGGACTCAAGACTTTGTTAATCAGGCTGACTGAGGGCAACCTGCCAGCAGATTACCCAAATGTAATGACTGCAACAGTGATACACTCTAACATCTACATTTATGGTAAATGTACACAACTGTAATTTTCCATATTCCAGCTCAAAAGAATAATTTCCTTAGTTACAGTAATTTGCACCCCAATGTTACTAACAAAGTATCCTGTAGAGAATTTTTAAATTCTGCCAACTTATGTTTCCCAAAAGAACATGCTCCCAATTACCCCCTTCTTTCCTATCATTCCTCCAGCAGTTGCTGTCTACTTGAGGAAAAGGCCATACAAATGTGCTCTCACTGTTCATTTATGTATTGCCTTTCCATTTTTACTTCAGTCTTTTCTAACTTCTTCTGATTGAGTCTTGTTTTGTATACTCGACTAAGTATTTCTTTCTTAGCAGCAGTTTCTGTCCCCTAAAACCTCAGCCAGAGATTCTTTTACTGAGCACCACTGTCCCTTTCTCTATGCCTGTAACCTATTATTTAATATAGTAGGGAAGGCAGTCTCTGATGTATAGTCCAGACTTCAACTTGACCTTTCGCTCTCTAGTTATTTACTCCCAGTGCCTTTGTTCCTTTGCCAGTTTTCTCCAGTAAAATATACCCCCTTTTGCCTGTTTTCTAAACCATTACTTATAGCCATCCCTATTGGTTAACTCTCCTTTACCCTTTCCTGTGCTGGCTTAGTCCTTAAAGTACTCTTTGCTATTTTGTACTCTCTCTGATTATTATTCTGCTTAAGGGCCTGTATCCAAAATTACTTTCTCTCCTTACTTCATGGAATCAGTTTCTCTCATCATCATGCCTTTCACTTTGATTTGTAATCTTCTGCTTGTGTTATGTATATGAACCTTAACTGTTACTGCAAAATAGCCATTTAGATCTGGTAATCCTAAACCACCTTGTTCTATGTGAATAAGCAACTCATCCCATTTAACATTTGAGCTCTTTCCCTCCCAAATAAATTCCTTAGTTTCTTTATTAATTATGGTCCAAAGCTCTCTTTGGATTCCATATTCACAGGCTCCCATATACCTCCTAGGTTTTTCATGGGTCCTATCACCCCTTTTCTCCCATCTTCAGTTTTACAGGACAAACCTCCTTATAATTCTAGACCACCCTCTTCTACCTCTTCTCTTAGGTCAGCTTGGTCTACACAGAGCCCCACTTAAGCTGACATGGACAGGATGATGAGGAGCTTTCTTCAGACCTAGATCCAATTGGGAGTCCTACTGGCTCCATCTGCTGTTGGAGCCTGAGGAACTACTACTTCCCTTCACTCTTTAATAGCTGCCTGTCCGATCAGAGCCCATGGATCTGACTCTCGCCCAGGGCTGATCTGCATTGGAGCTGGGACTGCATGCTTCCTAGACTCTGATGAGTTCTTTGATGAAGTCTGTTCCAACCCTGTTGGATCCGTCTGAATCTTGGAGCCAAGCCATTGGCATCAACTCCAGCAGGGTAAGATTGGATCTAATGTCTTTGGATCCTTTCCTCTATCTAGGAGCTTTGGCACTTGATAGTTGGATCCCAACCAAATAGCATTTTGTGTTGAGCTACCTTCTGGAGTATCTTCTCCTACAGCAAGGCTCCCTGGATCTTTGTTGAGCTCGGTGTTTGAGGCTTTCAAGAGGATGCTTTCTTAACATGGAGTTAAGCCTACCCCCTTGGAATTGAATCCAACCCTCCTCCGTAGGATCTCCCGCGTTCTGTAGCCCACTCTTTTTGTCCCATCGAGACGGTCAGTTTTCATAATCTTTGAATCAATTCTCTTGAGAGAGACTGCCAGCTTCCAAGTCCTTTCCTGAACAGCCCACAGAAGAGGCACACAGGAAGCACAAGTACAAAATGAGGCACTTGGATTCTCCTGTGGAATGCTCTACAACCCACACTGACTTTGAGGGAGAAGGTTATTTTAGGTACTCCCTTGAGGACATCTTGTTTTGAGACATTCTCTAACTTTTAAGAAAGGTGGTTGGTCTTCCGAATGGTTCTGGCCCAACTACTTCTTGGGTAGTCCCTATGGCTGATGAGATGGCAGACCTTATCTCTTCCTAGGCGTGAAAAGAGCTGAACACAGCTGAGCCTATTCTCAAGAAATGTGACAAAATTTTGCTTACTCGCGAAGGCCATCACCTTTGGAGCTGGGGACCCATGGTAGATTCCATGGTAGTGGCCGCAGCCACTAAGAAGGAACTTGCAGAAGAATGTTCCTCTGTCCGTCCACCAAACAGGGAATCTCATGCATTGGACAGATTTCTGAAGTGTGTTTATGCATCATCCACTTTTTTTCATAGGTTCATACAAGGCTAACAACCTCCATGGTCTTTACAAACCTAGCCATGCAACCCAACACAGTTTTGTCCCAGAGTTCCTTCGATTCATATATGTTGGGTTATGTTAGGAGGTACCAAGTGTTAAGTATGCAGGGGATATGTTAGTTTGGGATTAATTTAGTTACTGTCAACCTGTGTTCATCAAAGACACGAAGTCAGGCCGGGCTGGGTAGGGGTGAATTTGTGATTTCCCATCCACTGGTAAAGTTTATTTTGAACAGGGTTAGGGATGAGCTCTGCTTTACATAGACGGGGATCTTATTCCGTAGTGCAGGGATACTTTGAGACGCATATCAGTCCCTCCAGCAGGTTCTGTTTATGTTGCAGGCAAAGGTCAGGTCCTTGGATCTAGTGTTTCTGGGTTGTTTTTCTTCTCGATGTGCAGGAGAGCCATCAGAGCTGGATCCAAGGACGCATTTTATGCTAGGCATAGATTGCATCTCAGTAACCTGTAGGTACTGAGTGCAGAAATAGGACCTTTAGGCAATCTGTGTAGGACAGGGTATTCATACCCTGGATTCTCCTGGTGAATAACCTTTGAGGGCATTCTAACTGTTGTAATTTTTTGGCTAGGTACATGCCAAAGAGGGCATTGTACTCAATGATGAGTTTGATAAGGGCTGAGTAGAGTGGTACGGTTACTTCCTTGGATCTTGATGCCATACCACTGCCTATGAGATGAGCGACATAGAATGATTTTTTTTTTTTTTCCCATCTTGGCTACATGTTGGTTGAAAGCCAGAACTATCTACATATATTCCCAGATCACAATATATGGGGTGAACTCTTAGGGGTGTTTTAGAGATAAACTAATTAGCTTGAGTGTACACTTTCCCAAAGGACACTATAATGCATGTCTTTGCATTGAGTTTTAATCCATGGCTTTCAAACCAGTCTGTTATTTGTGTTAAACCCTGTTGTAGAGTGTTGGTGTCATGGGGTAATTTATGATAGCTCCTAGTTGGTGAGCCAGAGGCCTTTGACATTAGCCTTGACTTCTGGGAAATAGATGACAAACAGGAGCAGACCCTGCACAGAGCTCTTGAGGGTACTGCTGTAGTAAACAGTCTGTTAGTAGAGATGGTCTCACAGATCCAGACTTCTTAGGTCCTATCTGTGAGCCAGCTGGCAATCCAATGAGTTGTGTAGGGATTTATGACTAGTTTGTCATCAATGTTTGAGTGGGGTATTGTAGTGAATGCCTTGGCCAGGTCAAGGCAAGTAGCTTGCACCATTTCCCCCTCATCCTTGGCCATGGTGACCCTCTTGAAGAAGTCTACCAGGTTAAGTTGGCAACACCTTCCCTTAATAAAGCCAAACTGGGATGGATCCAGTGTCTGTAGGTTGCCAGTGTCCTCCTTGATCATTTCCATGATAATTCATTCTATGGCACTGCATATTAGACTTGTCAGACTGGTGGGTATGTAGTTCCCTGGGTCAGTTGATCTTCTACCCTTATGAAGAGGGATGACCATTGCGGCTTTCAATTCACCTGGCATGTAATCTGTTTTGAGGCTGTAATTGAAGAATGCCTCAATTGGTCCTGCTAGGTCAGGGGCCCATTAAAACAGTGTTTTTGGCTTTGTGTGACAGTTTGATGGCTTAAGAAGTCTTTGAGGTTTTGAGAGGTTTCTTTTAAATGCATCACCATAAGAAGGTCTGTGTGTGTAGTGAGCAGCATGTGTGAAGGATGTAGAGTGCGTGTGTTTTTGACAGCCATGTCTGTGAGATTTTTACTAACAAGAAAATTATGCATGTACATCTCTTTCATACTGTGTACGTTTCTTTAAGGATTAAAAGCTTGTCTGAGTACGTAGGACAATTGCTGCATTGTCTCAGGATGCCCATCTCTACCAAGCCGACCCATGTTTAAAAAATTTGTTTAACTGTTGTAGACTACACACTAAAGTGCGATAGCCTTTTCTGATCGTTTATAGTTGTTTAAAGCTGTTTTAAGTGTATTTTTTACTGTTTTTGCCTTATCTTTTCAAAAAAAACAAAACTCAGTGTTGCAGTCATTACACTTGGGTTATCCTGCTGGCAGGCTACCCACAGTCAGCCTGAATTCCAAAGTCTTGGTCCGGCGTCGGTTGCTGTCGCCTCTTCCCTGACGTCAGTGCTCCAGGGGTATATAAGATGCAGCCGGCGCCATTTTCTTCAGACTTTCTTGCCGCGCGGTGCCCGAAGCAAAAGCAGTTCGCAAGTGCTGGTTGGCCAACTCCTGAGATTTTCGAAATCAAATTTCAGAACCAAAGTCTTCAATAAAGTTAAGTATCCCGTTGGGGAAACTTTTCTTGCTCCAGAACGATGTCAGTAAAAGTTAACAATTGTATTTCTTGTGGGAAGTAAATACCTCATAAGGATTTTCACTCTTACTGTATTCCTTGCCTAGGCGCTGACCACGGCGTTGCTAGTTGTCGGTTTTGTGCTAGATTCAACCAACGCACTATTAAGCGTCGGTTTGATTTTGCTTTACATTACTTTGGCCGAAGGTTTAACTACATAATGCGTCGGAACAACCGACGACCGGAATTCATAAAAAACCGCAAAGACAGAAAAGGACAGGCATCTCAGGTCCAAAAACGATGACGAAGCCTCTTCTATGCCAGTCACCGGTTCTCAGTGAGGCGCTTTCGCAGCCCCTGACACCCACTACCTCAGAGCCACAGGCTGTCTCCATCTCCCACATGGAGACAACTTGGCCTCTGAAAACTCAAGGTATTGGGCCTACGGAGACTATTCCCTCAGATGGGTCTGGAGCCGCAGAGCAGGCATCGGCTTCTGAGGGTGTTTTCAGATCTTCACAGCTTACTGTCAAGTCTACTTCAGCAGCCAAGGCCAAGTCTAAAATTCCATTAAAGACAAAGAAACAACCACAGCATTCTCCAGGACAGTCATCCATGCCAAAGAAACAGATGCTTAAAATGGCCGAGGACCTAATTACTCTGATCAGGGGTTCCCATCCCCCTCCTGTCCTGACAATAAGGAAATGCAGGATTTATTGCATGCAGCTGAACAAGTGGGAAAGCATACTCTTCAATGTGGTTTTGATTCATTAGAGGCTTCTTGCAGAGCCACAGTTACAGGCTCTGTCATTTGAAGGCATGCTTGGTTAAAAGAACAGAGTTTACCTGATCATGTTAAAGCAAAATTATTGGATGCTCCATTACAGCATGATACTTTGTTTGGTGTTAAGGCTGAGGAGGTGTTAAAGAAAATGGAGGATAAAGCAAAATCAATGCAGACAGTAAAGGATTTCTTATAGGTTCAGCCACCTAGATTTAGCAGGAACTGGCCTTCTAAAAATTGGTCCTTTCCAGTGTCAGACAGGCCACAAAGAGGCCGATTTAGACGCCCAAGAGGCAGATCTCAGCCACAAGGCTCATACAGACCTAAACAATGGGGTGCTTAAGCCCCCAAAGGCGGAGAAGACAAGTCATAACCTTATACGAAACAGTCCCAATGACTTCCCTCTACCAAAGCCAAGCACTTACTTTTTGACAGCACTCTTAGGGGAGAAACTCGCACTTTTCTCACAAAATTGGCACATGATCACCCAGGACAAATGGGTTCTGAATATTGTTTCTCAGGGTTACAGGTTCCACTTTCACACCCTACCAAGGTCAAAAGGTATGCCAGACCTGCCACAAAACCAATGGGCAGAGGCACAAAAACAAATTTCTGCTCTCATGGACATGAGAGCAATTCAAAAAGTACCACAGCAAGAACAGGGACACTGATTTTACTCAAGGCTTTTCTTGGTACCCAGAAAGAACAAAGCCTGGAGACCAATACTGGACCTGTCAATTCTAAATACTTTCCTGGATGTTTCAAAATTCAAAATGTTGACACTGCAGCAACTAGTACCCATGCTGGGCAAGAAGGCTTGGCTAGTTACTTTGGACCTCAAAGAGGCATACCTGCATGTCCCAATCAGATAATCTTGCAGAACATACCTCAGATTCATAGCTGGCTCAATGCATTACCAATTCTCTGCACTGCCCTTTGGCTTATCTTCTGCACCCAGGGTCTTCACAAAATGCCTGGCACCAGTAATTGCATTTTGCAAACAAAAAGGAATTCATATATATCCCAACTTGGACAACTGCCTTATTCAAGCAACGAGCAAGGACATTCTACTAAAGCATCGGGCATTTGTAAAAGAATTATTAATTTGCCTAGGGTACACAGTAAACAAAAAGAAATCAAAACGAGTGCCCTCTGAAGAGGTAATATTCCTGGGTGCAACTTAAATACAACTGCCCAGATGGCTTATCTCATGCCAGACAAGCAAAGGCAACTGACTCATTACTTTCAAATGATGGCAACAAGACCCAGCTACCTGCAAGAAAAATTCTGCGGGCTTTGGGCTACATGGCATCTTGCATTCTGCTAATTCCATATGCAAGACTGCATATGAGAAAGCTACAATGGTACCTAAAAAGTGTTTGGACTCAACATTGCCACAGCCTGGAAACAATAATAACTCTTATTCCCTGCCTGCAACAGGAGTTTCGATGGTGGGCACTGGCCTGTCACCACAACAAGGGACAACTGTTCACTTTACCCACAGCCAGGCAGACAATAACAGATGCATCGGATTATGCCTGGGGGGCACACATGGCAGGAAAATGTATTCAGGGCACGTGGCCCACGGACCAAATGCATCTTCTCATCAATCAAAAAGAGATGCTAGCTGTACAGAATGCCCTGACAGCCTTCAAGGCTCTGCTACATCCAGGGCAACTACTACTAAAGACGGACAATACTACAGTTATGTGGTACATAAACAACCAAGGGGGCACACATTCCTACCCCCTCTGCAGGCAAGCCATGACTTTGTGGAACACAGCACTGACCTATCAAGTACATCTGCAGGCACAATTCCTGCCAGGAAAGAAAAATACTGTGGCAGACGAACTAAGCAGAAACCTCATGGACCCTCATGAGTGGAAACTAAATCCACAGATCTTCAGCATGATAATAAGGAAATGGGGATGCCCAGACATAGATCTCTTTGCCTCCCCTCACAACTACCAACTACAGAGATTCTGCACAAGGACTTATCACTCACAAGCATGGAAGGTGAATGCTCTGTCTTTCAGCTGGAAAACCCTAGCAGTTTATGCCTTTCCACCACTGCCTCTCCTTCCCAAGGTACTCCTAAAAGTCAGACAAGAGAAGCCAACAATGATTCTGATTGCCCCAGACTGGCCATGCCAGCACTGGTACACAATCCTAAAGAGCTTGTCTCAAGGCCCAGTCTGGACTTTACCTCTAATCCCTCATCTTCTGACTTAACAAAACAATCAGATCCTGCACAGCCAACTTGAAACCTTAAATCTGGCTGCATGGCGGATAATATAGCCACTCAGAACACACCTCTCTCTAAAGCTGTTATGGATGTCATTTTGGAAGCCAGGAGGCCCAGCACCAGGAAATCTTATGCAGAAAAATGGAAGCTATTCTGTGCTTGGAACCAGGCACAAGGTCTTGAACCACTTGTCCCAAATATTCCTCCGATTTTACAATACCTAACTGAGATGCTGGACAAAGGCCTATCCTTCTCATCAATTAAGATCCATGCCTCTGCCATTTCAGCTCATTACAATATGGAACCTCCTATTTTCTCTCATCCACTACTAAAACAGTACCTCAGGGGGGCAAAAAACATAAGACCCCCCAAGGAGAGCACCGATACCTACATAGGACCTCAACTTTGTGTTAGAAAAGCTCACACTACCTCCTTTTGAGCCAGCCAGCACAGCTGACATAAAATTCTTATCATGGAAAACTGCTCTGCTCCTAGCAATAACTTCAGCAAGAAGAATCTCAGAGCTACAGGCATTAATGGTGGTGGAACCTTTTATCATTTTTCATCTGGACAGGGTTTCTCTAAGGACAAACCCAACATTTATGCCAAAGGTAGTATATAGTGTGGCTCTTAACCAAACCATTCATTTGCCAACATTTTATCCACATCCCCAGAATAAAGGGGAGAAATGTCTGCACTCTTTGGACATTCACAGGCAGCTACGCTTCCACTTGGACAAAACCAAAGCTTTCAGAAAAACTGAGCAACTGTTTGTAGCCTATGATGCAGGATCACAAGGAAAGGCTATCTCAAAGCAGACTATTTCAAAATGGATAGGACACTGTATTCGTTTCTGCTATACACAGCATGGCAAGTCAGTGCCTAAGAATATTAGGACACATTCTGCCAGGGCAGCAGCCACTGAAGCAGCCTTTCTCAGAGGAGTACCAACCAAGGAAACTTTGCGGGCTGCAACTTGGAGTTCAGTGCACACATTTACCAAGCATTATCACTTACCTCTTTACTCTAAATCCAGAGCAGGCTTTGCCACTGCAGTTCTGCAGGGCCTCATAGCCACTCCTAATCCTGTTTAGACCCAGCCGCCGTACCTCAGCTTTGGAATTCAACCCAAGTGTAATGACTGCAACAGTGAAACACGATGAACATAGTACAGTTGTGTACCTACCATAAATGTAGATGTTCGAGTGTATTCACTGTTGCAGTCCAGGTTACCCACCCACCATCCCCCTTTCTTTGCTGGGACTTATCTATACTTCTCTAGCCTATACAACCTGTGTGGTGTATTTGCTTGTAGATGAAGGTATTGTTTATTTTACTGTAGGTTTTTTATAAGCAATATGTATTGCCTACCTTCTTGGGGGCACCTGACATCTGGGGCAAGAAAAACTGAAGAAAATGGTGTCGGCTGCATCTTGTATACCCCTGGCGCACTGACATCAGGGAAGAGGCGACAGCAACCAACGCTGGACCAAGACTTTGGAATTCAGACCGACTGCGGGTAGCCTGCCAGCAGGATAACCCAAGTGTAATGACTGCAACAGTGAATACACTCGGAACATCTACATTTATGGTAGGTACACAACTGTACTTTTCCCGCGTTTCTAAGCTAGTATAGTCAAGTTTTCAGGCTAGTGGTGAATTCAGGGCTGTGATAGTAGTTTCTGAGTTGCACATACCTTACTTGGATAGAAGGTAGTTTGTCTGTTCACCTGTGAGAGAGGGGAGCTTTGAGCAACTTTTCTGATCCTTGGAGGAGTGGTTCCAGCCCAGAAGTTAGTAGTTTATTGGCCATTTTGGGCTAATTTCTCTCTCTTTCATTTCCCTACTATAAAAATCACGTTTGCATGGTTTTGCACACCGGGCAGTGCCGGTTAGCTACGGTTAAATTATTCCCAGTTCCACTAAGTCTCCTCTTCAGTTTTTCCCTTGAAACTGGTCTAACTCTCAACCTAAGCACTCAAAAAGCATCTTACAGCCCAGCACTTGCTCAGACCTAATAGCAAGCATTAATATACCCTGACACTGATTGCCCAGCAGGGCAAGGCTCTTTATTCACTCCTCACCAACCAAGCGACTAAGCAGCTCACCCTACTATTCAGGAATGACCAAAGGGCAACTACAGGTGCACTCTCCAGTCCAGCTGGTGAATCTGGGTATCCTGAGGCAATGTTACAACTACCTCATGTACACAGACAACCCTCTCCTTCTACCACAGAGCACTAACATATGCGAGAGTTGCAATTATACAGCCAAACTGGAGGCTAAGCTGTCTCCACCCAAGACTTGAACAGACAGTCAAGAGGAGAAGGTTAATGCTTGCACCATACCACCAGCCGCACACAGACCTACTAAAACAGCACTGGCAAAAAATACACATAAATACACAAAATCATACTCGGAGGCTCTAAATAAAAACTTGCAAAAGCATCAGAGACCTCCAAAGCAGACACCCACACAACCTATACTTCCCATCACAAACCAGACAACACATAAAACACAAAATCAGTGTGCCGCACAATCACAGCCCTTAAGGCAAAATAACATACCTAACACACTAGTAACAGGTGACTCTATAGTCAGGCACACTGACTTCCCACTCACTAGGCTAGACAAGCAGAAGGTTACTGTTAGCTGCCTGTCAGGAGCCAGAATCCGCCACATAACACAAGCACTCAGGTCTCTCCAGAACAAGTAAAAATATGACTCTGTCATTGTTCATGTTGGTGTGAATGACCTGAGACATACCTTCCTGGACTACATGAAAAGAGACATGGAAGAGCTCTCTGATCATGCAGCCCAGGCTGGTATGACCCTGAACCTGAGTAGCATCCTGCCCTAACCAAGAATGATACATCAGTATAAAGAAAAAAATGATCAATTTCAACAATTGGCTAACCTTCTGGTGTCATTCAAAGGAGATCCTGTGTCTGTCAGCCTGGGACGGCATGCTCGACAAGCCACCTTGTTTCGCAAGAAACGGCTTGCACCTCTCACCCCTAGGCTTTCGAATACTGGCCAAGGCTATTGCTGCCCTCATAGTGCCTTTTTTAGGCAAGGCTCAAAAGTCAAACCCACCTCCGTAAACAACACAATTAAGAATAAACTGAGGGTTATGCTACTCAATGCCAGAAGTTTAAATCTCAAAATGCAAGCGCTCGAAGCACTCCTCAGTATGGAGAACGTCAACATCTGTGGCAGTAACTGAAACCTGGTTCAAGGCTCCAGAGAGCACCCCAGCACTACCAGGCTACAACTCATACCACACGTTTTGGCCACAGAACACGGAATGAAACACAAAAGGAGGGGGTGTATCCATATTCATCAAGGATACCTACACCTCCAGGTTAGTGGCGCAGCATGATACCTCTGAGATCATCCATGTGCAACTAACATCGGGCAAATCTGCAATGCAAATTGTGGCCTGCTACAGATCACCCTCCATGACCCAGGACCACCACTCCACCTTTCTGGAGACACTGGAAAACATGAAGCTCCTACTGAACACCCTGATATTGGGCGATTTCAATTACCCTACCATTCACTGGGAAAATTACTAGAGTACAAATTCCCAGGCCCAGCACTTCCTGGAATTCATCAACTCAAACACCCTGGATCAGCTGGTAAACTCCCCTACCAGTGGTGAAAACATATTGGACCTGGTCGTCACCAACATGGACGATAGGTGTTCCACACCGGAGGTCAACCCGTCACTGGTTAGATCAGACCATTAACTAATCACTCTGGATGTCCACACCCCACCATCACCCCCAACTAAGGAAACCACAGTAAAAAAACTTTTCTAAAGCAAACTTCACCTTACTTAAGACAGAGGTGGTAGTATTCACAGCCCCCAAACTAAAGGATAACGTTGCCCAAGATGCAGAAACCTTTACAAATGCACTCTATGAGCACCTACAAGGATGCATGGATCGTGCTATCCCTAGCAAAACCAAGACTCACTCCTCTAAGAGAAGGAAACCAGTTTGGTGGACCCCTACAATTAAACAGGCTATACAATAGAAGGAGGAAACTAGTTCAGAGTAAAAGCAAATTCCACGAAGGCAAGACATCCCTGATCAGTATCAGTAAGAAACTAAGGTCCCTCATGAAATCATCCATGGCTAACTTCGAAGGAAAAATAGCCAAGGATTCAAAAGATAACCACAAAGCCTTCTTTAGCTATGTTCAGAATCGTAGATATGCACTGAACTAGTGCAAAATAGCACAAAATATACTGAACCTACTGATATTGCCAACGTCCTGGCAGATAGATTCAGTGCAAATGTCACCCACCTCCAAAAGGGCCCACAACAATACCGGAAAAGTGTACTGTCCCAAAAATCACAGACACACAGGTGAAAACAGCCCTTTCAAAAGCCAAAAACACAGCATCAATGGTACCAGATGGTGTCCCAAACTGCATCTTGCACGAACTACAGAGCGAACTTACCCCCCACCTAAACATACTGTTCAACCTCAGCCTCTCCACAAGCTATGTGCCCATAGAATGGCTCACAGTAACAGTTATTCCTCTCCACAAAGGAGGGGCCACAACTGACCCTGGTAACTATCGCCCCATAAGCCTGACTAGTCTGGTCTGCAAGGCTGTGGAGCGCATCATCATGGAACTCATTAACAAAGACATTGGGAACCTCCAAACACTTGACCCGACCCAGTTTGGCTTTGTTAAGGGCAAATCATGCCTACTAAACCTGGTTGACTTCTTCGAGACAGTCACCAAGGCCATAGACGAGGGAAATGTAGTTCACACAGCCTACCTTGACCTCGCCAAGGCTTTCGACACCATTCCCCACTCGGGTATTACAGAAAAACTCATCGGCCTGAACATAAACCCCTACGTCATGAGATGGGTTGCCAACTGGCTTACCGACAGAGCTCACACGGTAAGAATAGTGGGCTCCAGGTCCGACTCTAAACCAGTCAAAAGTGGTGTCCCGCAAGACTCGGTCCTGGGACCCCTACTGTTCGGCATATACTTCTCAGAAGTACGGGCAAACACAGGAGAACTGTGGCTAACCAAGTTCGCTGATGACTACAAACTGGGAGCCATAATTGACTCTCCGGCTGACACGGACATCCTCCAAAAGGGCCTTACTGAGACGGATACCTGGTGTCAAAGTCATGGCCTCAAGCTAAATGCCAAAAAATGCATAGTCATCCCATTTGGGAAAAACAAAACACCCACGAATTACCACATAGGTGGCAGCCCCCTTAATACAGAAGAGGTAATAAGAGATCTGGGGACCCAGGTAGATAGTAATCTCTCCTTTGACAATCATATTGCCAAAGTAGTTATGAAATCCTTCTATGTGGCCCATCTAATTACTAAAGGGTTCACATCTAGAAATAGAGGTTATAGTGCCCCTCTACTCGTCACTCATTACACCCATCATAGAGTACAATGCCCCATTTGGGATGTACCTCACAAGACATTTCCAGCAGCCGGAAAGACCACAAAAGTACCTCACCAAGAGGATTACTGGCCTCAAACATATGTCCTATGCAGCCCGACTGAAAAAACTCTGGCTGTACTCAGTGACATATCGTTTACTCAGAGGTGATCTCTGCCTGACTTAGAAAGCCATGTCCAACTCAGAATTGATGGACATGCTCCACCTAAAGAAATCCAAGTCACTGCGAGGCACTCGCTCTAGTGAGCTAAACCTCACCACAACAATAAATAGAACATGCTGGAGGGATAGATTCCTGTCGCAGAGACTCCCCATGCTTTGGAACAAAATTACAAGTTACATCAGGCAGAGCCCCTCACTAACACTCTTCAAGAGAAACCTTGACGAGTGGATGGGTAACAGAAAATACACCCCTTTGATCACTTCATTGGCTCTGCTTGACAGAGGATCAGTTAATTAATCAATGGGGCAGTGAAAGCCGACACACTCTGGCTAGGCACCTACCTATGAGACATTAAGAATTTGCAAATCCATGTTGTCAGGACCTGTACAAGACTGGAGTACTATGGTTTAGGATCTTGGTTTTACATTGGTCATGTGAGTGGTGTCTGGGGTGAAGACTAGAATTTGGATAGTGCCATGATCTTAATACTGTATGACACTATCTTGCCCTAAGCTTAGCTTTATGCAAAGACTTTCTGTGTTATGAGTTAAAGTACAAAGAACTAGTGTTATAGGTATGCTACTGTACAGGGTACTGCTAACCACCACTGAGTGGTGAACAGCTCCACGAAAACGTATCTAATTTATAGCAGACAGAAAAAGCTGAAAACTAACTCCCATGCCATCTGACCAATAAGTGATGGAACTTTAAGCTCCCTGCCTCCTAACACAGATACCAGGTAAACACCTTCTGCCACAAGATGGATGATCCTGGATCTTCTTCTTGTAAAATCACAGCAAAAGTAACTCTCAAGCGCAGAGTAACACCCATCTAAGTCCCTAAAAGCCCTTTGGCTGATGAAACAATCTCACTTTAAGCCTTCTTGTGTGTTTCCCAACTCGGACTGACCAGGCTACTTTACTAAAGCCACCAGAATAGCGGTCCCAGTCTTCTTAATGTAAAAACACACTTTAACCAAAAAATGTACCTGCCAAGAAATAAAACAAGTCACCACAATACTTGGCTAAGAAACCAGCCAAGAGTACTCAGTACTGCAATAGAATATTTATTCAAAAGGTATTATGTGCTTTCATCCCCTAAAGCATGGGACTTCATCTTGTTAGCCACAAGCAAAAAGGTACCAGAAACAAGTCTATTAGCTCTAAGTAATTGCAAGGCGATGCAAAGGCAAACAAGCCAGCAATAAGGAACACACACACGTTAAGGCAATTTCAAAGTACACTGACAGTGTAAGGGGTGGGCTTTCACAGATCTGAAGTAGTTAACTTCATTTGTCAGCAACCTTTGGGATTCAGATCCGACCTCAGATCCGAGCCGGAAATCTTTCATAGCTTAGATCCGAGCTCCTAGCTCCTCCCCTTCACCCATAATCCCCTGCTAATCCTGACTGACCTCAGATCTAGTTTGCCGCACATCTTGTCAGCAGCTAGGTTTTTGAGCTCCTGGGCTGGAGGGTTTCGTAAGAAACATTCTTCAATTTTTTCTTATCCCCTTAAGTGTGTGTGTGTGTGTTGAGTTTCAGGTTCCTTTTAGTGAAAAATTTACCCTTGTTTTAAAGCTTTTTAGTTAAGTTTTCCCTCCCTCCCCTTCGCTGGTCGTTAGTTTTCTGTGTGTTGTGTGTTTGGGGTCTAACGAGTGGGTTTTTCTGTTCAAATGTCTGAGACCCCAAAACCCATCTTTTCAAAATGCACTGAGTGTGGCCATAAGCTCTCCCCAGCGAATGGCCACACTCGGTGTGTGCGGTGCCTTGGGGTTGATCACCTGTCCTCTGGGTGTTCTATCTGCGCGGCGTTCAACCCCAGGGCACAGAAGGACCCGAGGTCGAAGTTGATCCTGGCAGGACTTTTGCCCCCGGATTTGGCTTCGGCCTTCGGTGCTCCTGTGGCCTCCTCCACTGCTTCGGCGGCGGCCACTCCTACCTCCCCCCCCCCCCGGTTGGGGACTCAAACTCCCACTATTACTACGGAGGAGAGGGAGGCCAGGAAAGAAAAAAGGAGGGAGAAGCACCACAAGCGGCGGGCCGAGGCCTCCGCGTCGCCCCCCCCCCCCCGGCTAAGCGGTCTTCTCCCTCCAGGGCTTCCCGGTCCCCTCCTTCTCGGATCTGGTCTCCGTGCTTCTCACCGGGCCCCGAGGAGGAGGAGACCCGATCTCCATCGAGGTCATCGAGGCGGCACTCCCGGCCAGCCTCGGTGGCCTCGTCGAGATCGACTCGCAGCCTTTATGACCAGATATGGACCGGATGATGCAAAGGTTTCTCCAGGCCCAACTGCAGATGGGAGTGCTCCTGCCTCCCCGCCCCCTCCAGGGGGGAGCTCAACACCTTTTTTTGCCCCGATAGCTCCTTCTCTGACCCGTTTCCCTGGTTTGGAGCCGAGCAGCCTTGGAACTGGAAGGTGGGTCGGCGCCGACAGTATCGGGTACTTTGGTGCCGACTCTTCCCTCGAGTCTGTTGGGTCCATTTTTGTCAGATCCGGGCTTTCGGAGCCATGGGCTGAGCGTCGGATCCGAGGGGATCAGTGTGTCTTCGGCTCCATCTAGGTCGGAGCACACTGGCCCGTCGAATCTGATGGCTTCGGCGCCGGCCCCGATCCGTTCATCGGATCAGAGTGAGGGCCTGCTCTCGGATCCCAGAGAGAGCTGCTCTCCCTCGGCTTTTGATGTAGTAGAGAGGGTGCTGTTGAGTGCATCCAGGCCCCCGGTCCTTGCTACGGCTCCACCCCGCACTCCCTCTCTGTTGGGTCCGGCTTCCGTCACCCGGCCCCAGGGACAGCCTGCTTTGACGTCTCTGGTCGTTCCCTTGGAACAGGACATGGCTGGTGAGACGTCCTCGGACAGTCCCCCCCAAGAACATTCCTCACAAGCGAAAGTGCAAGAGGAAGCACGTGGACTCCCCCGAGTCCTTGACTGATGACACGGATTTGGATGAAGGGGAAGGCTCCCCCAGGTCACCCCCCCCCGAGAATGTCTCCTTTGGAGACATCATGGAAATGCTCGGGATAAGAGGGGGGGTGGTCTGCCCCCAAGGCTTCCTCAGACGAATCCATGTTCCTGGAGGCGTTCGAAGCAGGCCCAACTACTTCTTGGGTGTCCCCTCCGCCTGATCCTTTAGTGGACCTTATTACCACTAGGGCGTGGAAGGAGCCAGACACTGTGGAGCCAGTCCCTAAATGCCCCGACAAGATCCTTAGTCCCCCCTCCGAGAGGTCCCATTGGAGCAAGGGTCCCCCCGTAGATGCCATGTTGGTGGCGGTGGCCACCAAGAGGGAGTTAGCTCAGGAGAGTCCCTCGGTCCATCCACCGAGCATCGAGTCCCGTTTGATGGACCGCTTAGGGAAGTGGACATTTAGTTCAGCGACCTTTTCGGTGAGGTCTCTGAACTACATGGCACATGTTATTCGACTGCAGCGGGACCTTATCAAAGAGTACGCTGCGTCGCCCCCGGAGTCCATGTTGGTGGATGACAAACGGTTGTACTCCACTCGAATGGCCACTCTCAGGTCAATATCTAACACCTCTATGCGGCTTTTGTCCCACGCCACAGAGGGAGCCGCTAGAGCCAGCGGAACAGGCCTCGTCATGCGACGTCAGGCCTGGCTCCGGCATTGCGATTTCGCGGAACCCTTCAAGGCGTCATTTAAGAATGCCCCTTTCGATGGTTCTGCCCTGTTGGGCAAGACCGTTCGTGAGACTTTGGTCCAGAGCGAAAAGGACGGGAAGACGTTGTCTGCCGTCGGAGTCCGCTTCTCTACACCCCAGAGGTCCTTCTCCAAGAACCAAAAGGGTCAGAAGATGTGGTTCTGAAAGTCGCAACAATCCCAGTCCGCTCCGGATCCCCAGTCCTTCCGTGGCAGAGGACGACAGGGTGAACGCCGCCCTAGAGGCAGAGGGGGCCCAAGGAATAGTGGGTCCAGAGAAGCCTTCTTTGACCGGCCCACTCAGCGACCCTGAGGAGTTGCCCGAATGCTTCTCTCTGGAGGCAGTCGGGGGACGTTTTTCGAGGCACCTGGCAGCTTGGGAGTCCATCACAACAGACCGCTGGGTGCTTCGCATCATATCCAGAGGATACCAAATTCTCTTTTCTCACATCCCTCTCGAATCCAAATGCCTCCCCAACGTCCCACCCGATCAGAGGAAGGCCGCGGCTGCGGAAATTCAGCAGCTCTTAGAAAAAAGCGCCATCCAACACGTCCCCCCAGACCAGTTCGGATTGGGTTACTACTCCAGGTTCTTTTTGGTGCCAAAAAAGACAGGGGACCTAAGGCCAATCCTCGATCTCTCCCTCCTGAACCTGTCAGTAACCAAGGAGAAGTTCCGGATGGTCACACTTCAATCCATTTTCCCCCTGTTGCGGGAGAGTGACTGGATGTGCTCAGTAGACCTCAAGAATGCGTATTACCACATTTTGATGGACAAACGCTCCAGGAGGTTTCTCCCCTTCCGGCTAGGAGCCAGTCATTATCAATTCCGGGTCCTTCCCTTCGGTCTCACCTCAGCCCCCAGGGTGTTCACCAAGGTATTAGCAGTGATAGCGGCCCACCTGAGGCTCCAGGGAATGCAGGTCTTTCCATACCTAGACGACTGGCTTCTGACCGCCCCAACAAGGCATCTACTCTGCTCAGCCAGGAATTACTTTCTCCACCTTGCTCCCCAGCTGGGGATCACTGTTAACACGGACAAGTCCCTTCTCAGCCCGACTCAGGTGATAGATTTTATCGGGGCCAGGTTAGACACCAACGACCTTCTAGCCTTAACCAGCGAGCGACTTCACACACTGAGGCTTCATGTGCGGGCCATTTTGGTATCATCGGCTCCTCCAGCGGGATTGGTCCTGAGGGCGCTGGGCTCCATGGCGGCCGCGATTACTCTGCTCCCCATGTCTCGCCTAAACATGAGGGTTTTACAGTGGACTCTCCATGTCCAGTGGTCCTTCCGTCGTTACCCTCTCGGTCACCCCATTCCATTCAGCAAGGCTTGCAGGAGGGCTCTCTCATGGTGGTTGCAATGCCCGGACTTTCAAGCGGGACGCCCCTTCTCCATGGCCCCTCCACTCGGCCACGGTGACCACGGACGCCTCTCGCCTTGGGTGGGGGGGGGCATTAAGCGGGCAGGACGGTCCAAGGTACGTGGAACGACACAGAGACCTCACTGCATATCAATGTTCTAGAGATGAGGGCAGTGCTGTTCTCGTTGCAAGCACTTCAGGGCCTCCTCCCTTTAGGAACAATTGCAGTCCAGTCAGACAACATGTCTGTGGTCTGGTACATCAACAAATAGGGGGGAACCAGGTCCTACCCACTCTGTCGAGAAGCTATGAGAGTGTGGGAATGGGCGATCTCCACCAACCGCTTTCTTATTGCAACGCACATTCCGGGACGGTCCAACATCCTGGCGGACAAACTCAGTCGCACCATACTGTCTCCCTACGAGTGGTCTCTCAACCCCCAGGTAGCGAAGTGGATATTTGCCGTATGGGGGCAACCCTGTTGCGATCTCTTCGCCTCTCCTTCAAACACGAAATGCAACAGCTACTTCGCTCTAATACCCCTGCCGGGGAATCCCCGAGAGATGCTCTGGTGCATGCTTGGCCTCCCGGTCTTCTTTATGTGTATCCCCCTCTTCCTCTGATGCTAAAACTCCTACAGAAAGCCAGTCAGTTGGGGAGCAAAATGATCCTCATTGCTCCATTCTGGCCTCGTCAAGCTTGGTTCCCTTACCTATGGTCTCATCTGCTGAATCCGCCTTGGATTCTAGATCCCCTCCCGGATCTGATTTCCCACCTCCCTAGGTCTCCCAGTCCCGAACCTGTTCAACCTCAAGCTTACAGCTTGGTTGCTCCAGTTCCACTTGTAGCTAGGACTCCCGGTATCTCATCCCCAATTAAAGCTATCCTAGTAGCAGCACACAAGCCTTCTACTAGGAAAGTCTATAATAGTAAATGGAGACGTTTCACTATTTGGGCGAAGCGTCAGAACCTGGATCCTTTCACAGCTCCATTACCTGCCGTTTTGGATTTCCTGTCAGGGCTTTTTCATCAGGGGGCTAGCTGTTCCACAGTCAAAGTTCAACTAGCGGCTATCTCTCATTACCACGTGGGACATGAACTGGGCCCATTAATTACCACTAAGTTATGTAAGACCTTTTTGAAGGGCACCTTCCTACTCAGGCCCCCAGTTAAGGAAGTAGCGCCTCCCTGGGATCTGACTTTAGTACCTCAGGCCTTAATAGCTCCCCCTTTTGAACCTGCAGCTTCAGCTGATCTCAAACATTTATCATGGAAAACTGCATTTCTCCTCGCTATTACTTCGGCTAGGAGGGTCTCTGAACTTCAAGCTCTGTGTGTCAAACCTCCTTACTTAACCTTCCACAAGGATAGGGTTTACCTCAGGACCAATCCCTCATTCCTTCCCAAGATTGCTTCAGAGGCAAATATTAATCAATCCATTAACCTGCCAGTCTTCTTTCCTGAATACCAGAACAAAGGAGAATACAAGCTACATTCTTTAGATGTGCATAGACAGCTACGTTTTTACATTCACAGAACGGCTGGTCATAGACAATCTGACCAGTTGTTCATCTCCTTTGCCAAATTTAACCTAGGTAAACCGGTATCGAAGGTCACCTTGTCAAGGTGGATCTCGCAATGCATCCTTTTGGCTTATGAAACTTCTGACAGGCTTGCACCTCAGGGAGTCCGTGCCCACTCCACTCGGTCCATGTCTACTTCTGCTGCCTTTCGGTCTAGAGTACCCTTGGATGATATTTGTTCAGCAGCCACTTGGGCTTCACCTCATACCTTTATCAACCATTATAAGTTGGATATTATCTCCAGAGGGAGAGCATCCTTTGGCTCTGCAGTGCTCCGGAACATCCTTCCATGAAGGCCACCCAGGATTCAGGTAGCTGGGGACTCTGTCCCAAAGGTTGCTAACAAATGAAGTTAACTACTTCAGATTAAGAAGTTATGTACTCACCATAACGTTCCATCTGAGTAGGTAACCTTCATTTGTCTGCAACCATCCCACCCTCCTTCCCCCTGACCTTCGGATGTTCTTTGGTTAGAGGTTTTACCCTGCTCTTTAAGCAAGGTAGGTATACTCCTTTATTAGCCTTTTTGGCTATGGGCAAACTTGATCTGAGGTCAGTCAGAGTTAGCAGGGGATTATGGGTGAAGGGGAGGAGCTAGGAGCTCGGATGTAAGCTATGAAAGATTGCCGGCTCGGATCCGAGGTCGGATCTGAATCCCAAAGGTTGTAGACAAATGAAGGTTACCTACTCAGATGGAACGTTATGGTGAGTACATAACTTCTTATTTTTTTTGTCAGTAACCAGTAAGACAAGCAGAGAGGACTAAGACTGGGAAGAACTTCTAGAATCAGTTCTACATTAGGGCAGGCATCTCAAAAGCCTTGAAGTGTAAAACCAAAACAGCTCTAGGGAGGGTAAAGGGAAACCAAACTCAGAAAAAAAGCAAGGCAGACTGTAAAAATGCCTTAAAATTAATAGCTTTAACTTCAGATAAAGAGCAAGGATCAAATTCAGTACCCCCTCAAAGGACCTTCTCCAGAAACCAGAAGAGAGGAAAGAGAATTTGGTTTTAAAAATCCCAGGGTTTTGCATCTGATCCTTCAGGAGAAAGAGCTCCCTGAGGCAGAGGGGGAAACTGTTATAATAGAGCTTGTTTAGTGGCAGAGGTGGCTCACAAGATGAGGGCTTCAGAGAGCCTTTCTTCGAGAAGCCTTTTCAGAGCTCCTGAATGGTCACACAGAAAGATCATTACCAGAGGTTATTTCAGTCTGTTGTGTACCCTTTCTGCATGCCCAAAAAGAATTCCTGATATTCCATCCTCACAGACGGAAGAAACCACTTTAGAAATAAGGAAGATGTTAAGAAATTGAGCCATTTAAGAGGTCTGTTCAGACCACAGAGCATCTGGAATTTACTCTTTTTTTTTTTTTTTTTTTTTTTTTTGGTGCCAAAAAACAAGGACTAAGGCCAGTTTAGGACCTTAGCTACTTGAACAAGTTAGTGAAGCAAGCAAAAGTCCAGGTGTCTACTTCTGAATGTCATAGTTTCAAAACTTTGAATTTCTTATGGTCGAGACCATAAGATTGAAGTTTTGAAACTTCGAAACGTAAAAAAAATAAATAAATAAATAAAAACGTAAAAATCTTTTTTTTTTGTTTTTGTATGGGGCAAGCCCTCCAGCACCCCCCCACCCCCTGCTAATTAAGTATACCAACTCCAAGATCACACTACAGGGAGGGAAAGCAGTAAATATACTGTTCTGCACTGTAGAGCGATCTCCATTTAAGTGGTTTGAAGTTTCAAACTTCAATTATTATTAATTCGAGTCTATACGCTGCGGTAACAATTCTGGTACAGGAAGGAGGTGCCTGTGATTCATCCTGTACTGCACTCCCTCGGAATCTACAAGGTAGGAATTTGGCTCAGTACAAACACCAGTTATCTGTCCAATCCGGTCGAAACCTTTCGCCATTTGTATCCTCACTGTCTCTTCCTCTTTCAATTGATGAAGAAATCTGCTTGATTTGTCATAACTGGACTTCTGGATAGAATGCTTCTTGAACAATTGGGCTCTGATGGTTCTGTTGTTTTTAGCTTTAGGCCTCAATAAACTGGAAATAATAGGCAGTGTTGTTCTGGTTTGCCTGGATAGAGATCTCTGAGCAGGGTGAGACAAGTATGTTGTCAAGGGTTATGCTTCTGAGATTAAGTAGATTCAAGAAGATATCGGTATTGTCATGCTTTGAACCTTCAAGTAATCGATTTGCACTCTGCACTCCATGTTCAGCTAGTCCATCTGATTGTGGATATTCAGGACTACTAGTAACATGTACAAAGTCCCATCCTCTTCCAAAGTTCTGAAATAACTGACTAGTAAATTGAGTACCATTGTCAGAAATAATGTTGTGTGGACTACTGTGGGCCGAGAAATGACGTTTCAACTTGGTAATAACAGTAGTGGATGTCAGATTAGGTAGTAAGTCATCTCAAGCCAGTTTGAGTAAGAGTCTACCAATACTAAGTAATGCTGATTGTTCCACTCAAATATGTCAGAGTGGCAGCTGTTGACCAAGGTAGTTCAGGAACTTGACTTAGCTGAAGTGGTTCTCTTTGTAAATTTGGTTTAGTACTATTGCATATTGAACAAGAAGAAAGTACTTTATCAATGCCTTTCACTAGTGAAGGCCAAAGTACTAGTCTCTCGCCATTCTTTTGGTAGAGTCAGAACATGGGTGACCACAATGCAAAATCTGGATATATTCATTTTGTAAGGAAGCAGGAATAACAATTTTAGGACCTTTGAAAATGCCATCTTCCATCAAAATCTCATCTCTGTTAGGAAAATAAGTTTGCAATCCAGGTGGTACACTAGATTACTTTGACGGCCATCCAACATTAATGTAGTGGCTGAGCTTTTGCAAAATTGGATCAGTGTCGTGGTAGACAAATTATGCACTGCCGGTACGTCAGAGTCAAAATTCTCTGTGTCAAGCTGTTTCGTTGTATTTCTGGGTGCTCTGAGTAAGGTATCAGCCAAATAAAGAAGTTTGCCTTTTGTATAGACCATTTTGAAGTACTTTTGCAATTTGAGCATCATTCTTTGTAATCTTGCTGGAAAGGAATGCACAGGCTTCTTTAGAATGGTAAATAGAGGTTGGTGATTAAATAGCTCAACCACAGATATAATTATGAAACTTTGAACATGCAAATACGATTGCCAAAAGATCTTTCTCAATTTGAGCACACTGCATTTTAGTTTGGGTAAGAGTTTTAGATGCATATGCCACTGGTCTGCCTTCCTGAAGAGCAACTGCTCCAAGACCAAATTTTGAAGTATCACAGGAAAGAGTGACTGGTTTATTCACATCATAGTATCTTAATGTATGTAGGGTGGCAATTTTCTGCTTAAGGTCTTCAAATGCCTTCTGGTGCTGTTCCAACCAAGACTTTGTAACATTTTTGCACATTGGCTCTCTTAAAGGTGCTGTCAACTCACTGAAGTCTGGTATAAACTTGTCAAGGTAGTTGACCATGCCTAGAAAACATTGT
The DNA here is from genome assembly GCF_019279795.1 of Protopterus annectens. Lineage (NCBI taxonomy): Eukaryota > Metazoa > Chordata > Ceratodontiformes > Protopteridae > Protopterus > Protopterus annectens. The sequence continues at coordinate 2,990,347 of NC_056728.1, read as the reverse complement.
AGATCTTGAATATTATCTGGTGGTGACATCTCAAGAATAGCTGCTTGCTTAAATGGGTCTGGTCGTAAGTCAGTGCTGGTAAATAAATGACCTACATATGTAACTTCTGGTAGTCTGAATTTGCACTTTAGAGGGTTGAGCTTTTAAGTTCACTTTTCTTCATCCCTGTAAGCAACAAGTTTCGTACTACTAGCCATATTGAGTTCCTCATTAGTTCTTACCTAGCAAATGTGTGTGCTGATATAACATTACACTTTGAACCAGCGTCTACTTTGAGCTCGATGGATTTACCATTGATCTAGACAGTACAAAATACTTTGTTCCTTGCCGGTAAATTAACTGTGTTGACCCTTTCACCAATTACTGATGCACCACCTACATAGAAAGTAGACTGCTGCAATTCTACTTCATCAGTTTGCTTTTTTTGAGCGACTTCTCTCTGTAACTGTGTGATGTTTACTTGATTTGAAACAAACTTTGAAAATGGTTCCATTTTTTACACTTGCGGACCAAATGCTAAACATCTTTCTCTTTTAGACTCATGATTTGCACCACAGTTGCGACAGTTAACTATAAAGCTAGATATGGGTTTTGCTGACTCATGCTTGTACTGCACTGAGCATGTTCCTTCCTTAGAACTTGCTGGAAAACTACGTGGTTTCCCTGGCGAACCAGCAGCTCCTGTGGCTGCTATGTGCTTAGGCCTGCTTCTGTTTGCCATGTGTTGCATGCTATCTACATTTGCTTTCTCTGGAGCCTACTGAATTCATGCTCTTGTCATTTGCAAGCATACTTCTGTGCATTTCTGTAACTTCATGGATTTCACAAATCTCAATGACTTTACTGAATGTTAAATTACTGTCACAAAGCAAAATCTTTCTCACAGCAGCACTATTAATACACACAAGCCTGTTCTTTATTAATTTATCTTTTAAGTCACCAAGCCAACACGTTTTAGCCTTGTTTCTCAGGTCAGTAATATAAGCTACAAGTTTCCCCTGGTTTCTGATCTCTTGTGTAAAACAAGTGTCTCTGTAATGTAATATTTTTCTGGGGATTGCACATTTCCCTGAATCTGTGCTTCAAACACTTGGAATCTTTCCTTGATTCAGCCTGTACAGTAATATGACCATTTTCACCTTCTCCCTCATATACTGCTGGTGCATACACAAATGAACACTCTCTTTCAGTGGCCTCTGACCCAGCTAGGTTTAACAAAATGAATCCCCTGGTGCATGTATCTTTGTCAGAATAAGCTGCTTGTGTAAAAATATTGTATTCTTGCTCAAATATTCTCTGCAATATTCTGATCAAATACAAGTGGTGAGGGCTTTTGAAATCCATCTGCCATATTAACACATACCAGTGAAGGATTTTTTTTTTACAAATATGCACGGATGCACATACATACACTTATGCCAGAATTTTATGCCAGTACTTGTAACTTTGCCCAATAGCACAACAAGCCTCTGAATGACTAAATTTTGCAAAATAAGTTTCTCAGGCACTTTAACACTCTCAAAATTTTCGTACTGCAAAAGTCATTTATCATCATTTTAAGAAACATTTCAGATAACTGAACTGTGCGAATGAACTGGGCAGAAAAAGCTCATAGTAAGAAACATTTCGAAGCAACTGCCCTTTGTGAATAGACAGTACATGGCACACTGAAACTTTCCTGAAATGGTGGTACTTTGCTAGATAATTCTTTACAGTGCAAGAAACACTTTGTAATGGCGGTACTTTGTGAATAGACACACCCAGCACAAGAAACTTATCAAAATGGCTGTACTTTGACTGCACTTCACGAAATAGTTGCACTTTGTGCACAGTTAAACTCTTTGGAATACGTGCACTGTAATAAGCACACACTGTAAGCACTTTTACACACTTTGAGATACTTCAAATAACTCTAGCTTTGCCCTTGATACAGTATGAAGTTGTAGTTATGCCAAAACACTGCACTTTAGCAAAAAAAAATGTAGTCGCCTTGCTTTATTTATGCTTAATGTGCCCTTTTATTATCCTTGTATTTGTTTAGCTTGTTTAATCTTTTTTCATGTCCATTGTACTTTTCTTGTGCTCGTTTTACTCTAAACTTGCGTGTTTTGCTTTAAACGCACACATTTCACTTTACACATTTGTTTAGCTTTAAGCATGCTCGTTTCATAAAATATCTTAATTTTAAACATTTTGCTTAATTAATAAACCTTGTGTGCCTTTTGCTTGTGTAATAATGCGGTTTGTGCCGTTGTAATGCTCTGTTTTATCTTTTTTATAAAGTAAACTTTTCGTGCAAGTTTTCATTACATTTGGTTCTTTTCTGGCTCTTTTCATGCTCGTTTCTCTTAGTTTGCTTTCACTATTATCTCTGCATCTCGTGGCTCCAAATGTCAATCTCTGGAATCCCAGATATCATGTCGCTTGTCTTGTCTCGATATAATAGACGAGTCTTCATGGGTTCTGTTCAAGCAGCCTTATTACGGTTATAGCTGTTAAAACTTGGGTAACTTATATACAAACTAACTACATTCATTTTCACATGCTTACTCTGGCTGCATTTTCAGAATGGCACTAGGTACAACACATGCCCATTATTTATAATGTGTACGTAAATCACTTGCTATACTTCTTTAAGACACACAAACTGTGCTCTACAAGAGCTCTGGCCTTTGGTCTTACAGCCCCCACCCCAACCCACCAGGTGTTTACCAAGTGTATGGCAGTATTGGCAGCTCCTCTACAAATATACTTATTTGAATGACTGGCTCATCACTACCTCTGTCAGGAATCTACTCATTAAAGTCATAGACTCCTTGCTCCACCTGTGTACAGACCTAGGGATTGCAGTGAATCTGACAAATTACAAGCCACAACCAGTTCATTCAATAGAATTTATCGGAGCACTTCTGGACGCAAAGCTTCAGATAGCAAATCTCCCACATACAAGAGTTACATCATTTCACCAACAAGCCCAGGATGTCATACCCCTCCAGAAGCCATCAGCAAAACTAATTCTTCGCCTTCTGAGATCCATAGTAGCCTCTCTTACACTAGTTCCCTTGTCAGGTTCTACATGCAGACTTCAGTGTACTCTGGCAGTTCAGAGGTCAATCAGAAGACAACTCATGCCTTTTTCAGAGTCACTAATGGACACTTGCAGAGCACATGTACATTGGTAGCTACAATCTCTGCATGTTCTACAAGGGATGTCCTTTCATTCCCCCCCCCCCCAGTCAACAGTGACCACAAATGTTTCCCAACTGGGGTGGGATTGGGGCATTTTATGGGAAAGGCGGACCAAGGTACATGGTTCCAAACTGTGTCTCGTTTTCACATTAGTATATTGGAGAAGAGAGAATTCCTTTCATGAATCTCTCCCTTCGGGTGTGATATCTGTTCAGATAGGTAACACGGTAGTGGTCTAGTGCATCAAAAAACAGAGAGGAATCAGATTTTAACCCTTGTGTTGAGAGGCTGTGAGTGTGGTAGTGGGTGATATCTTCTCATCACTTTCTAATAGCAGTGCATATCTTAGGGAGATCCAGTATACGTGCGGACAGTGAGCAGATCCATCCTGCTCCTTCGTGAATGGTCCCTCAATCCTTTAGTAGCAGAGTGGGTTTTTGACTGGTGCGGCCAAGCTTGCTATGACCTCTTCATCTCTCCCCTCAACACTAGATAGCAAGTTCTTTGTTCTAATTTCCTGAGAGGGAGTTACCTAGGGGTGCTGTAACACACCCATGCCCCATGGGTCTCCCTTATGCCTTTCCTTTGATGCCCCTAATTCCCAAATTTCTTCAGAAAGCATCTGCATTGAGGGTTACAGGCACCCTCAGTCCCCTTATTGGCCTCAACAAGTGTGGTTTCCCTTATTGGCCTCAACAAGTGTGGCTTCTCTTACTCTGCCGTCATCTAGTTCATCCTTTCTGGGTGTTGGGCTTTAACTAGATCTTACTCACCCTTTGGGGTTGCCTCACCCGAACATTCAGTCCTTCCAACTGACTGCATGGTTTCTGCAGTTCCAGTGATGGTTCGGCAGCCCAGGTTTTCACCTTCAGTTCATATTTTGTCTTCCTCCCAAAGCCTTTGACTGGGAAGTTTATAAAACAAATGGAAAAGGTTTTCTGTTTGGATGATTGAAAAGAATGTTGATCCCTTCTTAGACCCCCTTCCAGCAATCTTGGACTTCCTCGCACATCTCTTCCAGTATGGAGCCAGCTATTCCACAGTCATGGTGCAGATACCACCTGTATCTTCCTTTCATTTGGGTGAAAACCATATGCCCATTGCATCTTTGATTGTCTAAGGCTTTCCTCTGAAGTACCTTTTTACTACAACCTCCATGTAGAGAAACAGTTCCTCCATGGGTTATTACTGTTGTTATAGGCTTTGACTAGACAACCATTAGAGACTGCTGCTCGGGTTGACCTAAAATTGTCATCATGGAAGACTTTATTTCTGGTGATATCATTTGTGCCAAGAGAATTTCTGAGCTATAAGCCTTATCTTCGAAACCTCCCTACCCAATTTTTCACAAGGGCAGAGTGTCATTAAGAACCAACTCCTCTTTTCTTCCTAAGGTGTGTCTGAATCATCCATATTTCAGTCCATTGATCTTCTAGTGTTCTTCCCAAATTTTTCAAACAAAGGTGAATATACTTTACATTTACTTAATGTCCTTCATCATTTGCATTTTTATCTACATTGGATAAAGCCTTCCAGGAAATCTGATCAGTTATTTGGGTCCATTTCCTGAGCTGAACTGAGAAGATTAGTGCCCAAAGTCACCCTTTCCTGCTAGTTCTCACAGTGCATTTCCTTAGTTTATCAAGAAAGAGGGCTTCCACTCCTTTCCATTCCCAATGGCTCATTCTACCAGCTATGTGGCTTTGTGTACAGCTTTCTTGTCTAGTATTCTGGTTCATGACATATGTGCTGCAGCTACCTGGTCCAAGGTACATTCCTTCATTTCACACTATAAGTTAGATATGCAGTTCAGATCTAAAGCCTCCTTTGGTACTGTTGTGCTCCAGAATATCCTTCCATAAGGCTTCCCAAGTGAGAAGGAAGGTGAGGACTCAGCCTCATACATTGAGGAATGAATGGAAAACACAACCTCAGATACAGAAGTTATATACTCACCATTGATAGACCTGTGTTGCCTTTCTGTCCTTCCTGAGCTACCCTCCAACCATCCCTCTCCAATTTTTTTCTTATTTTATTTCTTTTCTGAGGTGGTTCCAGATTACCTCATCTTGGCTGCTGAAGGTCATGTCTTTCTCTCTCTTATTCTCCTTATTAGCCATGCAGTACTTGGGTTTACCAAAGTTATTTGTCCCGCGGTACCCTTATGATTTTTAAATCCCCTTTTTATTAGTGGGTAAACTCAATCTGAGATAGCTTGTTTTTTGCACAAAGGAGTATTGGTAGGGAGAGAAGCCTGACCACCAGATCCAAAGCTTGATGATGGCCGAGGCCAGATCTGAGATTGGATCCAAGACCCATAGTTTGTGGAACGGAAACAGACAACACATAATTTTAGTTTTTGTTACAGGCGGACCTCTCATTGGAATAAGGCACAAATAAGGTACCTGTGGTAACTAAGTCCCAAATATCTGCCCTTTAAAATTACTTGGCTCAGTGAGTGTCATACAAAACTGAAGTATGTAACATTCACCTCAGCGTAACAGATGGTTACCCTACTGGCCAGTGAAACCAGAGGAACAGAAGCTCCCACAGCAGTCCATCTCTTACATCTACCCCTGTGCCACTTCAGAATGCGATGTGCAAGTCATTGTCAAAAAAACTTCGCTGTGAGGGTTACAAAGACAAGATAATTAAACACAGACTCCTTCAGTGATATACATTATCCAGGCCCATAATGTGTAAAATACTTGGATTTGCCACTTGGGAAAATGCAACCCTCTCTTTTCAGATTGGTTCAGCAAGGAAAGTTGAGATGTGGAGGTGGATGTTTTTTCCATCCCATGTATGGGAAATTCATGTGTGCATTCCCATCCTTCTGGCTGTTTCTGTTACTTATTTCAAAGTTCTGAAGAAAAAGATCAAAACTAATTTCCATCTCCCTGAGAGGACTAAGTGTGGCATGATTTTGGACACACAGGCCTTTAGCAGTATAAAAAAAAAAATCTCTCCACATCTAAACAAGTGATGTTTTCCATAGCTGGGAGGAAAAGCTGACTATGCCTTAGGGCTTAACTTCTGATGGAGACCCCTCCCCAGTTCCTTAGAAGGGGTCTTAAAGGACACTGTGGTTATTGGGAAGTTTTCTACTTGTAGCAGATCTGTGCCACCAAGTGAAGATACTTCTCAGATGTTCTTTGTGTTTCACTGTTGCAGTCATTACATTTGGGTAATCCTGCTGGCAGGTTGCCCTCAGTCAGCCTGAATTCCAAAGTCTTGGGTCCTGCGTCGGTTGCTGTCGCCCCTGTCCTGACGTCAGGGGTATAAAAGATGCAGCCAACGCCATTTTCTTCAGTCTTTCCGCGCGGTGCCCGAAGCAGAAGCAGTTTGCAAGTGCCGGTCGGCCGACTCCTGAGATTTTCGTGTTCGAGTTTCAGATCCGAAGTCTTCATTAAAAGCTAAGTGCCCCATTGGGGAAACTTTTTTCTTGCTCTAGACCGATGTCAGAAAAAGTTAATAATTGTATTTCTTGTGGAAAGCAGATACCTCATAAGGACTTTCATTCTTACTGTATTCCTTGCCTAGGCCCTGACCACGATATTTCAAGTTGTCGGTTTTGTGCTAGATTTAACCAACGCACTATTAAGCGTCGGTAAAATTTTGCATTAAGCTATTTCGGGCACAGATTTAATTATACAATGTCAGATAGCCATTCGACTACCGGAGTTCACAAAAAACGCAAAGAAAAAGACAGGCTACCAAGGTCCAAAACCGATGACGAAGCTTCTCCTAAGCCAGTCGCCGGTTCTCAGTAAGGCGCTTTCGCAGCCCCTGACACCTGCTACTAGAGTCGCAGGCTGCTACCAACTCCCACGTGGAGTCAGTCAGGCCGCTGGAAACTCAAAGTATTGGAGCCTCGGAAACTATTCCCTCAGATGGATCCAGAGCCGCTGAGCAGGCATCTGCTTCTGAGGGTGTATTCAGACCTAAACAATTATACATTAAACCAACTTCACTTTCAAAGGCAAAGACTAAAGCACCTTTAAAGGCAAAGAAGCAAGTTCATAAGTCACATGGACAGGCCTCCATGCCCAAAAAACAGATGCTCAAAATGGCCGAAGACTTAATAACCTTAATCAGGGGTTCCCATCCCCCGCCTGATAAGAGGCCTAGGCGAGAGACACACTATGAATCTTCAGATCAGGTTTCCATTTCCTCTGATTCCTCTTCTGATCAGGAATATCCACTTCCCCCTATGAGGATTCTGATGCTGAAGAATGTATTCCTTCAGCTTCTCCTCCTGAGGACTACTCTTTTGGGGGAAACCTTGCATACCATGAGGGAGCATTTCCACTGGGAGAGACAAGATTTTTCAGAATCTAAGAAGAGGCTCAGGGACTTCCTTTTACTACCTCAACACAAGCCTCTAGCTATTCCACCTGTGTTAGACATTGTAGATGATGTATTTTCAGAGTCTAGTCTGACCCCTGACTCCTTACCTCCAGCTCCTGTTAAGCCTGACCGATACTGCAAGGTTCCTGACTCTCATAAATTCCTTTTCAAAGACCCTGCTGTAGACCCAGAAACTATTTCTCAGGGTCCCAAAGGGGTTAAGACTTCCACTGCAAAAGAACCTACCCCCTCTGATAAAAATTCTAGGGCTCTGGATAGATGGGAGAAAAAGATTTACACATCTGCTACCTTGGCTATAAGGGCCTTAAACTGCCAGTTTCATATGCTCAAATATCAGCAATATGTCATGACACTGCTTAAATAGAAAATGTTGGTAAATTTTGAATGCGCAGAAAACAAAGAAATGCAGGATTTATTGCATGCAGCTGAACAAGTTAGAAAGCATACTTTGCAATGTGGTTTTGATTCTTTGGAGGCCTCCTGCAGGGCTGCTGTTGCAGGTTCTGTAATTAGGAGGCATGCTTGGTTAAAGGAACAAAATCTTCCTGATCATGTCAAAGCTAAATTATTTGATGCACCATTACAGCATGATACCTTGTTTGGTGTTAAGGCAAAAGAGGTGTTAAAGAAAGTGGAGCAGAAAGCTAAATCTATGCAAACGGTCAAAGATTTTTTTTTACAGGTACAGCCACCTAGGTTTAGCAGACACTGACCTACAAAGAATTGGTCCTGTCCAGTGTCAGACAGACCTCAAAGGGGCAGATCCAGACGCCTTAGAGGCAGATCCCAGCCGCAAGGGTCGTACAGGTCTAAGCAATGGGGTGCTTCTACCTCCAAAAGTGGAGAAGACAAATCACAACCATACAGGAAACAGTCCCAATGACTTCCCCCTGCCTGCACCAAGCACTTATCTTCTGGCAGCACCCTCACGGGGAAAAATAGCACTTTTTTCTCAAAATTGGCACATTATAACCCAGGACAAATGAGTTCTAGACATAGTGTCACAAGGCTACAAGTTTCGCTTCCATACCCTGCCAAGGGCAAACGGTTGGCCAGACCTGCCAAAAAATCAATGGGCAGAGGCTCAAAAACAAGTCTCATCCCTCATGGACATGGGGCTATTCAACAAGTACCACAGCAAGAGCAGAGACAAGGATTTTACTCGACTGTTCTTGGTACCCAGAAAGGACAAAGCATGGAGACCAATACTGGACCTATCCATTCTAAACACTTTCCTGAATATACCAAAATTCAAGATGTTGACCTTGCTGCAGCTTCTGCACATGCTGGGCAGAAAGGCTTGGCTCGTGACTTTAGACCTAAAAGAGGCATACCTGCATGTCCCAATCAGACAGTCATGCAAAAGATACCTCAGATTCAAGACTGGCTCAAACCATTACCAATTCTCTGCACTGCCCTTTGGCTTATCTACTGCACCCAGGGTCTTCATAAAGTGCCTGGCACCCTTAATTGCTTTCTGCATACAAAGGGAATACAAATATATCCCTACTTGGACGACTGCCTCATTCAAGCAGAGATCAAGGACATTCTACTACAGCATATGGCATTTGTGAAAAGAATTTCAACATGCCTAGGGTACACAGTCAACGAAAATAAATCAAAACTAGTACCCCCTCAAGAGATAATATTCCTGGGTGCAAGCTTAAGTACATCTGCCCAGATGGCTTATCTCATGCTAGACAACCAAAGGCAACTGACTACCTATTTCAAGGGAATGGCAACAAAGGCCCAGTTATCTGCAAGAAAAATTCTGCAGGCTTTGGGCTTCATGGCATCCTGCATCCTACTAATTCCATATGCAAGACTGCATGTGAGGAAACTTCAATGGTACCTAAAAAGTGTCTGGACACAACATTGCCACAGCCTGGAAACAATGATTACTCTCATTCCCTGCCTGCAACAGGAGTTTCGATGGTGGGCAAAGGCTTGTCACCAAAACAAGGGACAGCCATTCTCACTACTCCCAGCCAGGCAGAGCCTAACAACGGATGCATCAGATTATGCCTGGGGGGCCCACATGGCAGGAAGAGGCATTCAGGGCACCTGGTCCACAAATCAAATGCATCTACATATCAATCAAAAGGAGATGCTAGCTGTTCAAAATGCCCTGACAGCCTTCAAGGACCTAATTCATCCGGGACAACTACTGATAAAGACAGACAACACCACGGTCATGTGGTACATAAACAAGCAGGGGGGCACGCAATCTTACCCCCTTTGCAGACTAGCCATGGCTTTATGGGACACAGCATTGACTTACCAAGTACATCTGCAGGCACAATTCCTGCCAGGAAAGGAAAATACTTTGGCAGACGAACTAAGCAGAAACCTCATGGATCCCCACGAGTAGCATCTGGATCCACAAGTCTTCAACATGATAACAAAGAAATGGGGACGCCCGGACATAGATCTATTTGCCTCCCCTCACAACTATCAACTAAAAAGATTCTGCACAAGGACTTTATCACAGACAAGCACGGAAAGTGGACGCCTTATCCTTCAACTGGAAAAACCTATCAGTATATGCCTGTCCTCCCCAAGATACTCGTAAAGGTCAGACAGGAGAAACCAAAAATGATTCTGATTGCCCCAGACTGGCCCCGCCAATACTGGTATCCGATCTTAAGGAACTTGTCTCAATGCCCAGCCTGGACCTTACCTCAAATACCTCATCTACTGTCCCAACAAAACAATCAGATTCTGCACAGCCAACTCAGGACTCTAAACCTGGCAGCATGGCGGACAATGTAGCCATACAAAGCACACCTCTCAGTGAAGCTGTGATGGATGTCATTTTGGAAGCCAGAAGTCCTAGTACTAGAAAATCCTATGCTGGAAAATGGAAGAGATTTTGTGCTTGGAACCAAGCTCAAGGAACTGATACAGCTGTACCAAATATTCCTCAGATTTTGCAATACTTAAATGAGATGCTGGACAAAGGCCTATCTTTTTCATCAATTAAAATTCATGCCTCTGCCATTTTGACTCATTACAATACAGAGCCACAACTCTTTTCTCATCTTTTATTAAGGCAGTACCTCAGAGGAGCCAAAAATGTAAGGCCTCCAAGGAGATCGCCAGTGCCTGCATGGGACCTCAATTATGTCTTGGAAAAACTCTCCTTACCTCCTTTTGAGCCAGCTGCTACTGCAGATATAAAGTTTTTATCTTGGAAAACAGCTCTGCTCCTAGCAATAACTTCTGCAAGACGAGTGTCAGAGTTATAGGCTGTTATGGCTGTGGAACCTTTTATCATTTTTCATCCAGACAGGGTCTCTCTGAGGACAAACCCTACATTTATGCCTAAGGTGGTGTCTAGTGTAACCCTTAACCAAACTGTTCATTTGCCAACTTTTTATCCAAATCCACAGAACAAGGGGGAGAAAATTCTGCATTCTTTGGACTTACACAGACAACTTAGATTCTATTTGGACAAAACTAAAGTTTCCAGAAAGAGAGAACAATTACTAGTGGCATATGCTGCAGGATCACAAGGAAAGGCCATCTCCAAGCAGACTATTTCAAAGTGGATAGACCACTGCATTCGTTTCTGCTACTCACAGCATGGCAAGCCAGTGCCTAAGGGCATTAGGCCACATTCAACCCGAGCAGCAGCCATTTCTGCAGCCTTTCTCAGGGGAGTACCAACCAAAGACATTTTAGAGGCGGCTGCTTGGAGTTCAGTGCACTCCTTTACAAAGCATTACAATCTGCCACTTTACTCTAAATCCAGGGCAAGCTTTGCCACTGCAGTTCTGCAGGGCCTCATAGCTGCTCCTAATGTTGTTTAGCTCCAGCCACCCAACCATAGCTTTGGGACTGTACCCAAATATAATGATTGCAACAGTGAAACACGAAGAACATAGTGCAGTTGTGTACACTTACCATAAATGTAGATGTTCGAGTGTATTCACTGTTGCAGTCCAGGTTACCCACCCGCCATCCCCCTTATTTCTGCTGGATCTTATCTTTACTTCTCTGACCTATACAACCTATGTGGTGTATTTGCTTGTAGATGAGGGTAAAGGTTATTTTGGTGCATGTATGTTTTATATATATATTTAGCCTACCCTTTTGGAGACACCTGACATCTGGGGCAAGAAAAACTGAAGAAAATGGCGTTGGCTGTATATTCTATACCCCTGACGACCTGACGTCAGGGAAGGGGTGACAGCAACAGACGCAGGACCCAAGAATTTGGAATTCAGGCCGACTGAGGGCAACCTGCCAACAGGATTACCCAAATGTAATGACTGCAACAGTGAATACACTCGAACACCTACATTTATGGTAAGTGTACACAACTGTACTTTTGGATGGAATGGTACTTTTTGTCACACCACCTGCTCAATTTATAGTTGACCCTGACCTATTTCATGTTGTGCCCTTAGGGCCTCATTTATTCTGTAGTCATGGTGAGTGTGTCTACTATTTATGCCAGTCTTGAGTATTTGGAAGGCAGGACTGTGGTTCAGCAGAGGCTGGTGTTGGTGGTTCCTTAATGGAGTTGTGCACCTCCATGTTTCATTGAAGAACTCCTTATCTTTATGAAACTTTTAACTCTATGATTACATGCTTGCAATTCAAGTTTGCTGGCTTGCTGATGCCAAAGTTTGTTTATTGTAGAACTTCCTTTCTTACTTCCATTGCCCTCTCTCAAGATCTCTAAGCTTCAGGCTTTCATGTTTAGGAAAGCAAATCTGGTCTTTCAATAGTTTCTGGTGTCCCTTAGGATAAAACAGTATTTCTTCCCTGAAGTTGACTGCAAGCTGTCTCCTCCATTCATCTATCTGTTTTCTGTGCTGCTGCAGAAACCGGGATGGGGATGGAGACACCTTAATACCTTGTATATGCACAGCAAGCTAATGTTTTACAATAAAGGAGATACATAAACTTAGGAAAACAGGCCTGCTGTTCATTTCGTCACTGCAAACTGGAAAAGGCTTATGCTTATCAAACTGACACTTTCTAACTGGATTGTTTATTGCATCATCTTTTACTATTAGTGGCACACTGCACACCACTTAATACAGAAATCCACCCCACAAGGGGTTAGCTGCTTGAAATACTGATTTCAAGATTGTCCTTTTTATAGAGATCTCTGCGATGTCATTTGCTCTTCAGTAAGCAATCACTCTCTTGACCACAGCTTCTGGAGGCAAGCTTCCCTTGGTATAGCTATACTTCGGGATTCCACCATCTGAACATTGATTATTAGGCTGCACCTTGGCTCTTTCCACTCTGGTGGTTACTTCTTTGGATACAGCCCAACCATAAGCTGCATTGACAGTCCTTGATATTTGATGGAACAGATACTTTCTTGTACTCTTTCAGTTGATCTGTGAAAGGAATCTCTTTGAGTTGGGTATATTGTCCTGCCACCCTCCCTTTGGGTGGTTACTTAGATGATAAATCTTCATTACTGTTTCTTGATTTGTGTGAGGGTGCTGTCTGGATATAGATTGGTGAAATCTTGTATGAGTTATGCATACATAGTTGATGTGTAATGCTGCTGTTTGTATCTGCATATGTATATGGACTTCAGAAGTAATAGTACAACAATAAGCACTCAAAAACCACCATAAAGTAATAAAGCTGCTCAAAAATAGTAATCAGAAATATTTTAATCCAAATACTTGTTTATTGATGATTGTATTGTTAAACATTATATTGTTTGGAAAATAAAAAAATATTTGAAAGAAAAGACATGTTTGTCAAGATTTCATCAGACTGCTAACATTCAACCAAATCATTGCATTATATACAGAGCATGAACTCGTATGATGCAAAATATATAGAACTTAGTCACATGATGTAATTTCAGAAAATTATTTTACGCTTTGGATCATCTGGGCAAGGATTACCGTGAGGCAGATGGGGAGAATTGGCTTAAATTCAGAGTTTAAATAGCAGATTTTGTTGAGTACCTTTTAAAAAAAACATGGGATGAATTGTACTTTTAATTTCTGATGCATTTTAAAATTAAGAGACACTGCTGATTGATATTCATGTTTCTAGTTTTGCTGTTGTGTGTTTTAAAGGAATCGTGTGATTTCAAGTTCAGGCAGGTGCTTTCATACTTCTTTGCGCCATTATCTTAATTGTATTTAGCAGTATTTCCATACTTGTAACAATTGTTACTAAAATTGACATTTTTTCTGCAGAAACTTGTTTTTATGAGGGTAAGTAGAATATAACTTTGTATGTCTGATAAATGTCATATGCTGTTAATAATTTTTTTTTTTAATTTTAAAACGTGTTTGTTTTCTCACTTACCAGGTTGCAGAAAGGTTGTGGAGCTGGCTGTAACAGTGGGGGAAACATCGAAGATTCGGATTGTGGAGGCGGGTCTTCATCAGTCAGCAACAACCCAACTGTCCATGGCACACAAAATAGCACCTCACAGACAGCAGCAGCAACAGCTGGAGTAGGGCCTTCAAACACTCAGCAGCCTCCAGTCACTACCTCTCAACCTCAGTCAGGTACTCTATATTTATAGTTTGCAATCTCCTGTGAATCAGAAAGGTCTTCGCATTATGCTGTCTTCCAGCCAGTTGTGGTGTGCAAAGCTTTCCAAGTGTCATTGTATGCACCAAGCTTTTAAAGAATGCATACACTGTCAGCAAGTAAAAAAAAGAAACATTAGGAGGTCTCCATCCATAGTTCTCCTTGTTATAAAATCTACCATAAATTCCTCCTGACAAACTCCATGCCAGAACTCACCAACTGGTGGAATATTCATTGCACTTTGGTTGTTCTTCCTGGGCCATGATTCATTAGCCCTTGGATAATATTGCTTGGCTATGTGTTGCATTTAACACTCTCCTAACCAATTTACGCACCTTTTCCCCCCATAAGAACTCTAAATGCCTACATCTATGGGGTGTAAAAATATGTATAGTGTGTCAACCATGGGTCTATATGTTAAAGAACACATCAGATACCTTGCAATACTAGTGGCAGCTTCAGAAAAAGGAATGATCACCCACTGAGAACTGTATAGGCTAAGAGGCACAGTGTCACCTGCTTAGCAACCTGCAGAGTTTAGAAGAGTCCTGTACATTACTGCTGAAGTCTATGTTTGACATAACTTCAGACCATGTCAGCAACATTTAGGGTGATGCAGAAATTTGCCAGGTTTTCCAGCAAAGGTTGAACAAAAAACTGCAGAGTGGTCAGCTGTGTGGCACCAAAGGGTGTAGCTCTGACTATGACTTAGATAAGTTTGGTTGAGTTAAAGGCCCAAGAGTTAACTAGAGAGTATAGGATTGATCAGCTGACCTTGGGTCACTTATCCTGGGAGAAAAAGGATGGTCTGTTCCTCTGTGATGCTGACTGCCACAGTGAAGTGGGAATACAGTGCAGAATGTGCAGCCTGCAAAACCATAATATTCAGGAGCCTTCCATTTGGCATAATTGCGAATTAAATAGCATAATGGAGATGAAGGCATAACAGGCCCTTCTATAAATGAATGAGGATGTCATTTATCTGGGAGGGTGATAACTACTCGGAGGATGGCTTGTTGTGTCTAGCTGAGCAGATATTTAAAAAAGGTTTCATAATGCCTCTTTGCTCAGACCTATCGTGTTTAGCAGAGAGGGAAGTTGCATGAAACAGAAACTGTGGCCACTTAGCTCAAGAAAGGGTTTAAAAGAGAGAAGCAGTTCTTCACATTTCAGGTAGGTAATAGATAGCAAGATAGGTATAGACCAGCCTTCCAGGTAGAGCAAGCCACAAATGTTGCAAGGCTCTCCAGAACCTCTGCCTTCATCGGAGATGTCCAGGAATTAATTGTGGGGGGGGGGTGTTTTGGAGCTACAAATGGACCATTAAGTTGCTGGAGCAGGTACTAAGGTTGCCACCCGTCCCGTTGTCAGCAGGACACTTACGGTTTAAGCCACCTTATCCTGTTGCCTGCTGTATCAAGTAGTGGGAACTGAAAAGTATCGCTTTTGCGATCACACTGAGTTGCTGTGGAAAAGTCGCAATTACTTCTGGCTTTTTCACGGCATTTCAGTTAGGTCACCAACCTGGACCTAGAGGCAAAGCTGCTGCCTGTTGGGTCCGGGTGCTTTAATTCATGCAGCAATTGGCTGCAGTATTGCGGCTGTAGAAGCGCTTTGATGTCCTTCAAGGATGCATCTGCAGTCCTAACAAATGGGTTGTCCTGTCATCAGGCAGCCCTTCGGTCGGCCGGATTCCAAAGTCTGGGTCTGGCCTCGGCTGGTGTCGCACTTCACCCGACGTCATCTCTGCTGGTCTTCGGGTATAAAGGCATCAGCCGACGCCATTTTCCTCAGTCTTTCTTGCCGCGTGGCGCCCGAAGCAGAAGCTGTTCGCAAGTGCCGGTCGGTCAGATCCAGAGATTACTACTACCGAATACTACTTCGAAGACTTCTAAAAAGCTAAGTACCCCGTTGGGGACTCTTTCTTGCCTCAGCCGATGTCAGAAAAAGTAAATAACTGTTTAACTTGTGGAAAACAAATACCTCATAAAGATTTCCACTCTTACTGCTTACCTTGTTTAGGCCCAGACCACGACGTAGTAGCCTGTTTATCCTGTGCTTCCTTCAACCGACGAACGCTTAGGCGTCGGTCGGAGTTTGCTGAACAGTTTTTCGGCTCAGATTTTGCGTACATTATGCCATCGGATCCTCCGACTTCTCAAATTGTTAAAAGCAAGAAAAAGACCGACACTCGCGGTCCGCGGTTTCGGCCGAAACCACGGTTAAGCAAACCGCGAGTGTCTCTGTTTCGGCCGAAACCGAGCAAACGGGTCAATCTTCAGCCGAATCCATGACTACTACCGAGGCCCCTGCTACCCTAGTTGAATCGGCCTCTGAAGTTTTGCCTACTAATGTGGTTCCTTTAGAATTATCGGACACCATCCCTTTGGATGTCTCTACCCCAGCACGTGGTGCTGCTAGGCCTCCTGCAGCCATGTCTATTAAGGCCTTTGCCAGGGCTAAAGCAGCCAAAACTGCTAAGTCAGTGCCTGTTAAGCCCCCCTCACACAGGCCCAGTTCCAGTTCTCAAATGCTTACTCTGGCAGAGGATCTCATCTCTTTAATAAGGGGATCCCAATCTCGCCCAGACAGGGCCTCTCAGCCTCCTGAAAAGAGACCTAGAGCAGAGCCCCCAGAGCCAGTGTCCTCAGATGATTCTTCTGATGATTCAGACATTACAGACCATCCAGAGGCTCCTTTTTCTACTTATGAAGATTCCGATGCTGAAGAATCTATTCCATCTGCCTCTCCACCAGAGGAATTTTCCTTTGGGGAAACCTTACATGCCATGAGAGAGCAATTCCAATGGCAGGGACAAGATTTCTCAGATTCAAGAAAAAGGCTTAGGACCTTTCTACACTTACCGCAGCATAGGCCCTTAGCTATACCTCCAGTTCTTCCTGTTGTGGATGATGCATTTAATGATGTTTGCACTGCTCCTGATACTTTACCTCCAGCCCCTGCCAAACCCGATAGGTTTTACAGGGTACCGGACACTCATCACCACCTATACAAGGCCCCACTTGCAGATCCTGAGACTATCTCCCAGGGGCCTAAGGCAGTAGCCGACCTCAGCAAAACCCTCTCCCTTCTGAAAGGGAATCCAGGTCCTTAGAGAGATGGGGTAAAAAAGTTTACACCTCTGCTACTCTCTCAGCTAGAGCTTTGAACTGTCAGTTTCATATGATCCAATACCAAGAGTTTATGCTTGATCAGTTAACTAAGAAACTGTCCTCTGATGATTCCTTAGATAAGAAATATGTTTTAGAAATGGTGAATAACATTCAACAGGTTAGTAACCATTCTTTAAAATGTGGCTATGATGCACTGGAGGCTTCATTTAGATCAGCCATGACTGGCACAGTTATAAGAAGGCATGCATGGTTGAAAGAACAGGTCTTGCCGGATCATGTTAAAGCAAAGCTGTTAGATGCTCCTATGGATAAGGCCAGTCTATTTGGTTCTCCTGCCCAGCAAGTAATGAAGAAAATGGAAGAGAAGACAAAATCTGTACAAACAGTTAAAGATTTCTTACAGGTTCTCAGCCCCCAAGGTTTAGCAGGAACTGGCCTTCCAAAAATTGGTCCTTTCCAGACTCCTCTAAATCTCAGAGAGGCAGGAATAGACGTTCCAGAGGTAGAAATCAATCCAGAGGAGGTGCCTACAGAGGACACCAGTGGCAAGGCAATAACCAGCGAGGCACAGACACAACCACTGCCACTGCAACAGGACAATCACAGTGACTTGGCTCTGACACCGCCTACCAGGGAACAAATAGCAGCACCCCTAGGCAGAAAGTTAGCCTTATTTTCAAAAAATTGGCACTATATCACAAAAGACAAGTGGATTTTGCAGACTATAGACCAAGGCTACAGGTTTCATTTCCACACCTTACCAGTAAAAAGAGGAATGCCAAACCTACCTCCAAATCAAAAAACAGAAGCTCTAAAGCAGATAGCTCAATTAACAAAGATGAGAGCTGTGGAAAGAGTACCACCATCAGAACAGGGCAAAGGATTCTACTCCAGACTCTTCCTAGTACCAAGAAAAGAGAAAAGTTGGAAACCTATTCTCGACCTGTCCGCCTTAAACACATTCATCATTGTTCCAAAATTCAAAATGCTGACCTTACAGCAACTTCTTCCCATGCTGGGCAAGGAGTGTTGGCTGGTAACTCTAGATCTCAAGGAGGCATACCTGCACGTCCCCATACGACCAAATTGCAGAAGATACCTCAGATTTCTTGCAGGATCAGAGCATTATCAATTCTCAGCATTGCCCTTTGGCTTATCTACTGCACCCAGAGTATTCACAAAATGCCTGGCATCAGTAATCGCTCATTGCAGGCTACAGGGAATCCAAATTTATCCATACCTGGACGACTGCCTGATACAAGCGGACAACAAAAGCAAGCTGACAAAAGACTTACAAAGAGTCATTTGCTTACTACAAGCCCTGGGATACACAGTCAATTTAAAAAGTCAAGACTAATACCATCCCAAACAAGAACATTCTTGGGTGCAGAATTGGACACAGTAAAACAGATGGCATTCCTAACTGCAGAAAACAAGAACAACTCCTCTTTACTTCTTGGCATTAACAAAGCAGAACAAACTAACAGCAAGGAAAGTTCTGCAGGCCTTGGGCTTCATGGCATCATGCATAATCCTGGTCCCCCATGCCAGACTGCATATGAGAAAACTACAGTGGTACCTAAAGAATTTATGGTCTCAACACAGGCACAGCTTAGAAACCGAAATACCACTAATCCCATGCCTGAAACAAGAGTTCCTATGGTGGGCTCAAGCATGCCAGTCAAACCCAGGCTTGCCCTTCCACAACTTTCAAGCAAGCCAAACCATCACAACGGACGCCTCAGACCTAGGTTGGGGCCCACATGCTAGACAAATGCATACAAGGATTATGGACCCCAGATCAACTGCACCTGCACATAAATCAAAAAGAAATGCTGGCAGTAAAACTAGCAATCCAGAATTTCAGACCATTCCTCAAAGAAGGCCATTTGATGATAAGGACAGACAACACCACAGTCATGTGGTACATCAACAAACAGGGAGGCACTCATTCATACCCCTATGCCGAATGACTCTGGACCTATGGAATATGGCTCTGAGCTACAACATTCAGTTACAGGCAATATTTGTACCGGAAAAGAAAACATCCTAGCAGACATGTTAAGCAGAACAACCTCGGATGCTCACGAATGGATGCTACACCCGGACATCTTCAAGGCCATCACACAGAAATGGGGAATGCCACAAATAGACCTATTCGCATCCCCACTCAATCACCAGCTCAAGAAATTCTGCACAAGGACATACCACCCACTTGCATGGAAGGTGGACTCTATCCTTCAGTTGGAAAGGCCTGACAGCATATGCATTTCCACCTCTTCCTTTGATGCACAAGGTACTACTGAAAATCAAAGAGGAGCGTCCAAGGATAATTCTGATAGCTCCAAATTGGCCAAGACAACACTGGTATCCATTGCTGAGGAGCATGTCTCGGGGCAGAACGTGGACACTACCCCTGATGCCTTTGATGTTAACTCAGAACGACTACAACATCATGCATCCAAATCTAAAACTCTGCAACTGACTGCCTGGAACATTACATAACAGCAACTAACCCAGATTTATCCCAAAGGGTTAAAGACATTATCCTGGAGGCCCGCAGACCTTCGACAAGAAGGAACTATGCAGGAAAATGGAAAAGGTTTGTCATTTGGAGCACTGAAAGAGGAAAAGATGTCAAAGATAGATATTGCCAACATCCTGGAGTATTTGGCAGAGCTTCTCCATACAGGCCTGTCCTATTCCTCCATCAAGATACATGCATCAGCTATTTCTGCAGAATACAGCTTGATCCCCTGTCTTCTCACATCCTCTACTCAGGCAGTTCCTCAGAGGAATCAAGAATGTAAAACCTCCTAGGAAACCACCATTACCAGCATGGAACTTGAACTTTGTGCTAGAAAAATTGACACTCCCCCATTCGAACCAGCAGCAACAGCAGATCTTCAACACCTATCCTGGAAAACTGCTTTCCTACTGGCAATTACTTCAGCAAGAAGGGTTTCGGAACTACAGGCCTTAATGGCAGTACAACCCTTCCTAATCTTCCATCAAGATAGAGTATCCATGAGAACTAATCCTACATTTATGCCTAAGGTGGTATCCAGACTGTCTCTAAACCAGGCAATCCACCTACCTACCTTCTTTCCCAATCCACAGAACAGGGGGGAAAGACTGCTGCATACCTTGATGTACATAGACAGTTGCGCTACTACCTGGACAGAACAAAGGGCAATAGAAAAACTGACCAGCTTCTAGTAGCCTATGCAACAGGAAGGGAAGGAAAAGCAATTTCCAAACAGACAATCTCCAAGTGGATAGGAAATTGCATAAGATTCTGTTACTCCTACCATGGAAAGCCAATTCCACAGAACATAAGACCTCACTCTACAAGGGCTACAGCCACTACCACAGCTTTCTTACGAGGAGTGGCTACCAAGGACATTATTGAGGCGGCTACTTGGACCTCCGTGCATACATTTGCCAAGCATTATAACTTACCTCTATACTCTAGATCCCGAGCAGGGTTTGCCACTGCTGTACTGCAAGGGATCCTAACTACACCATAATTCTATTTCCTCCTCCCCTAGTTTGGCTATGGTATTCTACCCATTTGTTAGGACTGCAGATGCATCCTTGAAGGACATAGTGCAGTTTTGTACCTACCATAAATGTAGATGTCCGAACAGGATAGCATCTGCAGTCAGGATTACCCACCCTCCTTCCCCTCTGTGGTACTCCTAGGGTATTTACCCTCCTAATAGCTAGCTGGGGGGGGGGATCTCTTATGGTGTATTTGTTTGTATATATGTACATACATGCTTATTTTTTGTGTTTGCCTTCTACTTTTTTGGAAACATTGGCATTTATCCAAAATTTAGCTTTCCAAGAGGGCAACTGGCATCTGGGGCAAGAAACACTGAGGAAAATGGCATTGGCTGATGCCTTTATACCCGAAGACCAGCAGAGATGACGTCAGGTGAAGTGCGACACCAGCCGAAGCCAGACCCAGACTTTGGAATCCGGCCGACCGAAGAGCTGCCTGACGACAGGACAACCCATTTGTTAGGACTGCAGATGCTATCCTGTTCGGACATCTACATTTATGGTAGGTACAAAACTGTACTTTTTAAGCTCTTCTACAGCCGCTAAAAAAAGACCGAGACTTTTTTTTTTTTTTTTAATAACAAGTGATCCAGCCAGCCATCCTCCTCCATCCACCTCCTCCACCCAGCCATCCTCCTCCTCCACCCAGCCAGCCATCCTCCTCCTCCACCCAGCCAGCCATCCTCCTCCTCCTCCACCCAGCCAGCCATCCTCCTCCTCCTCCACCCAGCCAGCCATCCTCCTCCTCCACCCAGCCAGCCATCCATCCTCCTCCTCCTCCATGCAGCCAGCCATCCATCCATCCTCCTCCTCCACCCAGCCAGCCATCCATCCTCCTCCTCCATGCAGCCAGCCATCCATCCATCCTCCTCCTCCTCCTCCATGCAGCCAGCCATCCATCCTCCTTCTCCTCCTCCTCCTCCTCCATGCAGCCAGCCAGCCAGCCATCCTTCTCCTCCATGCAGCCAGCCAGCCATCCTTCTCCTCCATGCAGCCAGCCAGCCATCCTTCTCCTCCATGCAGCCAGCCAGCCATCCTCCTCCTCCATGCAGCCAGCCAGCCATCCTCCTCCTCCATGCAGCCAGCCAGCCATCCTCCTCCTCCATGCAGCCAGCCAGCCATCCTCCTCCTCCATGCAGCCAGCCAGCCATCCTCCTCCTCCATGCAGCCAGCCAGCCATCCTCCTCCTCCATGCAGCCAGCCAGCCATCCTCCTCCTCCATGCAGCCAGCCAGCCATCCTCCTCCTCCATGCAGCCAGCCAGCCATCCTCCTCCTCCATGCAGCCAGCCAGCCATCCTCCTCCTCCATGCAGCCAGCCAGCCAGCCCTCCTCCCTCCTGGCAGCCAGCCAGCCATCCTCCTCCTCCATGCAGCCAGCCAGCCATCCTCCTCCTCCATGCAGCCAGCCAGCCATCCTCCTCCTCCATGCAGCCAGCCAGCCATCCTCCTCCTCCATGCAGCCAGCCAGCCATCCTCCTCCTCCATGCAGCCAGCCAGCCATCCTCCTCCTCCATGCAGCCAGCCAGCCATCCTCCTCCTCCATGCAGCCAGCCAGCCATCCTCCTCCTCCATGCAGCCAGCCAGCCATCCTCCTCCTCCATGCAGCCAGCCAGCCATCCTCCTCCTCCATGCAGCCAGCCAGCCATCCTCCTCCTCCATGCAGCCAGCCAGCCATCCTCCTCCTCCATGCAGCCAGCCAGCCATCCTCCTCCTCCATGCAGCCAGCCAGCCATCCTCCTCCTCCATGCAGCCAGCCAGCCATCCTCCTCCTCCATGCAGCCAGCCAGCCATCCTCCTCCTCCATGCAGCCAGCCAGCCATCCTCCTCCTCCATGCAGCCAGCCAGCCATCCTCCTCCTCCATGCAGCCAGCCAGCCATCCTCCTCCTCCATGCAGCCAGCCAGCCATCCTCCTCCTCCATGCAGCCAGCCAGCCATCCTCCTCCTCCATGCAGCCAGCCAGCCAGCCATCCTCCTCCATGCAGCCAGCCAGCCAGCCATCCTCCTCCATGCAGCCAGCCAGCCAGCCATCCTCCTCCATGCAGCCAGCCAGCCAGCCATCCTCCTCCATGCAGCCAGCCAGCCAGCCATCCTCCTCCATGCAGCCAGCCAGCCAGCCATCCTCCTCCATGCAGCCAGCCAGCCAGCCATCCTCCTCCATGCAGCCAGCCAGCCAGCCATCCTCCTCCAGCCAGCCAGCCAGCCATCCTCCTCCAGCCAGCCAGCCAGCCATCCTCCTCCAGCCAGCCAGCCAGCCATCCTCCTCCAGCCAGCCAGCCAGCCAGCCATCCTCCTCCAGCCAGCCAGCCAGCCATCCTCCTCCAGCCAGCCAGCCAGCCATCCTCCTCCAGCCAGCCAGCCAGCCATCCTCCTCCAGCCAGCCAGCCAGCCATCCTCCTCCAGCCAGCCAGCCAGCCATCCTCCTCCAGCCAGCCAGCCAGCCATCCTCCTCCAGCCAGCCAGCCATCCTCCTCCAGCCAGCCAGCCAGCCATCCTCCTCCAGCCAGCCAGCCAGCCATCCTCCTCCAGCCAGCCAGCCAGCCATCCTCCTCCAGCCAGCCAGCCATCCTCCTCCAGCCAGCCAGCCATCCTCCTCCAGCCAGCCAGCCATCCATCCTCCTCCAGCCAGCCAGCCATCCATCCTCCTCCAGCCAGCCAGCCATCCATCCTCCTCCAGCCAGCCAGCCATCCTCCTCCAGCCAGCCAGCCATCCATCCTCCTCCAGCCAGCCAGCCATCCATCCTCCTCCAGCCAGCCAGCCATCCATCCTCCCTCCTCCAACCAGCCAGCCATCCATCCTCCTCCAGCCAGCCAGCCATCCATCCTCCCTCCTCCAGCCAGCCAGCCAGCCATCCTCCTTCCTCCAGCCAGCCAGCCAGCCATCCTCCCTCCTCCAGCCAGCCAGCCATCCTCCCTCCTCCAGCCAGCCAGCCAGCCATCCTCCCTCCTCCAGCCAGCCAGCCAGCCATCCTCCCTCCTCCAGCCAGCCAGCCAGCCATCCTCCTCCTCCAGCCAGCCAGCCATCCTCCTCCAGCCAGCCAGCCAGCCATCCTCCCTCCTCCAGCCAGCCAGCCATCCTCCTCCAGCCAGCCAGCCAGCCAGCCATCCTCCTCCAGCCAGCCAGCCAGCCATCCTCCTCCAGCCAGCCAGCCAGCCATCCTCCTCCTCCATCCAGCCAGCCAGCCATCCTCCTCCAGCCAGCCAGCCAGCCAGCCATCCTCCTCCAGCCAGCCAGCCAGCCATCCTCCTCCAGCCAGCCAGCCAGCCATCCTCCTCCAGCCAGCCAGCCAGCCAGCCATCCTCCACCAGCCAGCCAGCCAGCCAGCCATCCTCCTCCAGCCAGCCAGCCAGCCAGCCATCCTCCTCCAGCCAGCCAGCCAGCCAGCCATCCTCCTCCAGCCAGCCAGCCAGCCAGCCAGCCATCCTCCTCCAGCCAGCCAGCCAGCCATCCTCCTCCAGCCAGCCATCCTCCATCCATCCATCCAGCCATCCTTCTCCAGCCAGCCAGCCATGCTCCTCCATCCATCCATCCATCCATCCAGCCAGCCTCCTCCTCCATCCATCCATCCAGCCAGCCTCCTCCAGCCAGCCATCCTCCATCCATCCATCCAGCCAGCCAGCCAGCCATCCTCCATCCATCCATCCATCCAGCCATCCTCCATCCATCCATCCATGCATGCAGCCATCCATCCATCCATTCATCCATCCATCCAGCCATGCATCCATTCATTCAGCCATGCATCCATCAAGCCATCCATCCAGTCATTCATCCATCCAGCTGCTACTCCCACCAACCAGCTAGCCGCTCCAGCAGCCATCCGTTGTACCCATAACAGCATCTCCTTCACCACTCTGGTGGTGACGCCACGGTAGAGGGTGTGACCAGTGTCATATTGGACACACACCCACCCACATCCCACTTTGGCCCACTTAAAAGGTGGCAACCCTAGCAGGTACATACTGTTAGTTTACTATCCTGTCCTTCATGTCATCCCTCTTTTAGAGTCTGATAAGTTTCTCAATCAGCTTTTGGTGGAGATCATCAGTTTGACAAAAAAGTGCTACAAAATATGTACTGTTCTCAGTGGAAAGGGGCTATTACATAGATGTCCTTCAAGGATGCATCTGCAGTCCTAACATATGGGTTGTCCTGCCTCAGGCAGCTCTTCGGTCGGCCGGATTCCAAAGTCTGGGTCTGGCCTCGGCTGATGTCGCACTTCACCCGACGTCATAGCTGCTGTTTATTGGGTATAAAGGCATCAGCCGGCGCCATTTTCCCCAGTCTTTCTTGCCGCGTGGTGCCCGAAGCAGAAGCTGTTCGCAAGTGCCGGTCGGTCAGATCCAGAGATTTCTACTACCGAAGACTTCTAAAAAGTTAAGTACCCCATTGGGGACTCTTTCTTGCCTCAGCCGATGTCAGAAAAAGTAAATAATTGTTTAACTTGTGGGAAACAAATACCTCATAAGGATTTCCACTCTTACTGCCTTCCTTGCTTAGGCCCAGACCACGACGTATCAGCTTGTCTAGCCTGTGCTTCCTTCAACCAACGAACGCTTAGACGTCGGTCGGAGTTTGCAGAGGAGTTTTTTGGTCCCGCTTTTGCTTACAAAATGCCGTCGGAGACTCCGACTACACAAATAGCTAAAAAGCGCAAGGAAAAGGACCGACACTCGCGGTCCGCAGTTTCGGCTGAAATCGCGGTTAGGCCAACCGCGAGTGTCTCTGTTTCGGCTGAAACCGAGTCCTCGGTTCTTCCTTCGGCCAAAAGCATGCCTCCTATAGCCGAGGCCTCACAGACAATGGTTGAATCTGCTACTGATATTACTGCTACAGAAGCAGGCTCCCAGGATTTGTCGGATACTACTCCTTTAGACATATCTACCCCTGCACGTGGGGCTGCTAGACCCCCTGCTTCTATGTCCATCAAGGCTTTTGCCAGGGCTAAAGCAGCTAAATCTTCTAAGGCCTTACCTGCTAAAACTACCCCACATAGGCCTACCTCTAGTTCTCAAATACTCAGCCTGGCTGAGGATCTCATTTCTTTGATCAGGGATCACAACCTCCCCAGACAGGGCCTCTCAGCCCCTTCAGATAAGAGGCCTAGGACTGAACCCCGAACCTGTCTCTACAGACTATTCCTCGGAGGACTCAGACATTACTGACCCTCAGGAAGGCCCATATTCTCCTTATGAGGATTCTGATGCAGAAGACTCCATTCCTTCTGCTTCTCCTCCTGAGGAATTTTCTTTTGGGGAAACCTTACATGCTATGAGGGAGCATTTCCAATGGCAGGGCCAGGATTTTTCAGATTCAAGGAAAAGGCTAAGGACCTTCTTACACTTACCACAGCATAGGCCTTTAGCCATTCCTCCAGTACTAACAGTAGTTGACGATGCATTTAATGATGCCTGTACTGCTCCTGATTCCTTCCTCCGGCCCCTGCCAAGCCTGACAGATATTACAGGGTCCCGGACACACACTACCATTTGTATAAGGCTCCTGTTGCAGATCCAGAAACCATTTCACAGGGCCCGAAAGGTGTGGCAGCTGCTTCTGCCAAAAACCCTCTTCCCTCTGATAGGGAATCTAGAGTATTAGAGATGGGGTAAAAGGTTTATACTTCTGCTGCTCTTTCGGCTAGGGCCTTAAACTGTCAATTTCACATGATTCAATATCAGGAATTTTTGTTAGACCAGATAAATAAAAAACTTTCCTCTCCTGACCCTATAGACCGCAAGTCTCTTCAGGATTTGGTACATAACTCTCAGCAGGTCAGTAACCATTTCTTAAAATGTGGCTATGATGCACTGGAGGCTTCCTTTAGGTCAGCTATGACTGGAACAGTGATTTGAAGACATGCATGGTTAAAAGAACAGTCCTTACCAGGTCATGTTAAATCAAAACTCCTAGATGCTCCCATGGAGAAACAAAGTTTGTTTGGCTCCCCTGCACAGGAGATTCTGAAGAAGGTGGAAGAAAAAGCAAAATCTGTCCAAACAGTCAAGGATTTCTTACAGGTCCAACCTCCGCGGTTTAGCAGAAATTGGCCTTCGAAGAATTGGTCCTTTCCAGACAACTCCAGAGCACAGAGAGGCAGAAATAGACACTCAAGAGGCAGAAATCAAGCTAGGGGTGCCTACAGGGGACGTCAATGGCAACCTACCAACCAGAGAAGTACCACCACAGATTCAACTACAACCACTTCCACTGGACAAACACAATGACTTGGCTCTGATACCGCCTACCAGGGAACAACTGGAAGCTCCCTTGGGCGGAAAGCTAGCCTTATTTTCAGACAACTGGCATTACATTACAGGAGACAAATGGACTTTGCAAACAATAGACAAGGGCTACAGGTTTCACTTCCACACTCTACCAAAAAAGAGGGGAATGCCAAACCTACCACCAAGCCAAAAAACAGATGCTCTAAAACAAATCAACAACTTACTAGAGATAAGAGCTATAGAAAAGGTGCCACCAATGGAACAAGGCCAAGGTTTTTACTCCAGGCTTTTCCTGGTACCAAGAAAAGAAAATCAATGGAGACCTATTCTCGACTTGTCCGCACTGAACACATACCTCATTGTTCCAAAATTCAAAATGCTGACCCTCCAGCAGCTTCTTCCCATGCTGGGCAAGGAGTCTTGGCTGGTGACTCTAGATCTCAAGGAGGCATACCTGCACGTCCCTATACGACCAGATTGCAGAAGATACCTCAGATTTCTTGCAGGATCAGAGCATTATCAATTCTCAGCATTGCCCTTTGGCTTATCTACTGCGCCCAGAGTATTCACGAAATGCCTGGCATCAATAATTGCTCATTGCAGGCTCCAGGGAATTCAAATTTACCCATACCTGGACGACTGCCTATTACAAGCGGACAACAAGGCACAATTGACAAAAGATTTGAAAAATGTCATACAACTGTTGCAAGCCTTGGGATACACAGTCAACATGCAGAAGTCAAGACTAGTACCTTCCCAAAGGATAACATTCTTGGGGGCAGATCTGGACACATCAACTCAGATGGCCTTTCTCACAGAAGAAAAACAAAAGCAACTACCAGGCTATTTCATGTCATTAACAAAACAAACTCAGCTTACTGCAAGGAAAGTCCTGCAAGCCCTGGGTTACATGGCATCCTGCATAATATTGATTCCGCATGCCAGGCTACATATGAGAAAGTTACAATGGTACCTAAGGAATGTATGGTCTCAACACCAGCACAGCCTAGAAAACCAGATTCCAATAATTCCATGCCTGAAGCAAGAATTCCTGTGGTGGGCTCAGGCCTGCCAGTTGAACAGAGGCTTGCCTTTCCACAAACCACATCCAAGCCAGACCATCACCACGGACGCCTCAGACCTAGGATGGGGGGCTCACATGGTGGACAAGTGTATACAAGGCCTATGGACCCAAGACCAGCTGAATCTACACATAAATCTAAAGGAGATGCTGGCAGTGAAATATGCGATCTAGGCATTCAGACCACTCCAACAAGGGTCATCTGCTGATAAGGACGGACAACACCACAGTCATGTGGTACATCAACAAACAAGGGGGTACACATTCATATCCTCTATGCCAGATGGCAATGGACCTGTGGAATGTGGCCCTGAACCTCAACATTCAACTTCAGGCCAGATTTGTACCAGGAAAAGAAAATTCTCTAGCAGACACCTTAAGCAGAACTACCACGGATGCTCACGAATGGATGCTGCATCCAGATATTTTCAAAGCCATAACAGAGAAATGGGGACTACCACAGATAGACCTGTTTGCCTCCCCACACAATCACCAATTGAAAAAATTCTGCACAAGACCATACCACCCACTTGCTTGGGAGGGTGGACTCACTTTCCTTCAGCTGGAAAAACCTGACAGCATATGCATTTCCACCTCTTCCCTTGATGTACAAAGTTCTACTGAAGATCAAAGAGGATCAACCAAGGGTAATTCTGATAGCTCCAGACTGGCCGAGGCAACACTGGTACTCGCTACTGAGAAGCATGTCTCGGACACACGCATGGCATCTACCTCTAAGTCCCTTACTACTAACACAGGACAACTACAGGATCCTACATCCAAACTTGAAAACACTGCAGCTAGCTGCTTGGAATATTGTATAAACCAAAATAACCCTGATCTATCTCAGAGGGTTAAGGACATTATCCTGGAGGCACGCAGACCCTCCACAAGGAAGACTTATTCAGCCAAGTGGAAAAGATACCTCATTTGGAGTGCAGCAAAGGGAGAAAATGTCTCTGTGGCAAACATAGCACTCATCCTGGAATACTTAGCAGAGCTGTTCCATAATGGCCTGTCTTACTCCTCCATTAAGATTCATGCATCAGCAATTTCAGCAGAATACAACTTGAATCCTCCTGTTTTCTCTCATCCTCTACTCAGGCAGTTCTTGAGAGGAATCAAAAATGTAAAGCCTCCAAGGAAACCACCTTTACCTACTTGGGATCTCAACTTTGTGCTGGAAAAGTTAACTCTCCCCTTTTGAACCAGCAGCAACAGCAGAATTACAATTCCTGTCTTGGAAAACTGCTTTCCTACTAGCAATCACTTCAGCAAGAAGGGTTTCTGAGCTACAGGCATTAATGGCAGTACAACCCTTCCTTATCTTCCATCAGGACAGAGTCTCTCTGAGAACCAACCCTACCTTTCTGCCAAAAGTGGTCTCCAGAGTATCATTGAACCAAGCGATTCATTTACCTACATTCTTCCCCAACCCACAGAACAGGGGGGGAAAGACTGCTACATACCTTGGATGTGCACAGACAATTACGCTACTATCTGGACAGAACTAAGACCAGCAGAAAAACTGACCAGCTTTTGGTAGCATATGCAACAGGAATGCAAGGAAAAGCAATTTCAAAACAGACAATCTCGAAATGGATAGGAAATTGCATTCGTTTTTGTTACTCTTTTCATGGAAAGACATCTCCTGATAATATCAGACCTCACTCCACAAGAGCTACAGCCACCACTACAGCTTTCCTACGAGGAGTGGCTACCAAAGACATTTTAGAAGCTGCTACCTGGAGTTCCGTGCATACATTTGCTAAGCATTACAATCTTCCTTTATACTCTAGATCCCGAGCAGGTTTTGCAACTGCTGTTTTGCAAGGGATCATAACTACACCATCTTTATCTTAGTACCTCCTCCCCCAGTTTGGCTATGGTATTCTACCCATATGTTAGGACTGCAGATGCATCCTTGAAGGACATAGTACAGTTTTGTACCTACCATAAATGTAGATGTCCAAGAGGTATGCATCTGCAGTCAGGATTACCCACCCTCCTTCCCCTCTGTGGTACTCCTAGGGTATTTACCCATCTTTTAGCTAGCTGGGGGAATCTGTTATGGTGTATTGTTTGCTCTCCACTGTTTGGAATTATTGCATTTATCCAAATTTAGCCTTACTAGAGGGCACCTGGCATCTGGGGCAAGAAACACTGAGGAAAATGGCGTTGGCTGATGCCTTTATACCCAATAAACAGCAGCTATGACGTCGGGTGAAGTGCGACATCAGCCGAGGCCAGACCCAGACTTTGGAATCCGGCCGACCGAAGGGCTGCCTGAGGCAGGACAACCCATATGTTAGGACTGCAGATGCATACCTCTCGGACATCTACATTTATGGTAGGTACAAAACTGTACTTTTTCTTTGGCCTGTAAAGTACATTTTATCCTGCATTTGATTCTGGACTTGAAGAGTTCAGTCATTTATTTTTGTTTGAAAACAGCAAAATACTAGTCTCAGGCAGGCATGTAGAAGAAGCAAATAATGCACAACACTGAGCTCTGAGGAAGTGTGTTATAGGATAAAAGTGCTTGACTGATGCAGAAGTGCAGTCATTACTTTAGATTCACTGTCTCCTTTGAGAGTGCTTTATGCTATTCCTTAAAAGTGTAGAAGTTTCTGAATGCTTTATGTAATCTCTTCTTTGTTGTCCTGAGTATGTAGAGCTACATGCTCTAGGGACCTAAACGTTGTCACCACAATAAACAGAACATGCTGGAGGGATAGATTCCTGTCCCAGAGACTTCCCATACTCTGGAACAACCTACCTGTCTATAGCAAACAAAGCTACTCATTAGCACTCTTCAAGAAAAATCTTGATGATTGGATGGGAGATAGGAAATTCACCCTGGGGATCACTTCTGTGGCTCTGCTTGACAAGGGCACAGGAAAATAATTTTCTTGGGTGGCAAAAGCCAGGGTACCGTTTGGCTAGGCTTATATAGGCTCTAGGGCCAATAGGCTAGTACCTACCTATGAACCTATGTAAGCTTTTCTGACTCTCTCTCATTATAGGCATGGAAAGTTACTTGCATTCAGTTTTTGCTTTACTTTGTATATGTGCAGTATTTGATGCTTAGGATTCAAGGACATTCTTAACATTTCAAGGTTTTACATTTTAGGCTATCATCTGATGTCCTTCTATTCAGTGTTGCGGTATTCTTTACATATGGGTTGTATTCTGCCCCAACGACCAGCCTGTATACAAAAGCTTAAAGCCACTGCCTGTACTTGGGACGTCACACGAAGGCACAGATAAAGTCGGCCATAAAAGGAATATCTGCATGTACAATCTTCAGAACGTTTTTCTCCGCCATTCAGAAAGGTTGACTTGCATGTTTGGTCTGCTGTTGGATATTGCTGGTATCGGCTTATGGCTTCAGATAAGTACCCCGTAGGGGATTTAATTTAGTGCTACTACATTTTGTTGTTTAATGTGATCCAGGAAGGGAAGTGTAGGTGTGGAAGGCAAATTCCACATAAGGATAATCACGATGGGTGGGAGGTTGGCATAATGGTTAAGGTGCTTACCTTACAGACACAAGGTGCAGGGTTTGATTCTAACATTGGGTAATTGGCTAGGCTTAAAATGGCCCACAAGGGTAGTTAGCCTAGTACTAACCTATGAACTGGTGAACTATGAACAAACCTTGTTTGTTCTGTTTAGGGCCTACCCACAACCATTACTCTTGTTGTATCTGTCAGGCCTTTGTACCTAAGACATTGTGTATTCGTCTGTCAGCTTTAAATCTCTATTTAGAAAACCAGAGATTCAAACATCTGGCTAGGGATGTGATGGAGGGTTCTGGGAGTTCTCCTGAGACATTTGTGAAAAGGAAGGTCAGTAGAGCTAGGCCCGAATCCTCTTTGGCTGTGCCTACTCCCTCTGATGTACCCCTTGAGATTAGTGAAAACCCAGTGGTGAGTTCGGAGGCAGGGTCCTCTTCTTTGGCGGGAACCGCATTGGAAGCCATCAGGAGTGGGGATCCTAGCATGTGCGATGCTATGCAGATGTCCAGTCCGGATGACTTGGGGGAACCACGGCTTGTTATTTTGGAAGATTAAGAAACCGTTTCTGCCCCACAGTCTAAGGAAGTGGCAGATGTAAGTCCTATGCCTGCCCTTTCTCCTCAACATGAGAATCATTTTAAGAAGAAACAAGAGGACTAGACATTCCACCGTTCCTTCTAAAATGTCTGATCAGGATGCTTTCTCGCAGGGTTTCATTAAGGCCTTGAGGCCTCCAGCTTTGGCTTCTCCCGTTTCCACGACTGCCTTTTTCTTATCTCCTGTGTTGCCATTGGGATCTCAGGCTGTGGGATATCAGTTTCATGATTCTGAGGGGTCTTCTTCAAATGAAGACTCTTTAGCATACTCCACCCAGATTCCTTCCCCTCTGGAATATGCTTCTCCAGAGGAAGAGTCTAATGGGGGGGATGCCCTCATAGAAGAGCTTTCATTTGGGGAAACTATTAATAAAATGGTGGAATTCTTTAAGTGGGATTCTTCTCTAATTTCAGAGGAGCAACAAATATATTATTGTCTTCAGCTGAAGGCCCCTTTTCCTTCAGCAGTCCCTCCAGTCCTCCCAGCTTTCTTAGATACCTTTGCATCTGCATCTAAAAGCCCAGACTCCCAAGCTCCTGTCCCTGAGAGGCCTGACCATTTCTATAGGTCCCTGAGGATAGTAAGTTTCTTTTTAAATGCCTTTCAGCTGATCCAGCTGTGGTCTGCATTACTTCTGACAAGCCTTCTCGTGTATCTCCTTCTTCAAAGTTGCTTCCTTCTGATAAGGAAAGTAAAATTTTGGAAAGGTTGGGGAAGAAGATCGATACTTCTTCCAGGTTGGCTATCAGAGCTATTAACTACCAGACACTTATGTCTTGGTACGCTCTTGCCTTGCTTTCTCAGGCTTCCCAGACTCTCTCCCAATTACCTGAATCAGAGGCTAAGTCACTGGCTCTTTTTATTCTGTCTGCTTCCTACAAGGTAGCTAGATATTCAATCAAATGTAGTTATGGTGCAGTCGAGGCATATTCCAGGGTAGCAGCTTCTGCTTCTGTTCGCCGGGAGCATTCCTGGTCATGTTTCCAGGCACTCACTGATGACATTAAGGCCAAATGCTTGATGCGCCTTTGGACAATTCTGCCCTGTTTGGCAAGGCAGCTGCAGCACTCTTTAAATCTCTGAAGGAAAAATGTAAAGAACTCCAGGATTTGAAACATTTACTTGTTTCTCCAGTCCCTAAATTCCATAGGAATTTCCCTTTCAAGACTCCCTTTGTCAGGAAACCTGCTCGCTCGTCTTCTACTCCTTTTGGAGCTAGGCCTCGTTAGTCTTCCAGGAGACCCCAACAGTCTAAAGCTGTTGCTTCTGCTACTTCTCCTCAGCAGCCCTTTCAGCCAAGGCAAAGGTCTTTGTGACGTTTAGCTCCCTCTTCCAAGTTGTACTACTTTGTCTCTTCACCTTTCTCTTTCCCTCTCATTTTGGAGGGAAATTACTAATGATTCCTGAGTGACTTCAGTTATTGAAAAAGGATACTTTGACTTGAAAGACTCTTCCTCCCTTTCAGGGGATACCTCAGCCTCCCTCCAGTCAATTACATCTGTTTTATCTGTTGCTTGCTCAACTGTCCAACCAAGGCACCCTTCAGGCTGTTCCTCCAGACCAGTGGGGAAAGGGGTTTTACTCCAGAATGTTTCTTGTCCCAAGAAAAGAGTCTTTGGAGACAGCCTAGATCTTATCCTATTAAACACTTTCCTGGTAGTGCCTTTTTCAGGATGCTATCTGTGCAATCTCTTCTTCCCCTGGTTTCTCCTCAAGCTTTTCTAGCCTCTCTGGATCATAAGATTGCCTAGCTGCATATCCCTGTTCAAACACAGTTCAGGAAGTCCTTGCAATTTCTCGGTGGGTTCTTTGCACTTTCAGTTTTCTGCCTTGCCTTTTGGTCTTTCCACTGCTCTAAGAGTATTCACAAAGTACCTAGCCCCAGCCATTGCCTATTTAAGGCTGAAAGGGCTTCAAGTTTACCCCTACTTGGATGATGCTCTTTCTGGCCAGCAGTGCAGACCTGTTACTCCAACACTTGGACCTACCTATTCCTTTTCTGAAAGGCCTAGGGTTCTCAGTAAATTAAAAAAAAAAAAATCAAATCTAACCCCAAGTCAGGGTCATGTATTCCTGGAGTGAAGGTTCAGGGCAGACTTGATGTTTTTTCTCCATTAAGAAATAGCAGTTTCTGCCATAGAGCCTTTTCTGCCCTTTTCTTCCATCACGACCAGGAAGTTTCTGAGACTGCTGGGGTTCATGGCCTCCACAATCCCCATGCTGCCTTTTGCAGAATTGCACTTAAGAAAGTTCAGGTGGTTTCTAGAGACAGTTTGGTCCCAACATGCTCATCCTTTAGATGTTTTGATTCCTCTTCTTCCCTGCCTGAAGACAGAGCAATGGTGGTGGATGCAACAATTCAGTCAGAACCCTGGCTGTCCACGTCAGGTACCTCAGCCAGCTCAGCAGCTTTTCACAGACCCCACAGATTTAGATTGAGGAGCAGCCTTTGCTTCCAGGAAGGTACAGGGTCTTTGGTCAACCTCTCAAAAGAGGGGGGGCACATCAACACCAGAGAGCTGAGGGCTATGATTCTAGCCTTGCAGACCTTTCATCCTCTGTTCTTGCCAGGACCCCTCAGGATTTCTACAGACAATACCATTCTTTGGTACGTAAACAACCATGGGGGGCACAAAATCTTACCGTCTTTCTCCCCTATTCATCAAAGCATGGGAATTGGCTATTCAGTACAAAGTGACATTGCATGCTGTGTACCTCCCCACTGCTCAGAACTCAATGGCAGATGCCTTAAGCAGATCCAGTACATAATCCCACGAGTGGATGTTTCACAGGGATGTGTTCCTAGATCTAGTTCACCGGTGGGGTAGTCCAGAAATTGATCTCTTTGCCTCCCCTCTGAACAGGCAACTTTCTCTATTTTGTGCTAGGGTCCCTCGCCCTCAGGCTTGGAAGGTAGACGCTCTGTCCTTCTCATGGAAGGGGATGTTTCTTTACGCACCCCCCCTTCCCTTTAATTCAAAAAGTGCTGTTGAGAATTCTGCATGAAAAAACAAAAAATCTTGCTAGCAATCCCCTTTTGACCAAGACAACACTGGTTCCTCCTCCTTCTGCAGTTAGCCAAGGGTCATCACTACAAGTTACCTCACCAGGTGGACCTACTCACACAGGACAAGGGATCCTTGATTCACATTTCCAACTCTGCAGATGACCTTGTGGGTGATAAACTTTTATCCCTTTCAGGCACCTGTTTTCTTAAGATGTGCTTTCAATTTTGCAGGAGGCCAGGAAACCCAATGCTAGAAAATCTTACATTTCCAAGTGGAGAAGATTTTCCATCTGGTGCAAAAAAAGAAAAGAAGATCCCCTCTTTGCAGATATTCCTGTTGTGCTTTCTTACCTGTGTGAGTTGCTTAAAAGTGTTTTTTCCTATTCCTCTGTAAAAATCCACTGTTCTACCTTGTCTGCTTGCTTGCCATTAATACCCCCCTTAGCTTACAGGCTAGAGGTTAAGCTTTTTCTTAAAGGCATCATATACCTAAAACTCCCAGGAAACCAGTTTCTCCTCCCTGGGATTTTAACTAAATTTTAAAGAAGCTTACTGAGGCCCCTTTTAAGCCAGAGGCCTCTGCTTCTCTAAAGTTTTGTACATAGAAAACAGTACTCTTAGTAGCCTTAACATCTGCTAAGAGAGTCTCTGAAATTCAGGCATTGATGGCTTTGTCTCCCCTGTTTGGTTTTCCACAAGGACAGAGTATCTTGGAGAACTAATCCATCCTTCATACCTAAAGTGGTGAATGAGCTGTTTCTCAATCAATCCAGTTGCCTACTTTCTTCCTTCACCTCGGTCCCCTTGTGAGAGGATTCTGCTTCCCTTAGATGTACATAGACAACTCAGATTTTACCTTGACAAAACTAAGTCTATTAGGAAGTCTCATCAACATTTTCTCTCCTTTCATCCCAGAGCTCTGGCTTTACCTGTTTCCAAACAAACTATGTCTAATGGATCTCTAAGGCTATTGTGTTTTTATGATTTTCATGTGAAATCCTTATCTTCAGTTAAGGCCCGTTCCACCAGATCAGTTGCCTCCTCAGGGGGAAGCTGCCACCTGGTCATCTGTTCATACTTTTACAAAGCATTGCAAGTTGGACACTGTCTCCAGATCCAGGGGCAGGATTTGCCAGGGCAATTCTGGATGGATTTGTGGAAAATGCTTCTTCTTATTCTTTTTCTGCTCCATCTTCCTCCCTGGGTTCCCTTTGAGCTTTTGCACTGTCCCATATGTAAAGAATACTGCAACATTGAATAGAAGGACAGAATAGTTCTGTAAAATATTACCATAACTATAGATGTCCTTCTCTTCTCTGTTGCAGTATTCTATCCCACTTGCCTTCCCCCTACAACTTGTTCTTTCCTAGGA
This sequence comes from Protopterus annectens, assembly GCF_019279795.1. Taxonomy (NCBI): domain Eukaryota; kingdom Metazoa; phylum Chordata; order Ceratodontiformes; family Protopteridae; genus Protopterus; species Protopterus annectens. The sequence continues at coordinate 2,953,757 of NC_056728.1, read as the reverse complement.
TGACTACCTTTTAGACTCCCTTTGGATTTCTTTTCCTCATGGGGCTAACTTATTCTGAAGATTGTACATGCAGATGTCCCTTTTATGGCCAATGTTATCCGTGCCTTTGTGCGACGTTCCATGTACAGGCAGTGGCTTTAAGCTTTTGTATACAGGCCGGACGTCTGGTCCTTGGGGCAGAATACAACCTATACATAAAGAATAGTGCAACATAGAAGAGAAGGTCCTCCGTGATTATGGTACGATTTTACACAACTATTCTTGCTTCATATGTTCGCAAAATGCCTGTTTTTGGTAGCTGCATGTCTTTACAATACAGAATCTGGTTTTCTTTCTGCCTCTTTGATTTTATTGCATCCAGGACTCATCTTCTACTGATTTTTGGGTAGACATGAACAGTTAACAGAAATTCCATGTTAGGAATGATGGTGAGACTTGCAGTATTTCATCTGAGTTCTTTCCAGCCAGTGAAGTTTTTGGTTGGTGATTTGGATTCTGGGATTCACAGATTCTTTCTGACAGCAGCGAGTTAGGAATGCATCATTTTTATTGCAACAGGGCAGTGATCAAACAGATATTGATAGCAAGAAAATTCTTGTACATCTTGGGCCTATTGCTCACTCCATTCCTGGAGTTCAGTTTGCTTGCCTTTGAATGATACTGTCTTGGTGGGCTGTTCTCAAAAGGAATCTTTTTCTACCAGTTCTGATCTCATATTAAGTTCTTCAGGAATGTACATTGTTGCCCTTCAAGTTACCCGTGCCTTCACATTTTCTGACAGTGGATGCTTTTCTCTTTTGGAATGATGAGCCCACACTTCGGAAAAAGAGGGGTCATCATCAGTGTATTGGAATTGATAATCCATAAGAGATTGCAGAAGCATCTTCCAGGCCATGATGTTCTTTTGTCTATGTATGCATACAAGTGGACAGGACCAGTATGTTTAGTACATCACAATTTTGACAGAGGTCAACCTGTAATATTAGGCAGTTCAGAGAAGCACGTTTCTTCTTTTTTCCAATACAAGTCGGATACTTTGTGCAGTCATGTTTCTTTCATATCTTCAGAGTGAGATCTGCACTGAAATATAGCAAAAAGTCATATTTTTTCTTACTCTGTTGGCCAGAAATAGATTTTTTTTGCCTCAGCAGGAGATGCTGCCCTTCCAATTTTCTGCTCACCAAACCTTGATGCTTTATCAAAATCTTGGAAAGATGCATATTTCCTCCAGTTCTATTGACTCTATTAACTCATAAAGTGCTTCTCAAGATACAAGGATAATTCTGTGAAGTGTTTCTCAGCACAGTTCTGATAGAAGGAATTTGGTTTCTCTTCCCAAGTAGATGTCCTGTCGTACTGCCATGCATGGCTTCCGAAGCTGCAGTATTTTCCAGTTTGGGATTTTGCAAGGGGCCTTGAGAGTTCTTTAGACTGGTAGGAAGGACTCTTCCAGAGTTGCCTTTCATCCAGATGGGAAATGGGTGATGTTCATCATATTGATCAGTGCCGCAGTAGTTTTAGTTATATTGGTTATATCTTCAAAGGGTATAACAGCCGGCTAACTTCCAAAGCTTCAGGACACCTTCTGTGCACCCAAACCATCAATCATCTTGAGCTGAACTTACTAAAAAGACAGGTTTAGATAGCAAGCAGCTTCCCTGACCCTAAGACTACAATTGTCTGGGGCTTTTGAGAATTGACGATTGTCTTGTGCTGTTCCTTTGCTGAGCAGATAAGTTCTCTTTGGTGAAAAAAAAACTTCCACTTTGTAGAAATTATTTAATTGTACTTTTCTGTTTAGAAAGTTATTTTTAAGCTAGGAGTGTATGTATTAACAGACTACCTTGAGACTTAATTGCATTTTTAACCAGGAGACCTCTCTTTTTCTTGCCAGTTTAGAAGTTTTTTAAAATAATTTAAAAACGTTTTTTGTGGAAAATTGTTTGGTTTATTTGTTGGGACTGGCAGAGTGTTTTAAAATGTTTTTATTCTTGTTTTTCTGTGGAAAAAAATGGCTTTTAAAGACTTTAGACTTTTATAGTTTTTTTGCTTGTTTTTCCCTGGGAAAGAGGCACCATTTTTAGTTTGACCATGGGGCAAACTACTGTTTCCATTTTCAGTCCTTCTTTCAGCCTCTGGTGGGCGACGCTGCTGTGGCCATACCCTGTTCCTCAGACAACTCAGCTTTTACCCCTTATCCCTGTGATTAGCATCTACAACCACTATGGACCAGGGGGTTACCCACGTCCTCTGCGGCTGTTGGGGTCCCCTCAAGAGGCAAAAGAGAGACGCTGTTGTCATTCCTGAGGGAGGGAACAGGGAATCCTTCCCTGTTCAGTCAGAATGTTATGCCTATTCCTGAGGAAGCTGCTGCTGCCATTAATAACATTGTTGGCCCCGTCTTTCCTGTCAGTAAGAAACAGAAAACTAAACATGTAGTACTCCTAAAATTTAGTTAGAAAGAGGTAGTTTACTGGGTCTGGCTCAGAGTTTAATTCAGGTTATTGATCCTTGTTATATGATGGTTTCTGGTAAAATAAAGATAGATACCTCTTTTCGTGAAGAGATTCAAGGTTTTGAATCTGGACAGGAGTATGAAGGGATGGATACAATGCTGTCTTAGTTTTCTGAGTCAGACCGATGAGCGCTCAGTTTCTGATTCTCCCTGTGATGCTTTCTCTGAGACTGTTTCCAGAATGTGCCAGTGTTTTCAGTGGGAGAACACTGAGAGGTTTCTAAGTTCTCAAGAAAATACTGTAGGCTGTTACATAAGGATTTTCCAGAACCTTCAGCCATTTCCCCAGTTCTTTCAGCTCTGGAAGATGCGTCACTGCCTGCAACTTTCCTGACAGCCTGCTGCCCCTCAAAAAGGCAGTTAGAATGTATAAAGTTCCTCAGTCTTTTAAGTTTGTATACATTCTTCCCGAAAACTGACCCAGCAGCTGTAGCCTTAGTTAATCCTCCTCCTGCTAAACATTTGATCTGATATTGTCTCTTCCATTCATTCCTCAATGGATGGGTCTTCAGATCCACCCTCAAGTGCATCTTTAGCCACTCAGGAGTTTGGACCCCAAGCCTTGGCTCCTCCCCTTACCTATAACCCCCTGCAAAACCCAACAAAATCCCAGATCTCCTTTTGTGCTCCTTTGCGACAGAAGCGGATTTCCTTGTTCAGGCATGGGTTAAATGTTGTAAGGAACTTTTTTCATTGTTGACTTTATGTATTCTAGCTGGATATCATTCAATGTTGTAGCAGTTGTACTATCATTATATCCTACCTTCCCCTTCTTTGTAAGATTGTGTAGGTGTTTGTTTACCTCAGTATATCCTCTCGCTTCAGCTCCATCTTTCCGATCTCAAAAAAAAAAATTATTGACTATTCTGTTAAGTTACTGTTTTCTACAGTTTATTGCTTGTTGTTGTCTTTTGCAGTGTGACTCTTAATTATTGCTGACAAATCTTCAAGTTTTAAAAAAAAATTGTGGCCAAATCTGAAGGGGACAGTCATGGGCCCTAAGGAGAAAACTGAGGAGCCGAGAAAGCACTCTGCAGATTGGTCTTTATCCGCTCTTGCTTCCTTGGCTCTGGTGCCTAACTACTGTAAAAGTTTCAGATCTGGCATTTTTCTGTGAGCTGATCCTGATTGAATCAAAAACTACCACATTCCTGGAGCCACATTTTTTTTCTCCTGAGCCAAACCCTCTTCAGCTCAGTTTGCCCTTTCTTCAGGAAAGAACTAGACACCTGTTGTCGAGACATTCTTTCAGCCGCTTCTTCCCTGTCATCAGTGCATTCAACCAGGAGTCTCAGTGAATCAGATGTGAACCGCATGATGAGGAAATTCCTCACGATCCAGATTCAGTTAGGGGTACTACAGCTCCAACCATCGCTGAACCTGGGAGATATGTCTCTTCCTCTTATCCTGTAGTAAATCCTAACCTGATCCACTGGTTGGATTTGGGAGTTACTGATCTGTGTATTTCCAAGAGTATGTCAAAAATGGATCCGAACATCTGGCTAGCTTCTACTCCGGTGCCATCTCTGACCTGAACAACTTTAATATCATCAGAGCCAGAAGAATCCTGGAGCTGAAGCATTGGTGCTGGATCTGAGGGGATGGGTTCGACTTCAAGGGTTTTATAGTGGTCCCAATGTTCTTCATGTTTCACTGGTGCAGTCATCACATTTGTGTTATCCTGCCAGGGGTAGCCCTCAGTCAGCCCGAATACCAGAGGCTTAGTATTTCTGCATCAGTTGCTGTAGCTCCAGGACTGACGTCATGCAGCCAACGCCATTACATTAGTCTTTCTTACCAAGGAGCCTGAAGCAGAAGCAGTTTGTACGAGTGCCCATCGGCCGCTACCTGAGTTTTCGTTTCCGAATTGAAGTTGAAGTCTTCTAAAGCTAAGTACCCCGTTGGGGATCCTTTTTTCTTGCTCTAACCGATGTCAGAAAAAGTTAACAATTGTCTCGCCTGTGGAAAGCACATACCACACCGAGACTTCCATTCTTACTGCATTACCTGTTTAGGCCCAGACCACGACGTCCCCCGCTGTTGCTTTTGTGCTTTGTTCAACACCAGAACTGTACGTTATTGGGCCGTTATTGTAGCTAGATATTTTTGCTGCCAGTCCTCTAATTCCGATAAGGCTTCAGTAAGCCATCCGACTACTGATCTTCCAAAAAATTGTAGGCTAAAGACAGAGACCACACAGGTCCAAAACTGCTGACAACGCTTCTGTTAAGTGAGTTGTCAGTTCTCCGGTCTCCAGTGAGACGTTTTCGCAGCCACTGATGCCCGCTTCTGTGGATTCGCAGGCTGCTGCCGAGACCCTTTCAGAGTCCGGTATGCCACGAGACTCTTCTTCGACTAAGGATCCTGTGGATGTCTCTATCTTGGATGGGTCCAGAGCCGCTGAGCATGTACCAGCTTCAGAGGAAGTACTTCACACTACCAATACTCGACACAGACCAACAACTTCTTTCACGTCTTCATTTCTTCCGAAAACAGCTGAGTTTATAAGGCCCAGGGTACGAACCACTCCCAAAAAACTGACGACCCAAGCTCAGGCACCTGCTTTCTTCCCTCAGTCTCAAATGCTTAAAATGGCGGAAGACCTTATAATGCTTATTAGGGGAAGCCAGGCTACCCCTTCCAAAAGAAAAACAGACTTGTCCCCAGTAGTTTTATCTGAACAGGAGTCCGATGACTCTGATGCATCTGAATATGAAGATATGCAACCCCTCTCTGCTTATGAGGATTCTGATGCAGAGGAATCCATCCCTTCATCCTCTCCATCTGAGGACTTTTAATTTGGGGAAACCCTACATACATTAAGGGAGCATTTCCAGTGGGAATGTCAAGACTATCCTCACTCAAAAAAGAGATTCAGGGAATTGTTAGATCTTCCACAGCAAAGACCTCTGGTCATTCCTCCTGTCCTGGCTGTTGTGGATGATTTTTTTATGGAATCCAGTCTGACCCCTGACACCTTCCCTCATGCTCCCAGGAAACCTGACCGGTATTAGAGTCCCTGACTCTCTCAAATTCTTTTCAAAAATTTTACTGCTGATCCTGAGGTCATCTCTCAAGGGCCTAAAGGAATCAAAGCAGCTTCAGCTAAGAGTCCCACCCCATCAGATAGGGATTCCCGAGCATTAGACAGATGGGGTAAAAAAGTGTACACCTCTGCTACTCTTGCTATTAGAGCATTAAATTTTCAGTTCCACATGCTGAAATATCAGCAACATACCGTGGAACTCCTCAAACAAAAAACATCTTCTTTTCCTGCTTGTGCAGAAAATAGAGTTACAAGAGTTAATGCATTCTGCAAGTCAAGTAACTAAGCACACCTTACAATGTGGTTTTGATGCCCTAGAAGCATCGTGCAGGGCAGCAGTCACTGGTTCTGTCTTTAGAAGGCATGCTTGGCGTAAGGAACAGACCTTGCCAGAGCATGTCATATCTAAATTATTGGATGCACACTTGAACAAAGACAACTTATATGGCACCAAGGCAAAAGAGGTCTTAAAAAAGATGGAAGAAAAAGTTAAATCTATGCAGACAGTTAAAGACTTCTTACAGGTCCAGCCACCGAGGTTCAGTAGGCATTGCCCCTCCAAATACTGGTCCTTTCCTGCCCCCTCCAGGCCAGCTCAGCCCAGACCCAGGGGAAGCAGACCCCCATGCAACAGCCCCAGGGAATGCAGAGATCTAAGCAATGGAGTTCCTCCTGTTCAAAAACAGGGAGTACAAACTCACCCCCTTATGGTAAGAACTCACAATGACTTTACACTTTCACCCCCTCCCACTGCCCACCTGCTCGTGCCCCTAGGAGGAAAACTTTCCTTCCAAGCAAGCAACTGGGCCACCATTACCAACAAACGCTGGGTCCTCCACATAGTGTCCCAGGGATACAGATTTTATTTCCACACACTGCCAACCACAAAATGGTTCCCAGATCTTCCCCAAAACTAGTAGACAGAGGCCAAAAAGCAAATCCTTTCCCTGTTCTCCATGAGGGCAATAGCGCATGTTCCTGCAGAACAGATAGGCCAAGGTTTCTACTACAGACTCTTCCTGGTACCCAGAAAAGAGGGAACATGGCGCCCCATCCTCAATCTATCCAGTCTAAACACCTTTCTGGTGATACCAAAATTTAAAATGCTCACCCTCCAGCAGCTTCTACCTATGCTTTCCAAGGATGCTTGGCTAGCCACACTAGACCTAAAAGAGGCCTACCTACACATCCCAATCAGGGAATCATGCAGGAAGTACCTACGTTTTAGGGCAGGATCAATGCACTTTCAGTTCTCTGTGCTTCCCTATGGCTTATCTACTGCTCCCAGAGTTTTCACAAAATGTCTGGCTCATGCCATTGCTTTTTGCAGACAAAGAAATATTCAAATGTACCCATACTTAGACGACTGTCTGATTCAGGCAGACAGGAAAAGCTGCTACAGCACCTGACCTTTGTAAAGGACCTACTGACCTCCTTGGGGTGTGATATCAATGAAAATAAATCAAAACTAGTCCCCACACAAAAAATTGTGTTCCTGGGAGCAAGCCTGGACACAGCATCTCAGATGGCATTCCTTACTCCAGAAAAACAAGCCCACCTGACAGCCTATTTTTCTCAACTAGCCGCCAGGACCCAGTTGTCTGCAAGGAAAATCCTGAAAGCTCTAGGGTTCATGGCCTCTCTTGCATTCTACTCATTCCATATGCCAGACTGCATATGAGGAAACTACAATGGTACCTAAAAAGCCTTTTGTGTTAGCACTTTCAAGACCTGGAAACTCTTATACCAGTGATACCTTGTCTAAGGAAAGATTTTCTTTGGTGGGCAGCAGCATGCTACCACAACAAGGGACTTCCGTTCTTACAACCCCACACCACCCAGACCCTCACCACAAACTATGCCTGGGGTGCTCACCTGGACGGCATGTGGATTTAGGGCCAATGGAGCCCAAATCAAATACATCTGCACATCAACCAAAAAGAGATGTTAGCTGCTCAGCATGCCCTGACAGCTTTCAGACCCCTAATCTCCTGGGGCCTCTACTGATCAAAACAGACAACACCACAGTGATGTGGTATCTCAACAAGCAGGGAGGGACTCACTCGTATCCTCTCTGCAGACTTGCCATGACCCTTTGGCACACGGCCTCAGCCATGCAACTACACCTGTTAGCACAATTCCTGCCAGGCTCTGTAAACTCTCTGGCAGCCAACTTAAGCAGAAACCTGCTAGACCACAGAACCTTCACCTTTGTAACCCAGAAATGGGGCACCCTGAAGGTTGACCTCTTTGCCTCCCACTCAATCATCAGCTCAACAAATTCTGCACCAGGGAACCTCACAGCAAGGCCTGGAAAGTGGATGCTCTATCCTTCCAGTGGGTAAACCTCTCAACTGTGCATTTCCCCCTCTACCACTCATTTCAAGGGTACTGCTCAAAATAAGGGAGGAAAAACTGAGGGCAATCCTGATTGCCCCAGACTGGCCACACCAGCACTGGTACCCACTGCTGCGCAGCCTGCTACCATGGCACCTACTTCAGATCCCAACACTCCTGACCCAGAGGAATGGAGAATTCATGCATCCGCAATAGCAGACCCTCAACCTGGCAGCATGGCTTATTCCCCGACCTCTCCTCAAGCTGCCAGCCTAAGCAAATGAGTTCTAGATGTTATATGTGAGGCCAGACGCCCCAGCACTAGAAAATCTTATGCTGACAAGTGGAAAAGGTTTTACACCTGGATGCAGGCTAAGGGAGCCAGAACGGCACAGCCCTTTCTACCTGTCATCCTGGATTACCTGGCAGACTTACTACACAAGGGTCTATCCTTCTCTTATATTAAAATTCATGCCTCAGCCATCTCTGCTCATTTCAGCACAGAGGCACTTCTTTTCTCACACCCTCTCATCACACAGCTTCTAAGAGGGGCTAACAACGTGAGGCCACCCAGAAGAGCTCTTACCCCAGCTTGGAACCTTAACTTTGTGTTGGAAAAGCTCGCCCTGCCCCCCTTTGAACCTGCAGCTTCAGCAGAGTTAACATTTCTCTCTTGGAAGACAGCCTTGCTTCTGGCCATCACTTCAGCTAGAAGAGTATCAGAGCTACAAGCACTTATGGCTGTAGAGCCCTTTATTATTTTCCATGCTGAGTCTCCCTCAGGACTAACCCATCCTTCATGCCTAAAGTGGTGTCCAGTGTGGCTGTCAACCAATCCATTCATTTGCCCACCTTTTTCCCTAACCCACAAAACAAGGGGGAAAGGATTCTGCACTCTCTAGATGTGCACAGACCGCTCAGATTCTACCTGGACAGGACTAAGTCTTTTAGAAAAACTGATCAATTGCTACTCAGCTTCGCTGCGGGAGCAGAGGGCCAGGCCGTATCCAAACAGTCTCCAAATGGATAGCACACTGCATCCATTTCTGCTACAAACAGCATGGGAAACCACCTCCAAAGGGCATCAGGACACATTCCACCAGAGCAACCTCCACCTCTGCAGCTTTTCTCAGAGGGGTCCCCACCAGGGATATCCTGGAGGCTGCAACATGGACGTCTGTTCATACCTTCACCAAGCAGTACCACCTGCCTATCTTCTCCAAATCCAGGGCAGGCTTTGCCACCACAGTTTTACAGGGCATCCTAGCCAGCCCCCAGTCTTCTCCCTTTTCTTCAGCTTTGGGAATTAACCCAAATGTGATGCCTGCAACAGTGAAACATGAAGAACATAGTGCAGTTGTGTACACTTACCATAAATGTAGATGTTAGAGTGTATTCACTGTTGCAGTCCTGGTTCCCCTCGCTCCATCCCCCTTGTCTCTGTCTCTCTCTCTCTCCTTACAAGGAAATTTTGGTATTTACTTTCTACTGTTGGTGGTCTTCCACCATAACCCAGCTCCCTATTGGGGGCTTCTGACAGTTAGGGCAAGAAAAAGTGATGTAATGGTGTCGGCTGCCTGATTTTATACCACTGACGATCTGATGTCAGTCCTGGAGTGACAGCAACTGACATAGAAATACTTAAGTCTCTGGTATTCGGGCCGACTGAGGGCTACCCCTGGCAGGATAAACCAAATGTGATGACTGCAACAGTGAATACACTCGAGCATCTACATTTATGATAAGTGCGTACATCTGTATTCTCCTGGAGCCTCAGTGCCAGACAGCTCGATGCTGGCATCAGCCTTGTATCTGAGCCAAATGGAGTTCCGGGGTTGCCTGTAGAGGTGGCTTCGTCTCCCACAAGACAAATCTCAAGATCTCCTTCATCTTCAACATTTGAAGTTGTTGAGAGAGCACTATCCCAATTGGATGAATGGACTTTCTTTTTCTAGCTCTGCCTCACCTGTCGTACAAAAAGCACCCCTGGGTCCTGATCATTCTCACCTGGTACACTTGAGACAGCCAGACACTCCAAGTCTAGAGACAGTCCATATAGGAGACTGTCAAATCACTCTTGCAAGTCCTCTCTGGAGCATCCGACCTCTGTAAAAGGAGGCATATGGATTCTGCCCAGCAGTCTCTCACAGAGGGCACTGATCTCAGTGTTGAAGATGGGATCTTCCAGACCCCCCCCCCTTGGAGATGTCTCATTCAAGGAGATTCTCGAACTCTTGAGACAGAAAGGCAGGTGGTCCACCGATGCCACCTTACTAGAGGAGTCTGTGTTCCTTGAGACTTTCAGGTCCAGCTTAGCTACATCTTGGGTGGTTCCTCCCACTGACAAGATGGCGAATCTAGTCTCTAAGCAGGCATGGAGGAAGACTGATATTGTTGAACCATTTACCAGTGAACCAGACAAGTGCTTAGGCTCCTTGAAGGATTGCCAACATTGGAGCAAGTGGCCAGCCAAGAGTTCCATTGTAGTGGTGGTGACTGCCAAAAAAGGGCTCACAGAGGAAAGCTCTTCTTTGCTCCAAGTCCTCTCTGGAGCATCCGACCTCTGTAAAAGGAGGCATATGGATTCTGCCCAGCAGTCTCTCACAGAGGGCACTAATCTCAGTGATGAAGATGGGATCTTCCAGACCCCCCCCCCTTGGAGATGTCTCATTCAAGGAGATTCTCGAACTCTTGAGACAGAAAGGCAGGTGGTCCACCGATGCCACCTTACTAGAGGAGTCTGTGTTCCTTGAGACTTTCAGGTCCAGCTTAGCTACATCTTGGATGGTTCCTCCCACTGACAAGATGGCGAATCTAGTCTCTAAGCAGGCATGGAGGAAGACTGATATTGTTGAACCATTTACCAGTGAACCAGACAAGTGCTTAGGCTCCTTGAAGGATTGCCAACATTGGAGCAAGTGGCCAGCCAAGAATTCCATTGTAGTGGTGGTGACTGGCAAAAAAGGGCTCACAGAGGAAAGCTCTTCTGTGCCCCCCCCTCCACCAGGAAGTCAAGGATGCTGGAAAGATTTTGGAAGCAGACTTGCACTTCAGCTACCTTTACTCTGAGGGTGCTGAATTACTTGGCACACATCATAAGATTTCAGAGGGATTTGATCAAAGAAATCTGAAAATCCCTCTCTGGATCTATATCTGCAGAAGACAAGAAAACTTTGGATTCTCAGTTATCGACAATGTCCCTCAATCGAAAGGTGCAGAACAGATTTTCCACCTCTGGGGCCAACCATGCTGCAATCTTTTTGCTTCTCCCTACAACACCAAACAGCAGGTTCTTTCCCCTGATCCACCCCTCCCCCCCACAGGGGGGAGTCATCCAGTAACACTCTGATGCACACTTGAACACCCCCCCCCCGATCTCCTTTGCACCTTTCCTCTGACTCCTGTCAACCCAAAGTTTCTTCAGAATGCATTAGAGAAGACGGTGTGATTATCCGAGTGCCCCTTTTTGGCCTTGACGGGAATGATTCCCTTATCTATGGCCTCATCTGAAACACCCTGCATGGGTGCTGCATCCCAGCCTGGATCTCATTCCTCACCCTTCCAGCCTGCCTCTCCTGGACATTCAAGCCCTTAAATTAACCACTTGTTTTCTCCACTCCCATTGATGGCTAGTAAGTCCATACTTTCCTCACAAGTGTTGATCCACATTCTCACTTCATCCCGGAGACTGCCTACTAGGAAGATTTGCAAAAGTAAATGGAAAGTTTCTCTGTTGGGCTAATCAAAGGAGTTAACTCTTCCAGCAGACTTAGACTCTAGCCTGTGTTTTTCAGAATGGTGCCAGCTGCTCTGTATTGTCAAAGTCCAGTTGTCAGCTATTTCCAGCTTTCACATTGGCGATAATCCACCCCTGGTTGCCTCTCTCAGGTTATTTAAAGCTTTTTTGATGGGAACTTGTCTTCTTAGACTTCCTGTTAGAGACCCTACCTCTCCTTGGGACATTACTATTTTACTTCAGACCCTGACTAGACCACCGTTCAAGCCTGTAGCCAAGGTGGATCTCCAGTACTTAATGTGGAAAAAATTATTCTTAGTGGCAGTTACTTCCACTGGAAGGGTATCAGAACTGCAAGTTCTTTATTGTAAACCACACTACATCATTTTTTTCATAAGTTTCTTTTTACCAAAAGTAGCTACTGACACCGCTTTAAATCAGAATATCAGTCTACTAGTTTTCTTCCCAAAATGTTCCAATATGGCAGAATACATGCTACATTTGTTTGATGTACCTAGACAGCTCCATTTTCACATCCAATATACAGAAGCATTCAGAAAGTTTGATCAACTTTTGATGTCCTTCTCAGCAAGTAAATTGGGTCATATACTTTCTAAAGTCAGTTTATCAAGATGCTTGTCTGCTTGCATTACACATGTATACAAAGAAAAAGGTTTCACCTTACCTAGACTCATCAAAGCTCACTCTACAAGATCTGTGGCAGCCCTAACTGCTTTCTTTTCCAGATCATCCATTAATGACATTTGTGCAGCTGCCACTTGGTTAGATCTTACCTTAATATCCCATTATAAACTGGATTTCCTCTCAAGAGGCAGGACAGCTTTTGGTTCAGCTGCCCTCTAGAATATCTTTTTTTGAATCCACACAAGCTTTATATTGGCTGGTGACTCTGTCCCATCTGAGGAATGGACACAAGAAACACCATCAGATACAAGAGTTACATACTATAACAATAGATTTGTGTTCTCTCCTTCCACCTATCAACATTCCTGATTATGGAATTCCATGTTCCTTTATCCAAGTTTGGATGGACTACCCTATTCTGAAAGCCCTTTAAGTGCACTTTTTAGCTGTAGATCAGCTTATGAACACATATTACCTTTGGGTAATGTTTTATAGCATTATTATTATTATTATTATTATTATTATTATTATTACTGGATTGTCTGTATTCTTGGGCAGTCTCATTCTAAGATAACGTTGGACTTTGCAGGGGGTTGTGGGAAAGGGGAGGATATTCTTGAGTGGCCAAAGGTGGATGATCTGAAGACCCATCCATTGAGGAAGAATGGAAGCAAACAACATAGATCTTTTGTGGTAAGTACAATAACATGCATGTTAATATCAATCTATTGTCTTTGACAAGGATGGAAAGATAAAGATTATTGATAAGTACTGGAAAAAAGTGTATGCTTCTCCATCTTTGATTTTCATAATTTTGAATTGTCACACATTAAAGTTTACCCTGACTAATTGTGGAAATATGAGGCATATTTTATCTGCAGTTTCTTAGGAAAGTTGGGAATGTTTTTTATTCAAGCATGTGTTAGTGGCAAAAGAAAGTAAATGCTTGGAGACCAGTTCTAAATCTTGCTTTTCTAAACCTATTTGTCATAGTGCCCAAGTTCACAATGTTGTTAGTTTACAACCTTTTACCTCTCCTTCCTAATTCAAGTTTCCTGGTAATACTAAATTTAAAATATACTTATCACATCCCTGTTCATCCAGACTTCTTGGTTCATCGATTTATAGATATATATACTAGGCTAATGACCACCGAGGCCTTTATAAGCCTAGCTGTGTAAACCAACCCAGTTGTGTCCCTGTGTACATAGATGGCTTATCAAGAGGTGGTTTGTTAGGAAGTCTGTACAGGTTATGGGGGGGGGGGGTATGTTAGTTTGGATATTACAAGACCCGGGGTGAATTTCCAATTTCCTATCTGTTGGTCAAGGTTACACTTAAATAGGGTTATGGGTGTTCCAGGACATGGGGATCCTCTGAGATGCATATCTGTCTCACCAACTTCCTTATTTATGTCACAAGCCAGATTAAAATCCCTGGATCTAATGGTTCTGATGCTGTTCATTTTACAGATGTGCAAGAGGTCCATCAGAGCTGGATACAGGGATACCTTGTATACCAGGCATAGATTGCCTCTCATTGACCTGTAGTCTGTGTAGTGATAGGGCTTTAAGGCGATCCATATAGGACACTGTGTTTGTACCCTGGATTCTCCTAGTAACAAACCTTTGTGGACATTCCAACTGTTGCACATGTCTGGTCAGGTACATGCCAAAGGGGGCACTATACTCAATGGGTGCAATAAAGTCCAAATAAAGTGGCATAATGACTTCCTTAGACATTGATGTTATGCCTTAATTTGGGTATTTTAGAATGATTTGCCTACTACCTTGGCCTCTTGTTGGTAAAAGGCCATATAATCATCGTTATATGTTACCAAATCCCTGATTACCAGGTCACCACTTAAGGGTGTCTTATTGATGCAGTTACTAGCCTGGGTGCCAGTTTTCCCAAAAGATACTGTAATGCATTTCTTGACAATGAGTTTTAATTACTGACTTTGAGAGCAGTCATTTTGTCCATGTTAGACCCTCTTAAGACATTTGTGTCATGGGGAAATATATGGTAGCTCCCAGTTTGCAGTCATCTGTGAACTTGGTCAGCCAAGATCTCTTGACATTACCCTTTACCTTTGAGAAGTAGATTCCAAATAGTATCAGTCCCAGCACTGAGCTCTGAGGTACCCTGCTGGTGACCGGTCTCTTAATGCAGACAGTCTCCCCAATCTGGACTTCCTGTATCCTGTCTGTGACTCAGCTGGCAATCAAGTGAGTTATGTAGGGGTTTATGTTCAGTTTGGTAAGTTTGTCAACTATAACCAATTGGTTTATTATCTCAAACTCCTTAGCCAGGTCCAGGTAGGTGGTATGCACTAGTTTCCCCTCATCCATTGTCTTGGTGACATTGTCAAAGACATCCACCAGGTTTAGTAGGCATGACCTTCCCTTGACAAAGCCAGACTGTGTTGGTTCCAGTGTCTAAAGGTTGCATGCGTCTTTGTTGATCATTTCCATGAGAAATTAGACTAGTCAGACTAATAGGTCTGCAGTTTCTGGGGTGATTTGATGGTCCACCCTTGTGAAGTGGGATAATCATTGCAGTCTTCTATTCTCATGGTACAAAGCCTGTTTTGAGACTAGTTGAAAAGGGACTGAAGTAGACCTGATAGGTCATGTTTCAAGCTATTTAGGAGGCATCCTGGGATATTGTTGAGGCCCATTGAACCTATGCTTTGGCTCAGTGAGTGCCACCAGGACCTGCTCCTGGCTAATAGTATTTTTTTTTGGGGGGGGGGGGGTTGTGTTGCATGGTGGGAGGCAGTGGGGGAGTAGGAAAGGAAGTTTGAGTTGAATTTGTCAGCCAGAAAATTTGCTATGTCACTTTGCTCCGAAAAGGTGGCACCATTGAAACTGAACTGGAACTGAAAGGACTAATTAAGTCAAACAAGGCCAGTTATGAGATCAAGATAGCCTCACAGGCTAAAGACAACCAAAAGACCTTCAGCAGTGTCCGAAACCTCAAAGGCAGCGCACATCTCTTTGGCAACAGGTAGTTTCAGACAAATGGGTTCTGAAGATCATTCCTCAAGGATACAGATGGCAGTTGGAGGAAATTTCTGCTTTTCAGGGGGTCATTCTTCATCCTCCAGCTCAGACTCTCTTGTTTCATTGGTTCTGCATCACGTGCCCTCCCAAGGAGTGATAGAAACAGTTCCTCCTTCCCAGGTGGGAAAGGGTTTTTATTCAAGGATGTTTAGTGCAAAAGAGAGAAAATGCTTGGAAACCAGTTATGGATCTTTCTTTCCTAAACCTTTTGCTAGTGCCCAAATTCAAAATTGTGTCATTTCAGAACTTGTTACATCATCTTCGTCTTTGAAGTTTCCTGGTAACACTATACTTAAAAGATGTTTATTATCACATCCCTATTTATCCAGACTACAGACGTTTTTTTTTTTTTTTTTTTTTTTTTTTTGTATCTGAGTCACATTATCAGTTCTCTGCTTTACCTTTTCGACTATTCTTTGCACCAAGAGTGTTCATAGTGTCTAGCTCCATTTATAGGTCATTGCAGGCTACAACGTGTCCACATTTTTCCATATTTAGACAACTTATCTTTGCAGAGTCATTTTCAAAGTGTCAGGAATCTCTCTCAGCTGAGATATCTCTTACACAAGCTGGGATTCCAAGAGAACATTCAGAAGTCCTTGACTCCTTCGCAAAGGATTGTGTTCCTGGGATGTCATAGACCTCAATTCAAAGAGCTTTTCTTCCATAGTAAAAACTAGATCTATATCTAGATCTGTTTCTAAGATTTTCGCGTCAGACTTTGTCACTGTGAAGTAATACCACAGGATGTTGGGCCTTATTGCTTCTACGATTCTCATGACACAGCTGGCAGGATTCTACATGAGAAAAAAAACAGTGGTATCTGAAGTTTCTCTGGTCCCAGCACCCTTTTTGTTTTCAAATCCCAGTGCTGGGTTTGTCAGAAGACAAATCATTTGATGGAGACAACAGATATTCTTAAATCCAGGTCTCCCCTTCTCCCTGCCTGTTCCAAATTAGTCACCGTAGACACCTCTGACTTTGCTTGGGCAGCAGTTTCATTAGGGATAAAGTTGCAGGGTGTGTGGGGCACCAAGAACAAATGCAAGCATGTAAATATCAAAGAGATGCTTGCCCTAATCAAGGGGCATTCAACTCTCTGAATCATCTTTGGTTCCCCAGGACCTCTTCAGGTTATTATAGACAACACCACAGTCATATGGTACATCAGCAAGCGGGGGGTCATACACTCCTTTGCAGACTTGCTATATTAGCTTGCGATATAGCTCATTCTTATTTTACAGCCATCCTTGGTCTGACCACAGACCTCCCAGGTCCTCTCACCATATGCATGGCACTGGTTGAAGCACATTTCAGGCTGCAGGGGTTCTGGGTGTTTCCATAATTAGACAACTGGCTCATAAATGCTTCTATGAGAGATCTACTTGTTCATGCAAGGGATTTCTTGCTCCAGTTATGTCCAGTATTAGGAATTGGCAGTTAGTATGGAGAAATCACAGTTGACTCCAGTCCAGATGATGAGAGTTCATAGGATTCCACCTGGGTACTCTTACTCAAATCGCCAAACTCCTGGCTTCCAGAGTCTTTACACTGCATCAACAGGGATCCTAAGTTCTATTTTATTCAACCCCCTCCCCAGCAAGGATCATTCTTCAATTAGTGGGTTAAATGGCAGCTTCCTTAACTCTAGACCTTCATGCCAGGTTTTACATTAGGGTGTTGCAGTGGATTCTCTCAGTTCAGTTGTCCATACTGTAGAGACCCATGCAGTTTGCAATCAAGTCTAATGAGGCTATGCAGACAGCACATTCTTTGGTGATTTAACTTCCCCTCTGATTCCTGTAGGTTGTTTCTTTAATCCCTACCCCCATGGCAACAGTTACCAAGAGCGCTTCCCTCTTGGGGTGAGGGAATGAGCATTTTGAAGCGGAGATGATCCAAGGCACAAAGACATTGACAGAGGCCAATTTTCACTTCAATGTGCTGGGTATAAGGGCAGTCCTGCTAGCTTTGCAGGCTTTTCAGGACTCTCTTCCCAGGGGTGTGATTGAGATTTGGTTGGATAATGTCAGTAGTCTGGTAATATTAACAAACCAGGTGGAACCCAATCATATCTGTAATATCAGGAAGCCATGAGAGTGTGGCAGTCAGGGATTTTTTGTACCAATGCATATCTTGGGGAAGTCCAGTGGGTTAGTGGACAAACTGAGCAGGTTATTCTTCTGCTTCATGAGTTGTCCTTCAGTCAGTCAGTGGCTGCCAAGATCTTCAGCCACTAGCACTAGCCTTGCTGCTATATTTTCCCTACTCCCCTCAACACCAAGTGCAGCAGGTATTTTGCCAGGATTCCTCATGAGGGAGAATCAGATGGATACACAGATCCACACTTGGTCCCCCCGGCCTCCTGTATGCTTTTCCACCCCTTCCTCTTATATCAAAGTTTATTCAGAAAGAGATATAGTGCAAGATGAAAATGACCCTCCTCACCCCCTTTTGACATTGGCAGATATAGTTTCCTTTTCCATGGCCTCAGCTGATGCCCCCTGGGGTGCTGGACCCCCTTCTAAAATTGGTTTCTCACCCATCCTGACAGCCTAATCCAGACATTAAAGTCTTAAAGCTGTGTAATTGCTTTCTCCAGGATTTTTTCCTCTGTGATCCATATTCTCTCTTCCTCCCAAAAGCCAACTACTAGGAAAGTCTATAATAGTAAGTGGAAAAGGTTTTCCATTTTGGCTTCCCCAAGGGTATAAATCCTTTTTTTCAGCTCCTTTGAGTTTTTTTGTTGAGTCTTTTTCATGGAAGTGTGAGTTTTTCCATTGTTAAGGTTCAACTGGTAGTGATTTCCAATTTTCATGTGGGAGAAAGTCATACTCCTGTTGCTTTGCTGAAGTTATCAAAGGCTTTTTTTATGAGGGACCTTCCTTCTTAGACCACTGTTGAGATTCTGTGCTATCTTGGGATGTTACTGTTTTTACTTCAGGCTCTAGGTTTCCCCCTTTTGAATGCGCAGCTTCTGGGGACCATGTATTTCTTTCTTGGAAGACTATTTTACTTGTGGCAGTAACTTCACTTTGGAGGATTTCAGAACTACAGGCTTTGTTATGCACTCAGCTCTAATCAGTTTTCCACAAGGAGAGGGATTGACTTCAGACCAGTCCTAACTTTATTCTTAAAGTGGCTTCAGAATCTGCTGCAATTAATTTGCCAGTTTTCCTTCTAATTTTATGAACAAAGGAGAATATACCCTGCATTTGTTAGATGTCTGTCGCCAGTTAGGATTTTATTTACACTGCACCAAGAATGTCAGGAAATCTAATCAACTTTTTTTTTCTTTCTTTTTCTAATGCTAAATTGAAAGAAAGCATCTCCAAGTTCACATTTTCCAGGTTGGCTGTCTGATTGTATTTCCTTTGTTTATAAAGCCAAGCTGTTGTCTTTGCCTCACAAGCTTTCTTTGCTAGAGTGCCCATTGATGACATAGTGCTGCAGCTTTTTAGTCGACTTTTCATACCATTGCATCCCATTACGAGCTGGATCTGCAGTCTAGGTCCCAGGCTTTGTTTGGCTTAACCATTCTTGGGAATATAAGGTCAATGTTTTTCCTTATCTGGACAGATTGGCTGCTCACCACCCTAATTTCAACAAAGGGATCTGCTCCTGCTCTTGGAAATTACCACAGGAACACCTCTGAGTCTTAGATGGTAGTTGCTGAATGCCTCACATTCATTGCACACAGATTGCACACACTATCCCACAAGGAGTTTCTTCCCATAGAGAAGATGCTTGCTCTTCAGAAAGCCATGCTTCACCTCACACAGTCTTGATCATTGATGGCATGTTTCAAGATCTTGTTTTGTGTGGTGATTGACAACATCTGTGATCTCCAATCTCAGATTTCACATGAGAGTGCTTCTGGGGACCCTCTGGATCCACTAGTGTCAACTGCCATGACCAGTAACACAGTTGATAAGAATTTCCAACTCTTGAAAGTGCTGCCTGTGCTGGTGATTGCACATATCAAGCCTGATTCTGAACAGTATCTTCTAAGCCTCTACCTCAGTTGTGGCTGATACCACATATACTTCGGTTCCAGGGCTGAGGGTCAATATTAGGAACAAAGCAATCCAAGATGCTAGGTCGCACACTTATACTAATATACTGAGTATAAAGCAGTTGTTCTAACTTTACAGGTATTTCAGGATTCCATTTGTTAATGCGCTCTTGGCTATCACCATATTCACAGACAGTACAGCTGTGGTTTGGCACATCAGAAAGTAAGGGGGAACATAAGAAGCTGCGAGGGTGTAGCTATAGGTTATGTACAGAAACTGCATTCTAAAAGCAGGCCATATCCTGGGAGAAGCCAGTGCCATAGCAGATAGGCTTGGCCCACATTTACTGATGTCTCACAAATGGTGTATCAGAATGTTGGGAACACACGATTTTCCAGTTCTGTGGAGAGTCTTGCTGCAGCATGTTTGCATCTTGAACCAGTCTTGCTGCAGCATGTTTGCATCTTGAACCACCCTTAAAAGAGAACATCACAGGGTTGTCGTCTTGCAGAATTGGCTCCAAAGCTACTTTTCTCCTTTCCCTCTCATTTCCACTGATTCTAAAGTTCATTCAGACAGCCAAAGCATTATAAGTTAAAGGTCATTCTCACAGCCTTATACTGATTTTGGCAAATTTAGTTCCGTCTGCTTTGGTTTCATCTTGTGGAGAAGCAGTTGCTTCTGAAGCCCTTCAGAATTCTAGTGGTGCATCCTTCATGCAAGATTCACCTGGGCTGTCACACGTTTTGAATAACCTCATGGTTACCCCACTTCTACTAAAAGTAACAGTGCGGTTTAAGTCATCAATACTTCCCGGAACTCTCATATCCAGGAAATGTGTAAAAGCAGATGGACACATTTCTCTGTATGGGCTGCTGCTAAAGGTTTGGATCCTTTAACCATTTCATTCCATTACCAACAGTAAAGGACTCCATTTCTAGAAGTGTTTGACCATGGCTTAAGTTATTTATCCATTACAGTTCCTTTAGCAGCACTTACTTCCTTTGAAGAGCTAACTTTTTATTTCCTTCCTCTCCGAGAGTCTGCAAAGCTGGCCTTTTAGTTTTTTTTCCATCACCATACAACCCTTGAAGGATCCTGTTTTCCCTTGGGAGATCTGTACTTTGTCTTGAAATCCGTGCTTCCACCATTTGACCCAGTTGCCAAGGAAAAACTGAAATTCTTGATATAGGAGACCCTCTTCATGATTGCAGTGATCACTAACAGGAGGATTTTGGGATTGCAGTCCATGCTTATCAGCCCTCTTTTGTCTCATCTTCCAAATAATAGTCTGTCCTTATGTACCAAACTTTTCTTTGTGCCTAAGGTAGCTACTGAAACAGGTGTCAAACAATCTGTACAACTCCTTGTTTTATTTCTTGAGTATTCTAACAGAGGAGAGTATTTCATGCATTGCATGGATATGCTCGGACACCTTCGATTTTATCTGGACTGAACAAATATAGCTACAAAGATTCACGGTGGTTCATTTAATTTTTAGCAATAAATTGAGCTGTGGAGTATCAAAGATAATTTCGTTCATGTGATTGTGCATTGTTTTCTTATGAAAAGCACAACAAATCCCTGCTATCCATACCAAATCTTACTCAGCCAGAGTAGTAGATACCTCTCAGGCCTTTTTCAAGAATGTATCTTTGGATAATATTTGTGAGGTGTATGTGTTGGCTTCACTGAATACTTTTGCAATGCACTACAAATGGGATGTGATCTCTTAGCCTTCTTTGGAGTCACAGTCATTAGGGGTATATTCCTATGAGGTACTACCCAGGAGTATTAGCTTGGGACTGTATTATAACAGTTAATGGCAATGGATATTATCATATCTCACATGAACATTATGTAGTTATGTCATGTCAGATCTGGATGACTTTGTCCATCCTAGGGTTATCACCTGTACATCTTTACGTAGGACAGTCCGTGTTTGGCCAGTTGTGTCTTGTGAAACAGCTTGAAAAATGGCAAATGTCCTCAGATTTTAGTTTAAAAAATACTTCCTAACTTTTCTGTAATAGTTGAATAAAGGTTATTCTGCATCTAAAATACCTTAATATGAGTTGAAACAAAAGAAGCTAATCAAATTCTATAAATATGAGATTTTATTTTAGCAACAAAATGAAAGCCTGTCTTTTGTATTGCGTGCAGTCATAATTTGTCCTGAGAATTACACTTTTTCATAACAAGCGCCTCTTTGGTTATCTGAAAATGTCATACCTGCCCCACTATCCTGCTTCAGAGAGAAGTTTTAGTGGAGTTGTAGGCTATAGTCCCTTTTTTGTTCCACCATACTGCAGCCTGACGGTGATTAGAAAAGTGGCCAGACAAAACATTGTGGATCGAGGGAGATGTTAATAGCCCGAATTTCCTAGTGCCAAGCTCTTTGTTCCTGTCAGCCATAGTCCTAGTGGTTAATGAGGAAGGGCATGCTCATCCTGAGCTGATATTGTGGTGAGTACATCATTTTCATTTATGCCTACATTAGGCTTAAAATAAGATTAGGTAGTTGCAGTGCATTTGACAAAAAAAAAAAAAAGAAATGCTTTACACACAGTGTTATCATCCAGGTAACCTACAGTGCAGTTACAGCTTGAAAAACATAGTTTTTATTGGAACAAGAAGATCAATAAATAAGCAAAGCAAAGGAGGTGTT
Source organism: Protopterus annectens (assembly GCF_019279795.1). Lineage (NCBI taxonomy): Eukaryota > Metazoa > Chordata > Ceratodontiformes > Protopteridae > Protopterus > Protopterus annectens. The sequence continues at coordinate 2,931,729 of NC_056728.1, read as the reverse complement.
TAGACATGATAAAATGCTGTCAATACGCACTGCAGCATGAAGATAAAATGTGGTGTGCAGAGGCATATTTTATTACATCTTTTTAATTATGGTGTAACTACACAAAACTGTTAAGACCCCAAAACAGAAATACTGCATGCAGTGTAAGCATGAGGACATTCTAAACCAGAAATTGCAACGTGCTTTCTGAGGTGTTTGACAAAGCATCGTCAGCTTTGCAAATTACTAAGAATGTCCTTTTTCCTGTTAGTTTTAAGAAGGAAAGAAGACAGGAAAAAGGAAGGATATTATTAAGTTTAAGGTAGGCAAACCAATACCTACAGGGCCAGTGTGTTGGGTTTATTGAGTGATGTCAGGGTCTCTCGTGTTATTGTCCGTTTTGTAGCTTGAGCAACATGCCTGTGACAAATTAATTTATTGGTGTAGAAAATTTAGAATTGTGTGACTTTTGGCATTGTTTATGAAGTTGCATGTTACACTATAGGTTGTTAAATAAATGTGAGCATGTTGTAGTAAACCTGCTTTGACAAGAGTTTTTGGTCTCAAACTTTGAATATTGTTTTTAAACTGTAGAGATAATTAATCTAAGGTCCTGAAATCAGATCAGAATATGCTGATGTAATACAAAAAAAATGCATTTTTTAACTATCTGTTTTTGTTTTGACACAGCTGGAAGTGACCAAAGCCTCCCATTAGGACATAATTGGGCAGTTCGTCCCCAGCCACTTCAGTTACCACTCATCCCTCAGTCAGAAGGTAGACGTGAAGGTGCTTATCCTTTGCAGCGGACTTCCTCTATTCAGGGGCTGTTGGGTCAAAGGTTATCCAGCAGCCAATTGTCATTCAACAGTTCTGTGGTTTCCATGGCATCACAGGTGGACCGTTTTTCTACAGGTAGCCAACTAGAGAGCTCAGGGCAAGTTCGGGGACTTCATCGATCTGGTTTGGTTTCCTGTGGTAATTTTACATATGAAGGACTGTATGGAAAGTGGAGCCTTACAGGGAGAAAGGGATTAAATGGACTAACATCAGTGGATGCAGATAACAGTTCAGTGACTCAGTCCAGCAGCAGTGTCAGCACAACATTGGGCACCCCAGCCAAAGTAGCTAGCCCCAAGAGCCAGGTAGGATGGTGTTTGGTTATCTTGTTCATGCATTAACTGTTTATTTCATCATAGAAAAAAGTAAAGAAGTTGTGTACTCACCATAACATTCCATCTCTGTTGCCCATTTTTATTCTTCCTCAACTTATGGGTTCGGAAAGATGTGGTGCCAGCTTCTCTCAAGCAGCTAAGTGTTATTTTTTCAAATAATTATAATCTTTCATTCTATTTCCCTGTCTAAATATCTAGACTTCTAATTTCTTATAAATCTACTTCAGACTCTATCATTCTTATATATATTGTTAGTCTCCCTACTCCCCTTTTTCGTACTGCTGTAGACCTATACTATGCACTATTGTTAGTATATTTTACTGTAATAATCTACATTTACTGTAGTTCTTAAATACCATTGTTGATATTTCTTCCTTTCCACTATCCCTTCGGTTTAAAAAAAAAAAAATCTCTTGTTTCAATTTTTGGTATTGTGGTATATCTTGAAATATACATTTTCTTTACTATGGCTGGTAACGATAAAGGCCTGGCTGGGTTTAAAAAAATGCAAAAAGTGTGGACTCAAAAATTCAATTTTTGGATGCCCACAAACTTTGCATGCACTGTTTGGGCCCACTCCACCTGCAGGAAAACTTTGCAATATGTCATGCTTTCAACCCAAGAGCTCTAGTTGACCGTAAGAACAAGTTGATTCTCAAGGGATTACTTCCCTCTCCCTTTAGTGAGGCATTATCTGGAGTTTCCCCTCCACAAGTACTTCTTCGGGCATCTTCTAAATACTTGGACAAGTCTAAGAAGAGACCTTTATCGGATCCAAAAACTTCCTCATTTCCTAAAAGGAAAAAGCTTAAGTCATCTGATCAAACTTCAACCTCCGATCCTAAATTGAGAAAGAAAAACTCCTCGGATTCGATCTAACAATTGGATTCAAAACCAAAAATGGCTAGAGATATGTCAGATCACAGTGCTTCGGATCAGACACAGAAAACATCGGACTCGACACCCGGCATTCCCTGTCTTCCAAGAATCAGATACTCTCCTTCAGTAGACCCACTTCCTTCTAGGGTCCCTTCCCCTTTATTAGAGTGACCAAAATCTCCATCAATAGTTTCCAGTAGCTCTTCCAGGAGCCTTAAGAAGAAGACATAGAGAGGTTAGTGAGAAAGATACTCTCAGCACAGAGCATGTCAAGCACCCTTTTGACTCCTAACCCTCTGGTTCAGGAGATCCGACCTTCAACTACACCCCCCTTGAAAGTTCCTCCTCCATCTCCCATTTCGGTCTCGGAGTTTTTAGATCCAAGCCTTATACATCTGTCAGCATCAGATCCAAGAATTGTTTTATCCTCAAATGTGAAGCTGTATCTGAGATATTTGATTCCACAGGCTCTGGAGAGCTCTCACAGCCAAGGCTACCCTGTTGGGGCCAGGGTGTCATAGTCGATTGCAAAGTTTTTGAAGCCATCTCCGCACATAAGGGCCTTGATATGGGTTAGTTCGGCTCTAACTTCTGCCTTAGGGGAGTTCCCGTTGGAGCAGGTGGAGACTATCCTCCGAAGGCTTACCCTTATGGATCTGGGGTCCTTCACTTCTCTGCCTTTGAGGCCATGGAGAGAGCACTGTCTGCTTCCATGACAAAGATGGTTCCTTTCCCCTCAGATCCTCAGTGTACAGGCTTGCCATCTCTTCATCCAGAGTCTCCTCTGTCGTCTTCACAGGGACAGCTGGTACCAAAACCCCAGGCTTCCCAGCAGAGTGTTCCCACCTCTTTTGATACCTCCAAAGCGCATCCCACTGAGCAGGTCCCTAAGAAGAGAACATGTAAGAGGAAGCACCTGGACTCCCCCGCGGAGTCAGTCACAGAAGATATAGACTTTATGAAGGTGAAGGGTCCCCACGGTCACCTCTTGAAAATGTCCAGTTTGAAATCCTTAAACAGAGGGTTGGCTGGAAGTCCATCAACCCTTCATCTGAGGAGTCTGTATTCCTGGAGGTGTTCAGTGGCAGCTTGTCTACCCTCCTGGGTGATTCCACCTGCTGATGATCTCACAGATTTGATCTCAGGCATGGAAGGCCCCGGACATCACCGAGTCTGTCCCCCGGAGACCGGACAGAATTCTGACAGCACCAGAGGTCAGGCAGTTTTGGACAAAAGGGACACCTGTTGATGCCATGGTCATGGCGGTGATCATTAAAAAGGAGCTGTCTGAAGAAAGCTCCACTGTCCATCCATCGAACAAGGAGACTCGGGCGACGGACAGGTTTGGGAAGCTTGTCAGTGCTGCAGAGACCTTCGCCTTAAGGTCTCAGAACTATCTGGCACATTTCACCAGGTTACAGAGAGACCTAATTAAGGAATTCTCTGATACCCTTTCAGGATCCACTTCTGATGAGGTACAGGCATCTGTCACTTTTCAGTTTGCTACCCTGCAATCAATTTCCATTTATTCCATGAGGCTAATTTCACATGTGGCTGAAGGATACTGAAGGATAGTGGGTTCTGACATTTCCATAAGGAGGCACGCCTGGATGATGCACTTATGTGATTTTGTGGAGCCCTTAAAGTCTTCGTTCATCAATGCTCCCTTTGACGGAACATCTCTCTTTGGCCCCAAAGTTAAGGACACTTTATCCAGGTGTGAAAAGGATGGAAGGACCCTGTCTGTTGTGGGCGTATGTTTTTCCATGCTTAAAGATCCTTCTGCAGGAATCAGCAAGGTACTGGAAAAATGTGGTTCAGAAATTCCCAGGTTCCTTTCCAGGACATATGTGGAGGAGGTTCCCCCAGGGGTAGAGGGGGGGGGACTCCAATGGTAGACGCTGCCCTTGCTGCAGAGGTGGCTTACAAAACCAAGGGTCCAGAGATTTTTTTTTTTGACAGACCCTTCCAGCACTCCTGAAAGGAGGCCCAACTGTCCCCTTCTGGAGGCAATTGGGGGTCATTTATCCCTGCACCAGAGAGTCTGGCTAGAGATAACAGATACATGGGTGGAGAGGACCATTTCTAGAGGTTATACAACAACCTTTTCCCTTTCACCTCCAACCTCCAAGAAAAATCCCCAATATTCCACCCTGTCAGAGGGAACAAGCAGCACTTCTAATACAAAAGCTGCTAGAAAAAAAGAGTCCTCCAAGAGGTCCCACCAGACCAAACAGAGTCCGGAACTTACTGAAGATTCTTTTTAGTGCCAAGGATAACAGGGGACTGGAGACCAATTTTGGATCTCAGCAGCTTGAACAAATCTTTGATGTACCAAGTTCTGGATTGTCACAGTTCTGTCAATTCTTCCATTTCTGGGAAAGGACGACTGGATGTGCTCAATAGACTTTCAGAATGTGTACTATCACATAAAGATGAACAGGCAGTCCAGAAGGTATTTATGCTTCCAACTGGGAGCCAGCCATTACCAGTTCAGAGTTCTGCTCTTTGGTCTCACCACAGCCCCCAGGGTGTATAGAAATGCATGGCAGTAGTAGCAGCTAATATAACACTGCAAGGATGCCGGGTGTTTCCATATTTAGATGACTGGTTCATTACCACCCCAACCAGGCATCAAGTAATAGAGGTAAGAAATCAGGTACTTTAGACATACTCTTATCTGGGAATAACCATAAACTATGAGAAGTCTCTTCTTGAACCTACTTGAGAATTAGAATTTGTAGGAGCACTGTTCAACACAAAGTCAATGATAGCTTCAATGCCTTCTCTAAGAGTTCAGACCTTAAGAACACAGGTCAGGAAAATAATTTGCATTTCCAAAGTTTCTGCCTGCTTGGTTATTGAGGCTGTGGTACCAATGGCAGCGGCGGTAACTCTAGTGCCCTTAGCCAGGTTTTATTTGCGGATTCTGCAATGGATGCTAGCAAAGCAATGGTCAATAATTTATCAACCTATGTCAACCCTGATACGTATAACTCGGATTTGCAAGAGAGATCTCAAATGATGTACTCAGTCAGAGCAGGTTCTACAAGGTCCGTCCATTCATTCCCCCTCAGCCCAAGACCACAGTGACCATGGACGTTTCCCAGTTGGGGGGGGTATTAACTGGGGAAGACATTCCAAGGTATGTGGTCCCCTGAAGAGGCCATTTTGCATATCAGTGTCCCAGAGATGAGAACAGTGCTTTTAGCATTGCAGACCTTTCAGGACGCTCTCCCCTCGGGAACAACTGCAATTTCAAATAGACATGTCAGTAGTTTGGTACATCAACAAACAAATCTTATCCCGTTTTTCTAGAAGCACTCAGAGTGTGGCAATGGATGATCTCATTCAACCACTTTCTCACTGCAATTCACATTCCAGGGAAGTCCGATGTGATAGCAGACAAGCTGAGCAGGTGCATTCTTCTACCTCATGAATGGTCTCTCAACCAGAATGTGGCAGAGATAATTTTTTCATCAGTGGGGCCAGCCTTGCTGTGATCTTTTCGTTCTTCCCTAAACAAGTGCAGCAGCTACTTTGCCCTAACCCCCCCCCCAAGGGGGTGTCACCGAGGGATGTTCTACTTCACAATCGGCTCCCCGGCCAGCTTTATGCCCACCCACCAATCCCACTAATTTCCAAATTCCTGCAGAAAGCTGCAATGTTGAAGGCCAAAGTTGTCCTCATTGCACCTTTTTGGCTTCAACAGATTTGGTTCCCCTTCCTTTGGTCTCAGTTACTCCACCCACCATGGATTCTGGATCTGGCTTCAGACCTCCTGTCACATCCATCAGACATGATCCATCTGGACATACCGAGCCTCAGGCTGCCTGGCTTCCAGTTCCATTAATAGCCAGACAAACCTATTCTGTCCTCTGCAGTCCATTAGATACTTCTGTCTTCCCATAAACCATCTACATGTAAACTCTACTCCAGTAAATGGAAAGGATTTGCTTACTGGGCCTATCAAAATATGGTTGATCTCTTTTCAGCTCCTTTGCATAGTATCCTTGAATTTTTAGCCTTACTTTTTAAGGAGGAGCTAACTCCTCCACAGTGACAGTCCAGCTAGTGGCGATATCAAATTTTCACATAGGATTTGAAGGTGCTTCTATTGCCTCCCATAGGGTATACAAAGCCTTTCTGCAGAGTGCTCTTCTTCTCAGGCCTCCTTTTAGGGACCCTACTCCCCCATGGGACCTTATTCTGGTGCTACAGCAACTTACTCAATCCCCTTTGAACCTGCAGCTAAATGGGACCTCAGGTATATTTCTTAGAAAACAGTTTCTAGTAGCTATTACTTCTGCTAGAAGAATTTCAGCGATTCAGACTTTGTCTTCTAAACCGCCTTACTTGATCTTTCACAAAGACAGGGTCACTTTGCAAACTAACAATACCTTTCTCCTTAAAAGTTGTTTCAGACTCTAATATTAATCGATCTATTAACTTGCCGGTATTCTTCCCCAGTTTTTCTAACAAAGATGAATGTACTTCATATTTACTGGATGTTCACTTGCAATTACGTTTTTACCTCCACAAAACAGAAAATATCAAGAGAGGCTCCCATGCTGTCATTGTCATTACCTCATGGGCCAAATCTGTGGTGCTGACAGTCAGTCCAAAGGCCTCCATGAAGACATCTGGAATCGATTTCCATCTCTTCTTCAGCGAAAAAAAGGTGGTTTGTCCTCCTGCTATATTCTAGCAAGGTCAGAGCCCACACTGTTGCTTCAGCGTGTGAACCTCCTAACTCTGAACGAGGGTCCCTGCTGCATCCATACCTGAATACTCTAAAGGCTGACTACTTGGATGAACTAGTACTTATCCCATTTAGGTGCATATTTTCAGTGAATGTGTGAAATACTGTGAAGAGACTTGGAAACCAACCACACCGAGAGCCTACCTAGCAGAGCAGAATGAATTCTCTCGTCTGATGCCTTACTAAGGACCAGAACTTAAATTCAGTAAAAGTGCACCTAGTTTTCACTTATCTGTCAGACCTTTACAGAATAAGACTGTGTTGCACCTCTTTGAAGGTACATGTATCAACTGTTTCAGCTTACTTGCCAGTGGACACAATCCTTGTATGTCCAGCTGCCAGTTATGGAGTTCCAGAAATGGGCTTTACACCTCAAACCACTTAAGGTAGACATTACTCCATCATGGGACCTCAGTTATGTCTTAGAAAATCTCTTTTTGCTGCCCTTTGAACCAGCTGCTTTCGCACCCTTCAAATGCCATTATTGGAATAACCTACTTTTAGCTTACCTCTGAAAGGATTTCAGAATTGCAATCTTATATGCAAAGAACCATTTTTTCATTTTCTACAAGGACACACTAAAAAACGAGTACTACCTTCTTGCCTAAATTAGTAACATCACTGTCTTTAAAACAGGCTTTGTACCTCATTGCCCCCCCCCCCTCCGAAATCACCAGAACAAGGGAGGGAAGAGATTGCAGTCTTTGGATGTACATGGCCAACTGAGATTTTATTCAGACAGGGCTAAATAAGAAATTAAGGCCATATTTTTGTCTCCTTTGCCGAAGACAGGGAGGGAAGCCTGTGCTGCTGTTCTTTCCATAACAGTCATATTTCCTGGCTATGTTAAGGGCTAGTCCACAAGAGCTAATGCAGCCTCCACAGCCTTAATTGGATGAAGCTTAACACCCAGTTCATTTTGAAAGGAGCTGCCTGGTCATCAGATCCATACATTCTCCAAACTCTACAACCTAGTTTTTGCATCCCAGGCTAGGACAGGTTTTGCCACAGCAATTCTTCAAGGTCTGCTGTTTTCACAACATTTTTAGGGCTTGTCTACCCATGGTCCTTGAGATCTGGGAATCTTTTCAGATGTCTTTTGACTGCAGCGCTGATTATTACTAGAAACAGCACTATTGTGATAGAAAATTGCCAAAATGTAGACGTTCAAGCATAGTTCCTGTTGTAGTCCTAATCCTCTCCCACCAATCACCTCAGTTATTCATTTTGGGCATCCTGGCACTGGGCTGGATCCTTTGTTTTACTCTCCATCTTCCCTATCTATCAATTACTGGCGCTTTCTTTTCTCTGGGCTCACTTAGAACCCAGAGTGGTGAACTGGGGCTTTTAGATTGAGTCTGTGTTCTCGGGAGGTAAATTTTCCAGGCTCACATGTGCTCTGGTACCACTGTAAAAAATCTTTGTCCAGCTAGGGCTAGAAATATCTGAAGTTGTCATCGAACAACATCCGTCTTATACCACTAACATCCAAGTTGGAGGGCAGTTGGCTGAAGGCAAGAGGGGGGAAGGTAGCTGTATGAAAGTTAGGGCTGACTATTGGACTGCCTGCAGGCAAGAATACCAGATGCCATAACTGTAGCAGTAAAAATACTCCAGCACCTAAAATTAAAATTTCCTAACATAGCTCTACTATATTTGGTGACCTTGTTGAGGCTTCATGTATTACCATTCATACTCCATCTTGCAGTTTTGCTCTGTGTTTGTCTTTGTTTTCATGAAGTGATAGTGTAAATGATTAAGCAGTGTTCTAAGGTAGCTGACATTCAGGGTATTCTCTGTGATGGGTTTACTATCATATTACTGAATGTCATAACGAGTTTCAGTAATTTAATGAAAATATTTTGAAATACCGCAACAAAGAAATGTTAGTCTATATTCTGAAGGTTAGCATTCAGACAGATTCAAAATCTCCATAAACACTTAAAAGTGTAACCTATAACATTATGTAGTGCAGCATTGATAAAATATGGTAAGAGATTTGCAGGTATATTAAATTGCAATGTTACAGTGACACCTTAAAACATACAGGAAAGCACCAGGTCTGCAGTCATACTCACATAAGCAGAGGTGAACTATCTGTTTGTATTGTCTACAAAGAAGTGCTTCTCACCTCTCAGTTGTGACTAAGTACACCTACCCAATAATCAGGTTTGGTAGTAAATGAAGTACACATTTTATACTCCTTTTCAAGAACTGGATGAAAGAAACAATGAGCTGATGCCATGCCATGCCATAGCAAAAATTGCAGGCTTATCTTCTTAAAGGATGAGTGCAAATGGTAACTGAAGCAGACTACACATCAGGAATGATTGATAACATTACTGTACACTTACTTTCTTTAAACTGAGTTAAAAATATTTCAGTTTGACCTCCAGACAACACGTTTGACAATTCCTTCTTTGTATGACTGCAGTTCAACTATATGGTAGTAAACCTGCAGATTGTGTACAGGATGGCTGACCTACTAGACAATGACTTGCAAGAGGATGTGGATTTAACTTGTTGATTAAAGCTCACCAATTTTCAACCAAGCAGTCCTTATTTTCCATATAGAGTGACTGCCATTGCTGTTTCTGCTTATGTGCTGACTGTGGTGAAGTTATGTGTGAGCTTTTCATTTTTCGTCATGGTTGTGTGACTGTGATGAAGTTGGTATACTTAAGTAAAAAGTAGGATGGGAGACTTTCCCCTGCAAAATATGCTTATTTTAGCTTTTTTTCATTAGGTTGAAGTTCTGACTTTCCTTTTTTGTCCATTTAAAGCTTCAGCCAGTAGATGTCCTTCCATATCACTGTTGCAGTATTCCTTGCATAAGGGATCTCCTGCCAGAGACAGGTCAGCATCCTGCCAGTATATCAAAGCCTGTAGTATTTACAGGCACCGTACGTCACACATATGCTCCCCGCGTAGAGCATAAAGGTGATGCACGAATGCGCACACCTTAGAACTTCTTTGCTGCCAGTACGAATGCCAGTATTGAACAGAGGTTTGATTGCCTTTCTTCTGTGCTATTTACCGAGCTGTTTTCTCAGATAAGTTAAAAACCCCAGCAGGGCTCTTATCCTCCTCTTTTATTTTTAGTGGTGTTGCTGGTTTTATGTCATCCAGAAAGGGAAAATCTCAGTGTGGCAGCCAGATTCCCCATAAAGGTTGTCACGACCAGTGTCTGCTCAGTTTGGGTGCTTCCCACGACAGTACACAGTGTTGTACCTACGAAGCATTTTTCCCCAAGACCCTACGTAGTTGCCTCTCCTCCTTATCGATTTACCTTGAAAAACAGAGTCTTGAACTCTTGGCTCAAGATGCTGTGATGGAGTCTTCTCCTCATGAGGGTCACCCGTCTGTCAAAAAGTTTGAATTCATTAAGGATTTCCAAGGTATCGTTCTGATTATGGACAGAAAGGTTGAGATTTAAGTCCCCTAGTAGGATGAAGTTTTTGAGATTTTTTTTTTTATCGATGAGGGTCGATAAGGAGAAGGGTTTTGAATTTGGCTAAGAAGGTGGGAGGAGAAAGGTAAGTGACAGCAAGATGAAAAGGAAAGTTGTTAGGGGAGGGGACACGAATGGTAGCTAGTTAGCAAGAGTGTCTGAGGTAGTTTTGCTTTAAGCTAGGAGTCAGACATTTAAATCAGATTTAAAAAGCAGTAGTGTTCCACCACCAGGGCTACAACCAGATCTCCCATCAAGTTAATAGTAGTACCCAGCGAAGAACTGGTAGATGGAAATATCAGTGGGTTTGAGCCAAGTGTCTGTTATATCTATGAGGTCAGGGTGGTGGAGGGTGAAAAAGCTGTTTAGTTTATTTGTTTTGTTCTTGGTACTATGGGTTAATTGAGACACAAGATGAAAGCAATGGGTGAGGGTTAGGTTCAATGTTGCCATGAAGGTGCAGGAGTAGTAGTATGGGATAGGGATGGGTTGGTAGTATGAGAAAGTGAGTGGATGTTACATGCAGTGGAAAGTGTAAATGAGGGGATGGGGTTGGGGTAATGTGCATATTTGGGAATATGAAGAGAGAAACTTCTGGTTTTGATCTTTCATTAATATCTTCTGACCCTTCCTACAGCTGCCCTTCAAAGCAGGTGTTATCTGCTTGATGAATGTGATTGTATTCCATCCAACTTGGGTTGTTAAAAAAGCTGACAGCTCTGCCCAATGGTGGTTTATAAAAACAGGAAGGTAACAAAACAGAGGTGATAGAAGACAACAGTATGTGGGAGAGGGGAACTTAGCTTCCAGACAGCTGGGAGATGCTAATTAGTAACTAAATGGGCAGAAGGAATAAGTAAGAAATATGTGCTTAAGCAGGGCAGAGAAAATCAGTTGTGCGCATTTGTGTGTCTGTGTCCTTTACAAAAAGTATGAGAACACCATAACTTTCAGCTGTTTGGTATTTCCCAGAAAATGCCAAACTGAACCTCAAAATAACAGGGTGCCATGAAATCCCCGGTGGCCTCGTTAAATTATTTTGTAACCCATTGACCCCTCATCTGCCATTGCATGATTAGCCAGAGCCTGCAGCCCTGTGGTTTCACTGACGTGAAAGCATCAGAAGAGCTACGAGCAGGTTAGTGTGTGTATTATCCTGTGACATATAACCTGTACAGTTCAATTGAAAAACAAACAAATCTGTTATGGGAAAAATATAAAAAATAAAAAACATACAATAAGCTGGCTGCATAGGTGTGCATACCCTTAAACTAATGCTTTGTTGAAGCACCTTTTGATTTAATTACAGCATTCAGTCTTCTTGGGTACAATTCTGCCTTCAATTAAAGAGACTCTGATTAACCCCAAATAAAGTTTCAGCTGTCCTAGTAGGATTTTCCTAACATTTACTCAGTTGCCTGCTACAGCAAAAGCCTTGGTTCGCAGAGAGCTTATAAAGCATCAAAGGTATCTCATTGTTGAAAGGTATCAGTTAGGAGAAGGGTACAAAAAATTTCCACAGCATTGGATATATCATGGAACACAGTGAAGACAGTCATCAAAAAGTGGAGAAAATATGAGACAACAGAGACCTTACAAAGAACTGGACGTCCCTCCAAAATTTATGAAAAGACTAGATGAAAACTGTTTAGGGAGGCTGCCAAAAGACCTACAGCAACACTGAAGGAGCTGCAATAATTTCTGGCAAGTACTGATTGTGTACTATATGTGACAACAATCTCACGTATTCTCCGTATGTCTAGACTGTGGAGTAGGGTTGCAAGATGAAAGCCTTTCTTACACAGAAAAACATCCAGGCCTGGTTAAATTTGCAAAACAATACATCAAGACTCCCAAAAGCATGTGAGAAAATGTGTTATGGTCTGATGAGACCAAGGTTGAACTTTTTGGCCACAATTCCAAAAGGCACATTTGGTGCAAAAACAACACTTCGCATCACCAAAAGAACACCATCCCCACGGTGAAGCATGGTGGTGACAGTATCATGCCTTGGCTTTGCTTTTCTTCAGCTGAAACTGGGGCTTTAGTCAAGGTGATGGGAATTTTGAACAGTTCCAAATGCCAGTGACATTTGTTCCAAAACCTTCAGGTGTCTGCCAGAAAGCTGAAAATGAAGAGGAATTTCACCTTTCAACACGACAGTGACCTCAAACATACATCCAAAACAACAAAATAATGGCTTCACCAGAAGAAAATTCAAGTATTGGAATGGCCCAGCCAGAGCCCAGTCCTAAATCCAATAGAACTTCTGTGGGATGACCTGAAGAGGGGTGTGCACAAGAGATGCCCTCACAATCTGACAGATTTGAAGCACTTTTGCAAGGAAGAGTGGGCAAATATTGCCAGGTCAAGATGTGTCAAGCTTATAGACTCCTACCCAAGAAGACTGAATGCTGTAATTAAATCAAAAGGTGCTTCAACAAAGTAGTAGTTTAAGGGTGTGCACACTTATGCAACCAGCTTATTGTATATTTTTTATTTTATATATTTTTCCCCCTAACAGGTTTGTTTGTTTTTCAATTGAATCGTACAGGTTATAGGTCACATTAAAGGTGGGAAAAGTTTTGAAATGATTTATTGTGGTCTCATTTTTTTATCACAAAAACCTGGCATTTTAAAAAGGGTGTGTACACTTTTTATATCCACTGTAATAAATTCTCAAAAGTTTCATATACAAAAAATATGTATATAAAAGTTGTATATAAAAATGATGTATAAAAAAGAATATATATATTTCTGTGTATTTCTTTAAAATCATAAGTTCTTTTTTAACACTAATTTGAGACTTATACTTGCATTAATTCCAGGTTTAACAGCTCCCTTGAAGTAGTGTAATCCATTCGTGTTCACTCATTTCCAATACATTATTATTATCATCCCCTCTAATATTGGGATAAACAACATTAATAGCCCGAAATTTGAACAGGTAGCAAGATAAACCACATTGTATTATAGATAGCAGATGCTTTAAAATTATATTTCTTTTTTGTTATAGGATGTATAAATTCATTATCTGTAAAGTATATCAGGGCAACAAATGCAATTATGGCATGGAAAGGTCCCTATTATTTTAATGGTTTATCTTGTCACCTGCATAAAATGCGTTGCTTTTTATGTAGGTAAGTCAGTGCATAGAATTGTTGAACATAAGTCAGCCATCAGAAGGAAGGTGAATGCCAACACCCTTCCCTTGCTAAACATGTTGAGGAGGAGGGTGTTGAGCATATGTTCAAATTTCCAGCTGTTAATGTTTATCCCAATATTAGAGGGGGTGATAATAATAATGTATTGGAAATGAGTGAATATGAATGAATTATACTAATTTAGGCAGATGTTAAACCTGGAATTAATACAAGTGTAAGTCTCAAACCCTGTTAAAAAGAAATGTATGATTTTAAAGAAATAAGCAGAAATGTATATATTCTTTTTTAATACATAATTTTTTTACATACAATTTGCTATATATTTTTTTTTTGTATTTGAAACCTTGAATATTTATTATGTCTTAAGTGTTTTTGTTATGTGTTTAAAATGGTATATACCTTTTAGGGGAACTAAATGCTCATTAAAGCTGTGTCATGTGATTTTTATACTGAATGTGTATAAAGAGGGGAGTAAACTTTCATTGTTTTTTTACACACTGAAGAAGGACATAGGTCTGAAAGCTTTATGATTCATTTATTACATTTTCTTGAGCATGGATATATATTTAAGTGTGCCTGTGTGTGCCATGTAACAGTATTATCAAAAGGGTTTTTCTAAGGTAAGGCATAAGGTTGGGGTTGGGGTAGAGTAAAAGATAGGGTTTGTATGCATTAATAAGATGGTGAAGTTGGAGAAGTCTTCTGCCTATCCTTACTGATGTATGATAACTTTAACCCTTACCAAGCCGTGAATCCCAGCTTTAACCCTTCTACAGGGTCGTTTAAGTTAGAGAGCCCTGTAAACTTCAGGTATTTTTTTTCCTTAATTTGCCTGGCAAACTCGTTTAGTTTAGACGGCTGCCAGTGACCCATTTATCTTAGAGGGCCTTTTTCTCCCCTTCATATATTTTTTCGTTTGTCTTAAGCAGACTCTTTTAGCTTAGAGAACTGCTTTTTCTCTGCCTAAATTGCAGTGCTTAGTTTATTCTTGTGTTAGTTAAAAAAAAAAATCTCTGGTAGTAATTAGCTATTATAGTTGTTTATTATGTCTTGTAAGTGTTTTTTATTACATGTTTAAAATGGTGTATACCTTTTAGGGGAACTGAATGGTCATTAAAGCTGTGTCGTGATTTTTTTATACTGAATGTGTATAAAAAGGGAAGTAAACTTTAATTTTTTTTTTGCACACTGAAGAAGGACATAGGTCTGAAAGCTTTGTGATTTATTTATTAAACTTTCTTGAGTGTGGATATATATTTGAGTGTGCCTGTGTATCCCATGTAATAGTGTTATCGAAAGGGTTTTTCTAAGGTAAGGCATAGGGTTGGGGTTGAGGCAGGGTAATTAGTGGTAGGAAACAGTAGATGTGATGTTGTCCTATCTTGCCTACATTCTTAACTGGTTGGGTTCAGAACCAATCCTCGCGGTTCTGACTTGGCCTTATACAAAAGCTTGAGGTCTTCCACTAGCTCGTGGCTATAACCCTATCCCATCATGCCCTAGTAAAGCTCCCAAGTTCTCGTTTGCCGCTAAACAAGATCAGGTGCTTAGTGCAAGTTTTTTTTTTTTTTTTGATAATTGTAGTTTAAAATAGAGATATAGCTTTCTAGTGTTTATTACATACATTTAAACTAAGTTAGTGTGTTCGCTTCTGTTGGTTGTTTTGCTGTTTGGCTGTCATTTCTTTCTCTAGGCCTTTTTTCCCTTTCCCTATCCCGGCTAAAATTTATATTTTCTAAGCCTGTTTTCAGTTAGAGGGCTCCCCTTTTAGTTTTTACCTTCTACAGGCTCGTTTAAGTTAAAGAGCTCTGTAAACTTCAGGTATGTTTTCCCTTAATTTGCCCAGCAAGCTCGTTTAAATTAGAAGGCTGCCATTGACCTGTTTGTCTTAGAGGACCTTTTTTCTTCCCTTCGTATATTTTTTCCTTTATCTTAGGCAGACTCTTTTAGCTTAGAGAACTGCTTTTTCTCTGCCTAAATTGCAGTGCTTAGTTTATTCTTGTTGTGTTAGTTAAAAAAAAAAATTTTTTTCTCTGGTAGTAATTAGCTATTATAGTTGTTATTGATAGCCATAATGTCTAAAGAACCTAAGGAAACTAAACCTTCTGGGTTCAAGAAATGTGAAAAGTGTAATAAAAAATGTCGTCGACTGATGGTCACACTGTGTATACTGCCTTGGAGCAGTCCATTCACAGGAATTGTGTGCCATCTGCCATTCATTCAGCCATAGAGTTTTGCTAGAGAGAAAAAATAAGTTGATTTTGAGAGGTTTGCTGAAAACCCCTTTCACTGAGGCAATTGAAGGTCAGGGTACTTCAAAATTGACAAAATCCCAGTCTTCCAGATCCGAGAAGTTGGGAAATATGTCATCCTCTCCCAGTGCTCATTCGGAGCCATCAGAAAAATTGTCTAAAGTCTCATTTTTGGACCTGAAAACTGTTGGGCCTGAAAAACCTACTACCTCGGCTCCTTCTGTGGTTTTAGTGCTGATGAAGTTTCACCTATGGAGCCGGTTTCTCCTACTTGGAGATCCCCATTGCTTCAGTCTGCTAGATCCCCGACTCCCTCCTATCGATCCTCTCTGATGATGATGTGGATCGTGTGTTGTGGAGGCTATTAAGGACACCAGCGCTGGTCAAACTGTTGTTGGCTCCAACCCAGAGAGATTCAAAACCGACCAAGACTTACCCTTCACCATCGATTCCTCCTCCGATCTGATCTTGGACCTTGGAGCTGGAGTGTCTGGAACTGATTGTAGTGGAACTATTGGACCCGAGACCTACACCAAGATCTTTGGGCCTGGTTACCGCTCTGACATCCTCAGTTCCATCTGAACTTGAGGAGTCTAGGAGCCAACGCTTTCTGGTCAGGTCCGGGGAGGAGAGATGGATCAGACAGTTGTTTGATCTGAACTTGCCTCTCAGGGCTTCGGCGCAGGTGAGCTTGGCTCCTACATCGACCTCAGAGCCAGTCCCATTGGTTCCGGGATGCCTTCTGTCTCTTCAGAGCTGGAGGTTTCTTTGGATCAAGGGCAGGGGGCTTTCGAGGTGGTGAGAGTGCTGTCTCCACAGGCAGCTCCACTCTTGGGTCCAGTCATTCTTCCCCCAAAGGCACTGGCATCTGTCTCGGCACTACTGCATCCACAGAGACCTAGATTTCAAGATATCCCATTGGGTGAATCCCTGTCTTCTGAAACCTCTCCAGAATACCCTTCTGAAGAGGTCCCTCATAAGAGACTATGTAAGAGGAAGCATTTAGACTCCCCCAGAGTCCATCAAATCTGAGACAGACCTTGATGCATCAGAAGAGTCCCCACGGTCGCCCTCTGCGAATGTCACCTTCACAGACATCCTGGAAATACTTAAGCAGAGAGGTGGCTGGAAACTCATCAACATTCTGAGGAGGAGTCTGTATACCTGAAGGCCTTTGGGTCTCGCCCTTCCGCCACTTGGGTGTCTCTGCCTTTCGATGAACTGATGGACCTAGTTTGTTGAAAAGCATGGGAGTCTCCAAACTCAGTGGAGCCTGTTCCCCAGAAGCCAAATAAATTCATAACATCCTCCACAGATAAGAGTTTACTTACGAAAGGTGTCCCTGTAGATGCTATGGTGGTGGCAGCAGCCACGAAAAAGGAACTTTCAGAGACGTCCTCATCTGTCCATCCACCGAACAAGGAGTCTCGTACGATGGACAGATACAGAAAGCACATCTTTTCTTTAGCGACCTTTGCACTCAGGTCCCTGAATTATCTCACCCACTGTACCAGACTTCATAGAGATCTCCTAAAAGAGCTAGGAGATGCTCTCCAAGGTTTAGTAACTGAAGAGGTATCAGAGAAGGTTTCCTCTCAGTTCTCCACCTTAAACTCAGTGGTCAACTCCTCCATGAGACTCATCTCTTATGCAGCAGATGGAACGAGTAGGGCAGTGGGTTCAGGAATTTCCCTAAGCAGACATTCCTGGATGCACTTGTGTGACTTTGCGGAGCCCTTTAAATCTTCTTTTGTTAATGCCCTTTTTGATGGCTTGTTCTTGTTCGGGCCAAAATTCAAAGACATACGAACCAGGTGTGAGCAAGAAGGAAAAAAAACTCTATTTTTTCCCCTACCTTCTAGACCTTACCCAAAAGTGAGGAAAAATATGGTTCCAAAAATCCCAGAGAGGTTTTCAGGACACACGTGGTGATTCTTCCCCCAGGGGCAGAGGGGGAAGCAGTAATGGAAGATGCCAACCACGCGGCAGAGGGGGTATGCAAAATCAGAGGGGCAGGGAATCATTCCATGGTAAGCCCTTTCCGTGCTCCTGAAAGGGGGCCCATCTTTCCATCTCTGGAGGCAGTCAGGGCTCACTTTTCTTTGTATGTAGAAGCCTGGCTGAAAATAATGAAAAACAAGTAGGTACAAAAGCATCGTATCCAGAGACTACTCTGTACCCTTTTCCTTCCCTGTCCCAAACATAAAGAACATCCCGGACATTCCACCCAGTCAAAGTGAACAGACAACTCTAGAAGTACAAAAGTTGCTAAGCAAAAGAGTCATCCAAATAGTCCTCATAGACCAAATAGGATTACACAAGGTTCTTTTTAGTTCCAAAGAAAACAGGACACTGGAGACGCAGCCTGGATCTTAGCAGATTAAACAAATCAGTAAGAAAAGTAAAGTTCCAGATGGTAGCACTGCAGTCAGTACTCCCTTTTCTGGGAAACGATGAGTGGAAGTACTCTATAGACTTCCAGGATGCGTACTGCTACATAAAAATGGACAGGTGATCCAGGAGTCATTTGCGCTTTCAGGTGGGAGCCATTCACTACCAGTTTCGAGCTCTGCCCTCTGGTCTCACTGTAGCCTCCAGAGTGTTCACCAAGTGTATGGCAGTAGTCACTGCTTACTTGAGACGAATAGGTTTCCGAGTGTTTCCATATGTAGACGACTGGCTTCTAACCGCCACTACCAAGCATCTACTAACAGAAGCGAGAGAGACCACCTTGCAGCTCTGCTCTTATCTAGGAATCACTGTAAATTACGAAAAATCTGCCTTGTTGCCATCTCAGTGTATTGTTTTTTATGGGCAGATCTAGATATAACAAAAATGATGGCAAAACTTCTCCCGAAAGAGTTCAAGTCCTACGACATCAGGTCACAAACCTACTTTCCAAGAAAAAGGTACAGGCAAGAACAACCCTGAAAGTCTTGGGGACCATGGTAGCAGCAATAAACTTGGTTCCATTAGCACGCCTGCATATGAGAATTCTGCAGTGGCTACTGTTCGCTCAGTGGTCTATGCAGGAACTACCCATGTTGCACCAAATTATGATAACAGAATCTTGAAAGACCTTCTTTGGTGGCTTCACTCCATTCGTCTGACATTAGGTCGATCCTTTGTTCTTCCACAACCTTTAGCCACAGTGACCACGGATGCTTCCCAGGTGGGGGCATTGTCTGGGAAGGACATTCCAAGACACTTGGCAGGATCACGAGGCCCATTTGCACATCAGTGTTGTAGAGATGAGGGCGGTGCTTCTAGAGATGCAAGCAGTTCAAGACTCTCTTCTGCTAGGAACTATTGCAGTACAACCAGACAACATGTCGGTTGTGTGGTATATAAGCAAACAAGGAGGGACCAGGCCTTACCTCCTTTGCCGGGAGGCCGTCGGAGTATGGCAGTGGATGACCTCCTCCCAACGTTTTTTGATAGCAATGCACATCCCTGGGAAATCCAACGTGATAGCAGACAAACTCAGCAGAGTGATTCTGATGCCTCACGAGTGGTCCCTAAAACAAAAAGTATGATGGTGTTCTGGAAATGGGACCAGCCTTGCTGTGACCTTTTTGCCATGACCATGAATGCCAAATGCAGCAGCTATCTCGCCGTCATTCCCCTTCTGGGGGAGACACCAAGGAGCACACTTGGTCACGATTGGACCTTGGGTCTCCTCCACGCCTTTCCCCCCTTTCCATTGATACCCAAACTTCTTTAGAAAGCCAATTCCTTGGGAAGGAATTTGATACTCATCGCCCCTTGGCCTCATCAAATCTGGTTCCCCTTCCTTTGGCCTCATCTTCAGCAGGAGCCTTGGATTCTGGACCCAGTTCCAGACCTTCTGATTCATGCATCACAGGTGCTCCACCCCTCCCTTCAGTCTTTCAAATTGACAGCTTGGCTGCTCCGATTCCAAACATAGCCAGGATCCCTACCTCTCCCCATCAATCAAACATATTTTGATCTCATTTCATAAGGCTTCATCGAGGAAGTTGTATGCCAGCAAATGGAAGAGATTTTCTTCTTGGGCCTTGAATAACCACATTGATACCTTCCCTGCCCCTATGCCTTCCATTCTTGAGTTCTTGGCAAAGCTGTTTAATGAGGGCACAGCTGCAGCTACTGTTCGAGTTCAGTTAGCAGCGATATCCAACTTCCACATAGGTGAATCGGGGTCTAATGTGATGCCCCACAGACTTTGAAGGCTTTTCTTAAGGGAACTATTTTATTAAGACCACCCATTAAACCCCCCTCCAACACATTGGGACCGAAACTTTGTTTTATCCTGTTTGTTTATTCCCCGTTTTGAACCTGCATCATGCTGTGATCTAAAGTTTCTAAACTGGAAGACAATCCTTTTGATAGCCATCACTTCTGCTAGGAGAGTCTCAGAGCTACAGGCATTGTCAATAAAGCCCCCCTACATGCTTTTCCACAAGGACAGAGTATCCCTACGAACAAACCCATCCTTTCTACTAAAAGTTTGCTTAGAATCTAATTTGAATCAATCCATAGACCTGCCAGTCCTCCCCCAACTATGGCAACAAGGCAAGAATGTATGCTGCACCAACTAGCTAAACACAGGCAATTACGTTTTTGCTTACATAGGACAAAGGATTTCAGAAAATCTGACCAATTATTTTTATAATTTTCAGACTACAAGAAAGGTGCTCCTGTAGCAAAAGTCACACTTTCAAAATGCTTATCAGATTGCATTACTTTTATTTATAATTCTCAAAACAAATTACTTGTAAAATGTCATTCTACAAGAGTCATAGAACCTCCTCTCCTTTCAGGTGAGATTACCGATTGATGCCATTTGTGCTGCAGCAACATGGGCAAGACCTCATATCTTTATCACTCATTACAAAGTGGATTTGGCCTCCAAGAACAGGGCCTCTTTTGGGTCCATTGTTCTAAAGAATATTGCCCTGTGAACCATCCAAGAAATATGGTGCTAAGGGACGCTGTCCCAACCAGTTAAGAATGAAGGCGAGATAGGACATCACATAAATAAATTATGTACTCACCATAACGTTCTGTCCATCTCACCTTCATTCTTACATCCCACCCTTCTTCCCCCTACCTTTGGCTCCTGGAGGACAGAGTAGTTAAAATTGGAAATAAAGGCTCTCTGACCTTCTTCATTGTTAAGTTTTGATAATTATTGGTATCTAGTGTTATATCAGCAAACAAGATCTGGGGAGCTTTACTAGAGCATGATGAGATAGGGTTACAGCCACAAGCTAGTGGAAGACCTCGAGCTTTTGTAGAAGGTCGAGTCGGAACTGAGGATCGGTTCCGAACCCAGCCAGTTAAGAATGAAGGCGAAATGGACAACAAACATGGAACGTTATGGAGTACATAACCTCTTTGCATGTACTTACCATAACTTGGTGTCTGTTTTATCCTGTTTCATTATTCATCACGTCTGGGTCTTGGATCTGATGTTGCATCTGATCTGGCACTTTACAGAGCAGATTCAGGGCTTGAGCTCCACCTACTCCCATAATCCCTTTCTACCTTCTTAACCCTCAAATCGAGTTTGCTGCAAAGGAAAAGAAAAGACTAGGACACATAAATATCCAATTAAACATAGGTGATTTTATCACGGAGCCACAAGAGTCAGTAACTCAAGGGCCCGAGACTCCAGCCTCTCCAGAACCAGCAGAAACATGGTCGGGGAAAGGGGAGCAGGAAGTGATGAATAATGAAATAGGATAACACAGATACCAAGACACCAAGAAATGCATCATTATCCCTTTTGGGGAAAATGGCATCCCCACTAATTATCACATTAATAACAACATAATAACAACATACTAAGCACGGAATCAGTCATGAGGGACTTGGGCACCCAGTTTGACAGCAACCTGACTTTTGACCACCATTTGCCTCTGTTGTACGGAAGGCTTTCTACGCGGCTCACCTCATAAGTAAAATTATTTCATCTAGGAACAAGGTCATAACATCCCTGTACTCCTCCCTTATCAGACCCCTTATTGAGTACAGTGCCTCCTTCAGCATGTACCTTGCCAAGCACATGCAGCAGATGGAGAGACCACAGAAGTTCCTCACCAGGAAAATCCAGGGTCTCAAACCGCTATCCCATACAGACAAGTTAAAACCCCCTGTCCCTCTTCTCAGTCTCATACAGATTGCTCAGAGGTGACCTTTGTCCGGCATAGAGGGCCATTTCAGACCCAGCTTTGATGGAGTTGCTGCATATCTGTAAGTCAAACTCCACTCGTGCACCCCACACACAACACCTCAACGTGGTCTGTGACATTAATAGAACTTGGTGGGATAGATTTGTGTCCCAAAGACTCCTCCATCTGTAGAATAGACTCCCTCTCCATGTCAAGCAGAGTACCTCTCTAGCCCTCTTTAAGATGAACCTGGATGACTGGATGGGAAACAGAAAGTACACCTCTTGGATCCCACTTGTGTTCCTGCTAGACAGGCGAAACAGGTGCTGACTGTGGGAACATGGGCAAAATTTTGGCTAGGCTTATATGGGTCTCCAGGCTAATAGCATAGTATCATCCTATGAACAAAGTTATGGCAAGTACATAACTGCTGATCTGATGTTATCCTTTTTATTATTCATCACGCCTGGGTCAGAATCCCTAGCTGCAAAGAACCCCGGGCAGCCCTAAGGAAGGACAAGCCTGAGCACTGTAGAACCAAAGGATGCTCTGCTTCTGGAGACCATATCCAGTTTATAATGAGCAACAAAAGTGTGAGAAGTGGTCTAAGTGGCCACAGCAGAAATCTCATCTAAGGACATTCTGGCTGAGAGTGCTGAAGAGGTAGCCACCGACCTAAGAAAATGTGTCTTAGGAAGATGAGAGGGCTCCACCTTTCTCATAGAGTAAACCAGGAAATACAATTAGAGATCCATTTGGAAATTATCAATTTAGAAATTGCTTGGCCACATTTATTCAAGGAGAAAGCTACAAATAGCTGGTCGGATTTTCTGAAGGATTTAGTCCTGTATAAATAACTTCTCAACAGTCGCTGTACATCCAAGGTATGGAGAAGATATTCACCAATATTAGAGTGATTAGGAAGGAAAACAGGTAACTGCATATCCTGGTTGAGATTTCTTTCAGTAGCTACCTTAGGCATAAAAGAGGAATTAGTTCTCATAGTCACTCTTTCCTTATGAAAAACAGTATATGATGCTTTAGAAGATAAGGCCTGTAATTCAGAAACCCTCTTGGCCAAAGTAATAGCCACCAGAAAGGCAGTCTTCCAAGAAAGAATTGAGATCACATATGAATGAGCAGGCTCAAAGGGACTTTGGGTGAGAGATTGCAGCATCAATGTCAGATCCCAAGAAGGGGTGGGATCTTTAACTGAGGCCTGAGAAGAAAGATGCCCTTCATGAAGGCATTATATAACCTAGAGGGAAAAGGTGGGTTCAGTATTGACATGAAAATTAGAAATGGCCACCAACTGCAGCTTGATAGTAGAGAAGCTGGCCCCCTGATAAATAAGGGCTGGTAAGAAGAGAAGGATATCTGGTATAGGAGCTGAAAAAGGATCAAGATTCTGTTCTGCTGCCCAAAAACAAAAATGTTTCCACTTACTATGGTAGACCTTTTGAGTAAAAGGCTTATGTGAGGCCATTATAATTTTTCTGATGGGAGAAGCCAGCCTAGACTGCTTTACTATGATGGGAAGTGGAGAATCCACATGGTCAGGTGAAGTGACTAAAGATTGGGTGGTGGTTCCGATGGGTGAGAAATGAGATCTGGAATGAGGTCCAGTATCCATGGGGGATACTTGAGACGAGACCTGAGGAAGGAGAAGCACACCTGACGAGGCCAGAAAGGCACAGTGAGTATCATAAAACTCCTCAGTCTGAAGGCTTTCTGAAGCACTTTGGGGATCAATGGAAGAGGAAGGTAAGTGTATAGGAGACACGGGGGTCAATTGTGAGCAAGAGCATCCCTTGGGGACAGCCCCTCTGGGGGAATCATTGCAAAGTACCTGTTGCTTTGTTGTTCACTGGGGATGCAAAAAGATCACAGCAAGGTTGGCCTCAATGGGCAAAAATTAAGATGCCAA
Source organism: Protopterus annectens (assembly GCF_019279795.1). Taxonomy (NCBI): domain Eukaryota; kingdom Metazoa; phylum Chordata; order Ceratodontiformes; family Protopteridae; genus Protopterus; species Protopterus annectens. The sequence continues at coordinate 2,907,985 of NC_056728.1, read as the reverse complement.
TGACAGATTGAGGGACCACTCATGCAGAGTCGAGGTAGACCTGCTGAGCTTGTCCACCAAGACGTTAGACTCCAAGTATGTGCATTGCAAGGAGAAAGTGACTGGAGGAGATCACCCATTCCCACACTCTCGTGGCTTCTCTGCACAGTGGGTACAATCGTGTTCCCCCTTGTTAATATACCAGACCACTGAAATGTTGTCGATATAAATCGCCACCATTCCTAGAGGAAGGCAGTCCTGAAAGGCTTGCAACATTAGGAGGACTGCCCTAATTTTTAGAAAGTTTATATGCAGTCTGGTCTCCATGGGGTACCATGTGCCTTGGACAGTCCTGCCCTGAAAATGTCCACCCACCCCAACAGGGAAGTGTTAGTGGTCACTGTGACCATGGGTGGAGGAAGAGAAAATAGCCTGCCCTGAAGGAGATCCACTGATTGAAGCCACCATTGCAGATGCTGTCTGCAAATGGGAGTCAACGGAATAGACATGGACATTGTACGAGACAGACTAGACCACTGCACCACCAGCATCCTTTAGAGCACCCACACGTGATATCTCGCTAGAGGAATGAGGAGAATAGCTGCCAACATGAACCCCAGTGCTCTAAGGTTAAAGTGTGCCTGCGGTGATGGAACCTCCAAGATGGCCCTGACTTTCTGCCTGATCAAGCCCACTCTGTGGGAAGGCAGTGCTGCAACCTCTGTGATAGTGTTCCAATGAATTCTAGACTTTGCACCATAGACAGCTTCAACTTTGCCAAGTTGATGGTGATCCTGAGCAGTTCTAAGGTTTGCAATAGAGACTGTGTAATAGAAGCCAGCTGATGCCTTGTGGGAGCTGTGAGGAGCCAGTCATCCAAGTATGGAAAGACCTGAAATCCCTGAAGCCTCAGCTGAGCCTCTACAACTGCTAAGCATTTGGTAAACACCCTGCAGGCTGTGGTGAGTCCAAATGGCAGGGCTCTGAACTGAACTCCGATCCGGAAGCACAGATGCCTCCTGGAGTGCTTGCCTATCTTGATGTGATAGGTGTCTTGGAGGTCTATGGAGCGCATTCATTCATCCTTTTGCAGCAGAGGCAGGATGGACTGGACAGTGACCATCTGGAATTTTGACTTCTTGACCGACAAGTTAAGTCTGCTGAGGTCCAAAATCAGACGTAGATCCCCAATCTTTTTTGACACCAAAAAAAAAGTGAGATTAAGTTCAGGATACTCTCTGTCCTGCTGGGACTTCCTGGATGGCTCTTTTCTGTAGAAGTGTCAAAACTTCTCCTTGGGCCAGTTTTCTCTGACTGGGTGGCACATCACAGAGAACCTTCTTGCAAATTAGAGGAGGTTGGGAAAATGGAATGTAATAATCTCTGGATATAATCTTGAGCACCCACTGATTGTTTGTTATAGATGCCCAAGCACTTGGGTGTAATGAAAAATGACCTCTGGCTTGCCTGCAGGGCAGGACAGTTGGGCAATGCCCCAGGGACACTGAAAAGGCTTCTCAGAGAAAGGTTCCCTGGAACCCTAATTTTGTGGACCCCCCCTCTGCCCCTAGGGCAGTGTCTACCATTGAATCCTCTTCCCCTGCCTCTGTAAGAGGAATCCTCTGGAGTATCCTGGAAAGAGTTCTGTGATCTGCAGAATCAGAGCTTCTTACTTCCCAGTTGGTTTTTGGAAAACGACCTTAGGGGTGTAGAAAATTTGATCCCGACCACAGACAGAGTCTTGCCGTCCTGCTGACTGTGTTAAGGTCTCCTTACTGAGGGTCCAAAAAGTGAAGAACCTTTGAATGGGAAGTTGGTAAAAGACACTTTGAAGGGTTCTGCGAACCCACATAACTGCATACAGGCATGACGCCGGATGGCAATGCCTGCACCAGCCACTCGAGAGGTACCTTCTGCTGCATTGGAGATCAACCTCATCGGGGAATTGGTAATAGACAAAAGAGTAGTGAGCTTGGGAGATACCTTCTTGAGGTCCTCTTCAGGCATTAACTCTGAAAGAGATTTGGTTAGTTCAGAGACCAGCTCTCTTTGGAGGTGGGTGAAATGTGCCAAGTAATTTAGGGCTCTCAGGCCAAAAACTTGCTGAAGCATAAACACACTTCTCATGCCTGTCATCTGAGACTCTTGATTTGGGGGATGGACATTGGAGCTCTGTTCAGCCAGCTCCTTTTTTTGTGGCTGTAGCAACCGCAATAGCATCAACTGGCACTCCCTTGCTCCATTATGCTCTGCCTGTGTGTGTGTGTGTGTGTGTGTGTGTGTGTGTGTGGGAGGGGGGCTCAAAAACTTTTCCACTTTCTTAGGAACCGGTTTCACAGTGTCAGGTTCCTTCCATGCCGTGCCTGTGATGAGATCAATAAGCTTGTCCACAGGAGGAGACATAGGAAGTAGATGGATCCATCCTGAAAGCCTCCAGGAACACTGATTCCACCAAAGATGTGGTTTGGGGTAGCTCCAGAATGTCCCTGAAGGAGACATCATCTGGCGGAGATCTTGGGGACCCATTCCCTTCATCAAAATCTGTGTCCTCCCTGAGTGACTCCATAGGGGAATCCAAGTGCCTCCTCTTACACAGTCTCTCCGAAGTGGCTGTTCTGTAAGGGGCTCAGGAGAGGACTCTGAAGAGAGGAGAACCCCTGTGGTTCTGGATTCCTGAAGGCTGTCTCGGGAGGGCTGAACCTGGAGAGGATGAATGGGCTCAGGACACCTGATAGTGACAGGTTGGAAAGTTCCCAGAAGGGGAAGGACACTGCTGCAGATGTGGAAAAGGTCCGCTCTACCACCCGAAATGCCGAAACACTCAAGGAAACCATGTCCTCGTCCCCTGTATACAAAACCACAAGGAAAGGGGAAGTGGAGCCTGCCCCAGGCCTAGGCCCTTTGGACAGTACTGGCCCCAAGTTGTTGAAGGCAGATGCCCCCAGGGGAAGGGACCTGTCTGAAATACTCTGACAAGTACCCCTCCCTGGGACCTGGTGCTTATCTCACGGAGCCAAGACCCACTCTGATCCAAAGCCACAGGGACAGAGCTAGTCAGGGCCCCAGGGGGAACCAGGAAAACAGCCATTCCTGGATCCACCAACACCCTCTTAGCAAAAACTGGGACCTGGAAATCCAAAACCATAGGAATCGGAAGAGGACAAGCCAGTTTAGGAGCTGAGGATCTCCCCGAGCCCGAATGAGCTGGGGATGCCAAAAGGTCCATCTCTGTCTGGGCTCTAAAGAAACTCTTCATCATCCTGTCCATGTCAGAATGTAATATGCTCCTGAAGGATCTGGAAGAGGCTAAGGAATGGGTGGATTTTGATGTGGAAGCCAGCTTGGATCCCACCACCACCCCGTGGCGTTCCTGATCTGGGGAATGACTTCTGTGTGTGGGATCCATAAGCTTTGAATCCTGAGAAGATCCAACTAGGGATCCCTGAGTAATTCCTGATCTAATGAACACGTCAGATCCGAACCTGGTAGATCAGCTTGCCTTGGATCCGGGGGAGCTAATGGATCCCGGGTTCTCCAATCCACGGAGACCTCAGCACCAGAAGACAGATCCTGAACCTTTGGATCCAAAACTATCAAGGACGACTTTGAATCGGAGAGGGCGTGATTCGAGTGTCTTGGCCGACTATAGGGGAAGTAATACAAACCAGAATGCTTTTTTAAGGCTAAAGGTTAGTGTTTTCTGAAAGCATATAAGCTGTTTTTCACTTCTGAGAAAGGAATGAAGCTAAGACAAGAACAGAAAACAAGTGCAATTAGGAGCACAGGTTGCAACATGCATCTTAGCATGGATAACCTTAATGTTAGGTTAAGCTACGCTTGTGTGCAACTGTTGATTTGGGACAGTTCCTATAAAGACGGTTAACTTCATTATTTGAAGTTGTGCATAGTTTTGTGCATTTATTTTAAGTTAATAGATTGTGGGAGTGTTCTGGTAGTGTTTACTTTTTTTTGTGTGAGGGTTTTCATTAAGACAAAAAGTCTTGTAAAATGTGAGATAGGTTCAAATGAAGATGATTAGAAACAACTGCATAGGAGATCCACCTGCCAAATATTGGTGGTGCATGTAACACAAAAGCTGGAAACAGACATTTTAAAAAAGCCATCATGTATAATAGGTGGGAGTAATAACTTCTTATAATACCTGCACTAAAAGTGTTACTCTGGAATGTGAATGGCCTCACATATATAGTCAAAAAGGTAAAAATATTGAGTTATATTAAGGAATGCAGAGTACAAATAGTGCTACAGGAGATGCATTTGAAAAGAAGGGAGCATGTGAATGTGATAAAGAAAGGATTTCACAATAGATATTCTATAGAATGTCAGGGGCTAAGGGAAAGGGATGTACCTATATTAATTACTGGAGGAGCTCCAATAGTGATAGAAGAGGAATAGTATTAGTAGATTTGTGGTAGTCAGGGGCTGCTGGCAAGTGAGGAGAATTATGCTGGTATGTATTTATATTCCATCTAAAACTGCTGTTGTGGAGCTTAAGAAATTTTTGGAAGAAATAATCAGCTTTCAGCAGAATATTACTTATAGGTGGGAACTGGAACTGCATTTGCAACAGTCAGGATGTATTGGGGGACCGAGAAGGGAAAGTTTAACAAAAGAGGGTATATTTCTGAAGAAATGTATGAAAGTGTTTGCTATGGAAGACATGACTTCAGTAGCAGGAACTCTGAGATAATTTACATATTATTTCCCAAGGTACAATAACTGGGCTACACCAAACAGAAATTATATTTTACAGGAACATGTGCATTTAATTAAAAGCTTCGATACACAGATCATCTGCCAGTAACAACTAAGATTAAAATGCATAGTAATTAAGTACAAATGCGACACTGGCACTTCCCCATCTACCTGCTAGAAGATTAATTTAAGGAATTTGTAGTGGAAATTTTTAAAGAATAATTAGGAAAGGTAGAAATTTCTTCAGAAGTTATAGCTAGTGAGTAAGGTAAAATGACAGTGGAGTTTAAAAATAGGGTAGAAATAAAAGAGAGAGAGATGGTTAAGAAGTAATAAGAATTTATTTAGAGTGGCTGACAAAGGTTAAAATATTACTGAATATGGGGAATCTCACAAAACAAGAAGAGGTGTGCTAAAGTGAAAATAAGGGGTTGTCTGGATACTAAGTGTGATTTTCAAAAGACTACTGTTAAGCAACTGCTTTTGATAACTCCAGAGCAACAAAACTCTTAGCACAGTGACTTAGGTAACAGTAAGTGGAAAGCGTTTTTGCCAAACCTAGGGAGCCTATAATAAGAAAAATAACTGGAGATAGTGTAGAGGTATTAGAGATATTTCTAACATTTTATGAACTTTTATATGTGTAAAGCACAGTAATGTGGAAATCAAGAAAAAGTCAAATGGAAAGATTTATGGAAGACTTATGCCAAGATTAGAGGTAGATGACACTCAACAGTTAAGATAGGATGAGGTAGATAAAAATGGTGATGTATAGTCAGTCTGCTGGAAGGTCTTCAGGAATAGATGGTATTCCTTTGGAGGTTTAGAAGCTAGGAGGAAAGAAAGTGATTAAGATCTTGAAGGTTTTGTTAAACAGTATTATAAAAAGAGAAGAAGCACCAATATTCTAGAAGAAAGCTGTGGTAGCTGTAGTACCTAAAGATGGTAAAGACCCATCAGACCCAGCTTCATATAGGCCCATTTCAATTTTAAACCACGGTTATAAAGTGTTCATGTCTATTATGACTAATGAATGGCAAAAGAGTTGCTAAAATTGATAGATAATGGATCAGTGGGAGTTTGTGTCAGGGTGGTAAACGTTTGACAACATTAATAGAACAATGATGATCCAGAAGCAGAATGCAATAAAATGCTGCTGCTGTTGGTGGATCTTGATGCAAAGTAAGGTGGGGTTTTAGGAATAGGGCAATGGAAACATTTGCATTCCCTGATACAGTGGGAGAATATTTGAGGGATCAGAGGCAAAAATTAAAGTGGGAAGGTTCCTCTCTGATAAGTTGTCTGAATAGAGTAGTCAGGTAAGGGTGACCTCTTTTTCTTGTGTTATTTGCATTATATTTAGAGACGTTTGCAAAGAAAATGAGAGACTCAGAAATTCAGAGATATAATTGGTATGGTAACCAAGAAAATTTGGCATTATTTGCAGACAATATTATGTTGTATGCGATAAAACCAGGTTCAGGTTTTTTTTTTCAGGCTATAAAATTAATGAAGACAAAACAAAGGGTATAGCTGTAAACTGTGTACCCACACCTGGATTTTTTCAGCAATACCCATATTTAAGGGGACATGATAAAATGAAGTATTTAGAATTATGGGTTAAAAGGATTATGTTATGACAACTAACGATATGTGGGTAGAGACTAAAAAGATAATACGAAAACTGAGAAATTGAAAGATCTTGTTTATGGCTATGAATAGCAAGATACAGTCAATGAAAATGGTTTTGGTCCTTTTAGTTTTTTATACAAGCCAGGTGTATTTTTATTAACCAGAGGAGAAGTTGTGGACAGTAATTTTGTGAAGAGTTGAAAGATTTTGTCGAGAGGGTAAGAGGGAAGGGTCAAGTGGGATAAGTTGATCCTTCCAGTAGAACAAGGAAAGGGTATTTTAGAGCTACTTGGTTAAAGCTCATATACATAACACAAGTAGAAAGCTATAATTTAAAGAAGAAAGGGATGATGGGGAGTGGAGAGTTAAGAAATTAGGAGGTAGTGGGATTTTGTCTGCACAGCCTTAAGGAGAATAACAGCAGCCATACAGAATGTTATATTCATAAAGTAGCAAAAAGTATTCTAAAAACTAAGCCAATGCGAGAATGTAGAAAAGGAGATTCTGCCTACAAGGATGACTGTAATTAAGGGTACAAAGAATAGTTAAGATGAGGTGGGCATTTACTGGAGAAAACTGAAAAAGGAACCTTGGTATTGGGAGCAAATATCTAGAAAGGTAAAGGTAGTAGAATGGGAAGAGGCCAAGATGATGTGTGGACTGCAGGCTGGAGACTGCTTTGCCTATCCGGGATAGATTTCAGAGTACAGGCAAAAAGAAAGCATAAGTGAATCCTAAGTGAAAGACATGTTCTGGTAGAGTTTTTAGATGTATGTAGAACAAAAGCTGTTGTTTAAAAAGGGATTATTAGTAGCTCATATAAAATATTGCAAAATAACTATAGGAATCAAATAGAGGAGGTTAGAAAAGATGGGGAAGAGAGATTGGAAAAGCAATTCACAAGGAAACAATGTGAGGGCATACATAGGACTTCTGTATATCCAACAAAGTGTAAAAGATTTAGGATTTTTGCTTGGTAGTGTTTTTGCATATGTATTTTTGTACTCTAGGCAAACTCCAGAGAATTTTTTTCTCGGGTAGATGGCAAATGTTGGAGGTGTGATGGGGAAGAAAGAAGCAACTGGGAGCATATGTTTTGGGAGTGTGATGAGTTGGCAGACTAAAACAATTCCTTACATAGTATTCTGTCAGAAGCTCAAAGGTTTGTAGAGGGTTACCAGGCTAATGGCACTAGAGTCCTTACAAGCCTAGCCATATTTACCCGAGTTGCCCCAATTGTCAGTGGTTATTTGAGTGAAGTTTACAGAGGTAAGGGTCTGTGGTAGTTAATAATGACTTCCTCTGTTCAGGAGGAACATGGATGCCACCCCAGGAATGAGTTTGCAGTCACCCATCCATTGATCTAGGTTGCGTTTGAAGAGGGTCAGAAAAGGGACTCTGTTTCACGTGAATTGGAAGCTTGTAACAGAGAAGTGGCAGTCTCTGGGAGATGTCTCTCTCTGCAGCATGACCTGTTCATGTCAGAGGCTAGGTTAAGATCCCTGGAGCAAGCGAGCAAATGGGTGTAATTAAGGAAATGTGGTTTTGAGCTGGAATACCAGATCTGAATTGTGTAGACATAGTGGGGCCTTGTTAAGTTTAATTATGGTGGTTGGCAAAAAAGCAGTTGCTAGAAAATTGAAATCAAAGTCTAAACCAACTTTATTTGACATAGTGACTATTGTAACATAGATAAAAGAACTGGAAGTGGAATCTTTAGAAAAGAATAGGAGCAGATTGCATAGAAAAAAATGTAAATTGTGGGAACAATACAGGAAGAATAATGTTGTGAAAGAGAAGTGATGTTTACAGGAAGGCATGAATTGAGCAATTTATGTAATGTTGGGTTGATAATTGCATAAAGCCTTGTATGTAATGTAGAATGTTTATAACTGTTAACATGGGTTGTTTTCTTTTATGTAAATGAATGTTTGTCTATGCCTTAAATGATAATTCAGTAAAGGTGTTAAAAACTTCTCTCATTTCAAAGCAGGCCTTCTGATTTCCCTAAGTGTGACTTATCCCATTATCAGTCTTTAAAGTTAATGATCATTAGTATTTCTGTTTATCAAAAGTACAGCCATTTTGGAATTTATTTTATTGTCCTTCACATTAGTTTATTAAAATAGTCCATATAGAGTTTACAGGCCTAATAAACTGTAATGGCTGATAGACTGATTTTCTGGCTTTTATGCATTGCTATTTTTTTCTTTTCCAGAGGCTTGAGTATAATAAACATTCCTGTTTTTAACTCTTTCAGGCTGCTTCTCAACCTGTTGTTGATATGAGCCAAGCTTCATCTGATAACAGTCCTTCGTCACAAGGTGAGGCAGCAGCATCTGTGGACAGTAACCAGAGTCCCAAAGAAGGTGTTTATACCCAAGGTGACTGGGAACAAAAAGGAGAGAAACAAAGCCCAGCAGCACAGCCACTACTGGAACACCAATACTGATAAATATGTCACAGGAACCATCAGTTAAACAGTAAAAAGCCAAAAACGTGACCTAAGTGGTTAAATGATACATCTCAGTAAATGGTTGCAAACGGAACTTTTTTATTTTTATTTTTTGCACATAGTATTATGAAACCAAACTGAAAGATTGACAGTTGTCCTCTACAACATTGTGTAGAGTCAGCTTTGGGCACCAGCAATCCCAATGAACTGAGAAGTCCCCTGAATTTAGGGGTTGAAGTTAGTGCACATGTTCTGTTTTATTTTTTAAAGTTTACATATTTTTGTAATGTATTAGTTTCAGTAAATGACTTAGAAGTCATCATCATTTTGAGCATCGTGGCATCAGGATGTCATGTACTCACTACAATACTGCCCAGCCTGTGTGTGTCACAGCAGGGTAGATGAGGGGGCACACAATGGTCTGGTCCATTGTCCTCTCTGTTACTAGACTGTCACTACGAATAAACAGTGCTTTTGTACTTATGATTCTTAAGGCCAGTGACAGCATAGCAGTTTGCAGTCCTATCAAGCAGCCGCAATAACAAGGCATTGCTTTAAAATGCCTCATTCTAATCTTTAGGTATGCCTGAGTATCTCTGCCTAACTTAAATTAGAAACTTTTGGGGGTTTGGCAGAGGTTTGCAGTGAAGCACAGCTGTAGCAAATGGAAGAGGCTGTTAATTATTTAATTTGCAAAAAGGTGCATTCCAGTTTTATTTTGGAATATGAGAAGTATCCCTTAGGCTGCTAACATTCTTAATCAGATATGCATCCTGTAAATTGATTTTATCTGTGTACACAAAGATTAAACTTCAGCCTATTTTGTAAGAGTAAAAATTAAATATAGTCATACAGTAAAAATAGTTGCAATATCACATGCAGGCAGCATGGTAGTGTATTGTACACACTGTGATACATCAATGTTTCCTCCATCATCCAATATCCTTTCATGTTCATTATTTTGTAATCCTATACTATGCAGTTTCCTATAAAGTGGTGCATTTGTCTGTCAAATATAATCATAAAGGTGAAGTAGTGGCTTACTGCTGAGGAGTGAACTGTAAAAATCCTACCAAATGAAATGCTGATTAGCAGATTTCTATCAGTATTGCTGCACTCAAGTTAACAGAAAAACAGCAGTTTGTTTTTCCTCTGATCTCCTGCTGACCAAGGAAGCCTCTTGTTCATTTATCCCTGGAGTGAGATCACTGTGGCCCATTTAGTCATCTACGTACAAGGCATTTAATCTGACATACAAACCAGGAGCAGTGCTGTCAGTTGCTTGGGGACCATGGTTTTCTTATTGTCCTAACACCCGCATACAAGTCTAGTATTCATTCTTTCCAGAGGATGTGAGCATAGCACAGGATTGTCACTCAGTTCTGTGGTTGATGTAAGCCTGCAGATGACCTCATTTCTTGTACTGTTTGTGTCTGGACTTGCACCCCACCACCTTTACTCTTGAAAGAGGCGAGTGGGCTTTGCCCGTTCATTCCTCTCTCTCGCTCTCTTTTTTTCTCTCTCTTTCTGTCTCCTTAGGCAGCTCTAGCAGTTGACCTACCTGCTGATCAGGTTTTGGTTGCCTGGGGAGTACTCAGGTCTTTATCACTCTGTGTCAGTGGAGGTGGAAAATTAACAGCAGTTTAAATGTAGCTGATTTGATTAAATATGATTTTCTGTCTCCCCATTTATATTGCTGTTCAGCATCTGAAAAACAGGACATAGTTTTAAGGTTTTTTTTCTGGTGAGAGTGGTGAATGTTAATTGCTTTTTTAGATGTAAAAGAGTGCATTTAGAATAGAGATGAACTTTAGTTCTGGTCATTGCATTGCTTGGAGTCAAATCAGTGCTGTCCTCTCTTCTCTGTGTAGAAGATGTTTCATTCTTGTCCGTCCTAGTTGGAATGGCTTTTGATTAGCTTTTCCCTAGTTCTTAACTTGAATTTTGAAATGCTGGTGTTGAACAGAATATATAAAGCATTTATTTTTATAGCATCTGAGCAGAAAATCTCAAATCCCATGCCTTTGCTTCTGGAACTTGACTATTTGATAACTTTTAATAGGGACATGGGTGCTTTCAAAACTCTGTTCTGCTATCTTTTTTCCTTGATTTACTTTGTTCTCTGAGCACTGCCGCCTTTTTCTATTAGAATCTCATCTTACCCCCAGAACCATAGCAAACAGTGTGCTAGAGGGGAAGGGGATAGAACTGGGACATCATCCCTATATTGTTAATGAAGAGCAAAGGGATGAAAAATCTGCATCATCACAGCACTAATTCACCTGTGTCTTTAGTTTACTGTCCGTTGCTCTGAGGTGTTGTATTCAGGTATAGTATGTCAGCAGTGAGGATCACACATTCTTATCCAGTGTGTGTATGTGTCCATGCAAGTCTAATAGTCTTTGCTAAGAAATTCATGTTTGCATGATCTCTTTTAGTTTTGTTTTCATTTGAAATAGTCTATATTGTTAAATATAGCAAGTTCATGGGCAAGTAGCTTAATTTTTACACAGTATGTTTTATGCCTTGATTTTTGCACAATCCTCCTCACCCTTTTGCCTTTTGCAGTTGATTCTGTGTTGCTTTGATGAACTTGTTTCCCCAGCTGTTTTCTTGTTTCTTCAGATTTGTAGTTCCTTTAGAAAGACTTTGGAGTTGTTGCTTAGGATATTTAAATTTTGCCATTTTTCTTTTTCTTCTCAGAAATCATTCTGGAAAGCCATTATTTGAATCTTCCAGCGTTTTAGTTGGAAACTAGGACCTTAATTTAATGTAGTTCAGCTGCTTTATGTAGCAGTAATGAAAAGTACCTCTTGCTGGGGAGACTTTGATTTTGAATGATTATGTGTGAAATGTGTGATTTTCTTTTGTTTTCGAAGAAGAAAATTAGAAATGCCATTGCGTAGAGGAATATGCATAAATGCCTTTTACAGCCGACGGTCTTGTTTATGTTTGTGTTGTGTAGCCATTGTACTCCATCTGCCAGTACTTTTTTGCTTTCTGGGTCCATTTCCTTCTCCAAGATGGAGGAAAAGAGCAATACTTTAGGCTACTATGTCAGCTGCCATCTAAAATAACGTTTAGCTACCTGATTTTTCAGCACTTGGAGGTGTTGATTTAGCCTTTCGTCATTTTCATTGTAGAGATATTTGCAATTTCAGAAAATTGGTTCCCTTTTTCACATAACTTTAAGGCTACAGCTTTACAACAGAAAAAATGTTATACAGGTAAGCTCTTAGATCTAACAGGATTTAACCACTTTCTGACATTTTAGGATTTCTTGCTCACCTGTTCATAGCCATGCAGCTAGTTTTTATTTCATTTGTCTTCCATGTGTGAGTAGCACTTCTTGCCAGCATACACCATGCAGCTTACATTACTTTATAACTCACTCATTCTAACCTGTGCTCAGTTTTTTCTTCCATTCAGAGCTGGTTGCATTTTTCAACTGCAGTCACTGCAAAAGATGTGGATCACTTATGAACATTTGTCATTTGTTTTTGTTACCTGACAGTAACATCCTTTTTAGCTTAAATGTTGTTTTAAACAGTGTAACTGTTCCTGTTATCTTAGGACTATGTCACACTAAGGTCTTTTTAATGAATGCATTTACGGCTGTCAGAAAAGATTAGCATTTTAGGTACTGTTAGGGTAATAGTGACTTTGTTTCAGATTGAGTTATGGCAAACTTTAATTAAAAGTACCAGCATAAAGTGATGAAAGGTCCATGGTAATTGAGTTGAACAAAATGAAACACAAATAATAAAGAAAGCCTTCTTTGTGCTTGCACAGAATGATGAAAATGGTAAGCTAGAGAGAAGGTTAACAGAAAAAAATATATCTTGTCTTTCATCTAACTATATTGTTTGGAAAGCAAACATTCAATCATTATCCCTAAAAATTCTACTTTTGACAGTGCTGTGTCTTTAGGGTTTAAATGGGTAAAACATTTGTCTTCAGTTCCCATGAAATATTAAATCTCTCTTTTATGGAAAAAATAGGTTTATTTTGTTTTACACCATGTCCATTCAGTCAACACTTTTTAAAAAATAAAATAAACTGCTTACCTGTTACATTGACTGAGCAAAATCCATAAGGAAATATGATCATCTGTTCATTTTATTTTTGTAAAGCAGATAGGACATTTTTAAAATACCTGGCAAACTGCATATATTCTTGATAAAAAAAAAAAAAAAAAAACATGAGAAATCTCATAATGAATAGTCAGCAGTCAGTCCACCAGACTCTCAGTTTTTTCAGATTTCTGCATTAAAAATGTGCAGGCTGAGAAATGCATGTGAGTAGTAATGCCCCCCCCCCCAACCACTACATATCCAATTTTTCAGATGCTCAACGTGGAATATTTCTAATAGAAATGAGATTTTGTAGGGCAGACCATATTTGCAACTAATGCAAAAGACTAGATTTCACTTTTTTGTCAAAATAAAAGCTCATTCATGTAGAATTGGTGGTGTTACTGTTTGTTTTATGTAGTAGTAAGGTATTTCAGATACAGAATTATTTTATGCAACCATTTCACGAAAAGTAAGAAATATTTTTTGTCCTAATAGCTCAGGGCATTCATCATTTTTCATTTTTTCCACAGGACTCAGCTGCACAAATAGGAGCTGTCCTGACCAAAGAGGGACAGGTGGTAACCCTACCACAGTCCTGCAGCTGGACCTTTGCCATTATAAGGCATCATTTCTTAAATGTGCAGTGCTACTTTTACTAAAGTTGACACTGTGCTGCTTTGAATTTTCCTCAAGATGCGTTTCCTGACATAAAGTATTCTCCTCAAATTGGGTAGTATAAGTTGGCATAGCAAGTTTATTACATGCAGTTCATCCCCCTTTGGACTTCTTTTTTGTTATCATTCTTCCACTACAGACTGGACCATAGTGGTGTTATCCCACACATTTTAATTAGGCAAATTAAACTCTGTATAAGGACATTGCTTATATTGTACGCACGCTGAAGCCTTTGTTAAGGTGAGATATTACTGTATACACAGGAATGTAACTTCTAGGAAAATTAAGCAAGTGACTACAAATGGGCAAATGGGTGAGCAAGAAAGGCCAGTTTATGTAATCTGCTTCATTCATTGTGCCTGTCTCTGAAAGACTTATTCATACAACTGTTCTTTGTTAGTGTTAAAAAAAAAAAAAAAAAAAAAGACTTCATTAAAGTGACAGAATTCAAAGTTAAGGCGTTGTGCAATCAGATTTAGAGTGTGGACATAAAGGTAGCATTTCAAATGGAGGTGAGGCACAAGCAGATTTAGTAACATTACATTCATTAAGTTCTTCTGCAGGAGTCAGTACATTTGTTTAGTAGAAGTGGAGGTGTTGTCAGCATTAGTACTCAGCTTTTTCAGAGTGTAAATGTCTGACTTGTTTACAGGAGCATAGCATAGAATTTGTGTGACCCAAGTAAACACTGTGACTTGGAGGTGGATTATTTCAAATGACAAAAAAAAAAAAAGTTTATGATGGTTAGTGACTTTGCAGATTTGTTTACATAGCAAGTTGCATTCCATAGCAATATCCCCATCTCCTACCTGCGTGAACAGATCAGTTCACCCATTGCTCCAAACAAGTACCACATACATAAAAAGGCAGATTAAAAGAAACTGTGAGTTGACAAATCTCTTCCTTTTCCCATTCTAACATCTCCTGAGGGAGGAAGGGTTGTGGCTGCAGTGATATACCTCTGACAAGGTATTTTAGGTAATGTACACATGATCAAAATGCTTATGCTTCTTGTTTAGCTGCTTATAGTACCCCAACTTGGCTCAGCCATTTGTTCTAGTTTAATATGAGATGTACATGATGCCAAGAGAAGAGGAATCGAAAGTGCTGACATTCCTGATAGTTTGACATATTCATTACGTCTAGGTGAGGTGTTATAAAGTGAAAGCTGTAGAAAGTAACTGCTCTCCGATATGTGATATGAATCACTGAATAAAGTACTACATAAATGAAGAGAGAACCAGTTTGTGGCCATTAGAAACAGGTTGAGTTTGTATCAGCTTGCTTCCTTGCCATTTGTAAATCCTGGCTATGAAAATGTGCCCATAACATATTTTCTTAAAGATTATTATGTATGTTTATGTTAATTTGCAGTTATGGAGAGCTACTCTGACCATGTATTCTCACTGCTTAACATTTCAGCTGTCAGGTCCTGTATGGAATTATACGAATGTTGGTGGTGATTTATCTTTCTTATTTCACCTTTAATGTGGGATAAACATAAAGCAGAGGTAATAAATGTGTAATTTGCTTTATATCATATGTAGGCAGTACCAAGAGGAAACTGCTAGAATTTGTTATTTAAGATTGGGTTTATCAGATTGTATACTGAGGCTTGTAGCTCTCAAAATATGTGTACCTTTGTAAAATTACTATGTTGTTTTGACAATCTTATGTTCATATGCCATTTTGGGGGAAAAAAAATCCTTGCAACCATGTTATGGATATAGAGTCCCTAATTTTTAAGTCCAGTGCCACTGGGTGATTTTAAGAGGCACTGTTGTAACCTTACTGCTGTGTAAGTTTTTTGTTACATCTGAAGTAAACCATTTAC
This sequence comes from Protopterus annectens, assembly GCF_019279795.1. Taxonomy (NCBI): domain Eukaryota; kingdom Metazoa; phylum Chordata; order Ceratodontiformes; family Protopteridae; genus Protopterus; species Protopterus annectens. The sequence goes on along the minus strand of NC_056728.1, from coordinate 2,892,618 downwards.
ACTTATTAGGTGCTTTCTGCCACCTGATTCCAGGCATTGTGAAGGAACAAAACTGACATTTATTTGTCCTGAAACATCCTTTACTCGGGTGTTGTTTTTTCCCTTTCCCTTTCCTTGACACTAGGTTGTCAGCTTTATTTGTGTTTAGGTATTGAAAGTTGTAGAATATATAAGTTTTGTTAGTTTGCATGTACTCACCAAACCCTACTGAGAAGAAATGTTCATTATCAGAAAGTATTAAATGCATATTGAATGTAGAAGGTAAGTTTATTTTCAGTAGTTTACAACATAGTTATTTTAAGGCATATCCTAAAGTGTCAGATGTGCAGATTGGTTGGAGTGAAATACGTTTTACGTTATGCACAGCATTTGGGTGTATGGTTCATATGTTGCTTTAATGTTTGATGCCACCTTGGAAGAAATTAATTAAAAAACACACCAGGTATATATCACGGATGGAAAGCTGGAGCAGCCTTTTCAGCCTTTCTTCTCTGGTTTCATATCATAGTCTTTCCCTGTCATTGATTTAGATATTTGGGTGCCTCCTGCCTTCCCTTTCTGAAAACTGCTGCTTTAGCTAATTAAAAACTCAAAATGGAATTAACACATTTTTAGTTCGGTTAGTAGAAAGTTAATTTAGGCAGGACCTAATTAGCTTAGATGTAGTGGAGTTTAATGACAGTGCCTTTTAAAGCAAAGGAGGAGGAACAAGGTCTGATAAGGGACATTTCTGCTGTTGTCAAACTATAGGAGTTAAAATCCTGTTAATATTTGTGTACAGCATGCTCTATTTATGTGTTTCCATGAGTGGCCAGAAATTGTTCTGGTTGTATAGTTGAAATGTAGAAAATATTCTGTAAATAACTTTATAAAAATGTCTGTAAACTTTTGAAAATCAATCTTATTTTATACTGCATTCATCAGAGCTTGTACAAATATTAAATATGTTTAAAATACTGTAATAAAATTGATTTGTATGTAAATTTTTTTTAAAAGTTTATAATTAAAGATATGCAGTGTGTGATAATTTACATTGACCATGAGTTCAATTTTACAAAAATGATTACAGGAGGTTGCAACAGCATTTAAGTGAAATGTGTGTGTTTGCGGATGTGCATGCATGACTGTGGGTTTTCAAAATTATTGGTTAGGGATGTTTTATTGAATATCTGAACATATTACAGAATGAAAATAAAGTTGACTTTTTTATGTTGGCAGCAGGTAAGTGAACTGATGATTAAACATGACCACTTTCAGCCTTGACTCAGGGGAGATACAGCAAGACACAGTAGCTTACATGTCAGTAGTAAGTATTGCTTACATCAAACAGAATTTATATAGAGCAGTATTTGTAAGGAGGAAAGTAGAGATTATACATTTAATCAAAGCATGTTGTGTAACTGTTAAAATTGCTTCTTTTGTGAGTATCACATCCAAGAGGGTAATAGAGTAAGACTGAGAAGGTTTTACAGTTGACAGAACTCACAAGGTTAAAAAAATGCTATGTTACAGAAACCCGATTTCAGGCTTCTGGTAACACTCCCTGTCTCTGAAGCAGGGTACAGCACATATCGCTCTTTCTAACTATTAATGGGAGGCGAGGGAGTATCTGTTTTTATGTCCCCAGATATTAACTTGCTAAAGTAAGATTCCATATTCAGGATTTTGGGCATTTTAGTCACGTTCAATAGAGTCAATTACCACATCATTGGCAGCTGTAGATTATATTAAGTGTCACCCGAGGACCATACTTGCTATCTTGACAAACTGAGATCTAGTAATTCAGCTACTCTAATTCTGAATTGACTTCATTTATCCATCCATCAGCTGAAAGTATCTCCCAACTACCTGGAAAATACAACAAGGCATTCTTAGATTCATTAATGCCAACTCCCTAGATCAAGTTGAATTGCTACGGCTCTCACAAGAGGGAGCACTATATATAACTTTGTACTGCCTACAAGTCTGGCTTTTGCTTGCATACCTAATGTTATAGGTTCATAGGTTAGTACTAAGCTAACTGCCCTTGCGAGCCATTTTAAGCCTAGCTAATTATCCCTTGTGAGACTCAAACCCCTGCACCCTTGTGTTTATGAGGCAAACACCTTAACCATTAGGCCACCCTCCCAACCCAATCATCCCCTCCTTGACCAAGTATGCTGCCTAGATTGTCACCTTTTCCCTCAAAGTTAATACCAAGTTACCAACACTTTCAGCTAAGTTTAGATACTATTTCCAACTCCAGCGTTGTATTCCTATCTGTGGGTTTTAATTTCAAAAGTGCTTTGTCCTCTGTTGACCCAATTACCCATAATTTTTCAACCATGTCAATCAGTGTATAGATAAATTAATACCTATTAAGCATAAGTGTGGTGGGAAATTCAGGGGTAAAACCTTGCTATGAAACTCTCAGAATAACAAACTTTATAATGAGGAGAAATTTATTTAGCTGATATAAAACTTTTAAGTATAAGCAGTTCTCCAGTAATCTTAAACACATTTTAGGAAGAAGACTGAATATGAATAGGAGCTATTTTCCTCTTCACAGCAACTTCTGCAGATTTCTAGACAAAAAAAAGTAATGGCTGAACAAAGGCCCAAAATAAGTGACATATTTTAAGAATTGCTTTTATAGATTTAGAAAGTTGCTTAAATAACAGATTTTGCTTTGACATGCATTTTCTAAAGGATATGAAGTCTGATATTTGTGGCTCATCCAAGAAGGAATAGATAGTACCTGATGTTCTGACCATGGCCTTAGACTTGATTTAAAAAAGTAGTGTAGTCGTACTTTGGAAACAAGTAATAACCACTGATTGTCACATAACTGGAACTCTGCTTAAGTTCCACACAGAGATTTCACTGATAATGAACTGTACTTTGATAGTCATTAATTGCAGTAAGGATTTTTTCTAATACCCAATTAAATGTCAGAGGTAGACCCAAAGAGGTCTTTGTTCCTCTCTATTTATTCCTCCCTTATTAGGGTGATCATTGACTGTCCCACTCCGATTGTTACATATCTTACCCAACACATATCCCACCTTAAAAGACCTCTTCTTTTCCCAGCAAAGAGAATCAAAGCTCTAGGTTCCCTTTATTACCTGGATAGATCAAAGTCTCTCACATTTTTCAGTGTCATACAAACTCTTGAGAAGAGATAAACACCTTACATTTTGATCTGTGAAAGACTCTGTTTCTGAAGTGGAGAAGAGAAAGTAAAATAATGGTGATTTTAGGAACACTCATTCTAAAACTTTCAGCTTACCTTGTAATATAAGTAGCTCTTGGAGGGATGGGTGTGTAATGCAGTTGATTTTTTACATGTCAGACTGCCCTTCATGTTAAATGCTACAGCCCTAAGATGGCATAGGCAGACTTTTTACCAAGAGCTATGCTTTGGGGAAAGTGTTGTGAGATCTGGAAATCATGCTGCAGTTATGACTATTGCAACAATGATTTACTGTAACATCTATTATTGTAAGTTCCTATGCTACCCCAAACCTTTCTGCCTTCAAGACCCTACTCCACTCTTATCTCTCCTCTAGCTGGGAATGCTCCTGCTCCCATCCCTCCTAAACTTCCTCTACATCTATTTTGCAATCAAACTTTACATCTCAAAAGGTCTAGCTTTCCCCTTTTGTTGTTCTTCTTTGTCTTCTACAAACTCTCCGTAAAATTTTCTATTTCTTAACTCCTCAAAAATCTAATTAACCCTTCAGTCTTGTTTGCTTATTAAATTGTGTAATTATGTTGTTCTGTATAAAAATCTGTAAAACCTCAGTTACTGTTATCATTACAATTTCTTATATTAATAATTGTATTAACCACCCATATATATTTTTATCTATGTACTTGGAGCTTTTCTCCACAGGCCTCCATTGAAAAAGGGCTCACTATGGCCCAATGGACTTTCCCAGTTAACAAACTACAAATAAATAAACTGTCCTGTTCAGTGATTCAGTAAATGGAGACCTTTGTAGGATAAGTTTGAGTCCTAGGAGACTGTGTTGTTGCTTACAAGAGTAAATAAGTGTAAAACAACACAGAGCAATAGACTGATAATAGAATTCTATTTAAGGAAAAGGCAATTAGAATATAAGCGTACCACTATACATGTATTTATATTGGGACTCTTCAGTGGTTAATTCTCATTTGGAAGACTTCAGTAAAAATATTCCTGAGCACTAGAGACTGTTGTGTTAGGTCATTTGTAGCATTTGCAGAGATTGTTAATTCTTAGGACACTATCTGAAGTGCTTTTGAATGGTGTGTAGTTCATAGACTATTTTATGCCTAGGTCAGTCTTCATTGAGAAAGACCAGCCCAGAGAAAGTTGCTTCTTAAAGACCTTAATTGACAGTGTTAAAATAAAACGACAAAAAAAATGAGAAAACAAAGCTACTTTATTAAAACACTTGGTGGTAAGTGCTTTCGTTCAGTAATGAACTTCATCAGACCAAGTAATTCAGTTCAAAACACCCATTTATAATCAACCCTCCCATATCACATAATCACCCTTCATTAATGTATTAACCCTTTTCTTTTCAAAACAACCTTAAAACTTTCACAATCATAATACCTGGACTTAAGCAGGCATTTAACTTTACCTGCCAACAGTATTCTTTCAGTCATATTCATCTTTGGCTTCCCATCTTGTATTATACCCAACCACACAATCTAAAAACAGCAAACTTTAAAACAGCAGCCCCATTAACATGCTTAGCTAAAGTATTTGTGAAATCTTTTTTCTCTGTAGCTCTAACATGTTCATACATTCTAAAATGTAGCCCTCTTACAGTTCTTCCTATATAAAAAGCAGCACAGAACTGATATAATGGAACATATACTATAAACCTAGATTTGCAATCATATTTATAATATGACCTCACTGTGTAATACCTAGCTTCTACTACTACCTTCTCCCCCTTTAAAATATGCTTACAGTAATTACAATTGTTACATTTAAACATACCACTCATTTCATACTTCTCTTTTGTACGTCTGTAAAAACGCTCCTTTTAGGGTCTTACCCTATCTGGAGACAAAAATCGGACTGTCACCTATCACTTCCTTCAGCCCTTGAACATTCATAAGAAACTTCTAATTATTTTTTATGATTTCCCTTATATTATACCGTCAACCAAATTATCAAACATGCTAGGGAAAAATTTGTACTATCACTCACTAAAGGAGCTGCATGATCAAACTCTCTATTCCTTTTTATATTTTCCATAGCATTATCAATTAATAAAACAGGATACCCACTTGCACTAAAGTTTTCTCTTAAAACTTCACATTCGTTAACAAAATAACTAAAATCATCTCTTAAACTAATTATTTTATCAGACTGGCTTTTCACAGTATTATTTTTCAAACTCTTCTTATGCATACTACTGTAGTGCAAATAACTATTACTTTGTACTGTTTTTTTTATATGTCATAACATTTATATTGTAGGCATTTTTATATACCGTAAAGTCCAGGAAGTTGATGCTGTTTTTATCTACAGCAAAGTTAAAGTTTAAACAAAGCACAATACCTTCCCTCCAGCCCTTCAAAACCATTGTGAAATAATTCTTAACCAAAATCAGTCTGTTTTTGCTCAACCTCAGGATAACAGTATTCCTAAATATGAACAAGTTCCTATTTATAACTTAAACCTCCTTACTCCCACTTTTCACTTAAGTACTTCTTAACTTTATATAGATATGTAATAATTAACTTATTTCCCTGACTTCATATTACAATTCCTATATGCATTATATCAGTTTACCTTTAACTTCTAAAACTGTCTAAAATTTCTCCAAGAATTAAATTATTGTCATATAAGTTGTCTTTGTTTTTCCTAATTTTGGCACATTATGTCCAGTTTGGTATAATTATTTTAACTGTAGATGTTTTGGTTTATTTTTAAGGCTTTTAAAATTATTTCAAAAGTGTTTGAAATACTGTGGAACTTTTCTCCCTGGGCCTCCAATAAAAATGGACACCTACCCAGTTAGACTTTCCCAGTTATCAGATGTCTGTAAACAAATAAGCTTGACCTTGTCCTTAAAAATGTTTCCTCTGCCTACACCCCACTAATGTAATATAATATAATATAATATAATGTTACATAATATTACAACTTGTGATTGCAACAACTACCTAAATGAATACCAAGAAAAAATTACACCCAGATAAGGAAATCTGTGGAAATAACTGAGCACCCACACCACAACAAGAATCATCAGACTGAAAAAAATATAAAAGCAATATAACCGGTCATTAACTACTTTATACTGCTCAACTATCCCTGATTTTGCCTCATGTTATCACCCTTCTCTTTATGAAATGTTTTGATTTTCTGGTAAATCACCGAAGATTGCAATTAGTCTGTAATGTCAGACATGGAGTTTCATACTTCTTAGTCTTTAAGAAATCCATGTTGTTGAAAATCCTGTTATTTTCCTACTAACATGAATTAGGGTTATATTTAAAAGTTATACCTGATTTTGGACTTATATAGACTCTGGTGGTCATTATTCTAGTATAAACCTATGAACCTACTATTTATGCACAAAACATGACACAACAATACAATGAATGCATTATTCATACTTATTTCACATATACTCCAAATTCAAGATTTGACACAAATAATGACAGAGATTTTAAAAAAATCAAAACAATAATCAATAACGTTTACTTTGACTTTGACATAAAAACATACACTACGCTATAGCATCCTTCAGTAGGCTTATAAGCATGCAACAGAATGTCTCACTGGAGCCACATTCGTATGGGAAGCAGACCATTTTTCAGTTGAGCCAGCAGGAAAACCTGCCCAGTATCTGAGTAACAGAACATGGCCATAATCACTGCCACATACAGCACCAGGAGGTGAAGTGACAACTCTTATTTCACAACCCCTCAACACAACTAATTCTAAATTTATTGTCACTATCCACAAAAGGAAAACACAGTAAATATTGTTTAAAATATAACGAAATTTTAAGCCACAAAAAAACCTTCAACAATGACCACATCTTCTCAATAGAGCTAAAATCCTGCAGAGCCAAGCAAAAATAACAAGGTAATCCTCCTAGAAAAATCAGACCCCCAAGCAGTTAGTGAAAAAATAGCCAGTTAGCAATGTAAATAACATTCCACATTAACACAAACACACACCAAAATTACAGGGAGCTGCAACCGTGGCATTATCTAAAGCAGCATGCGTCTTAGAATTTTAATGTTTTGTAATGCGTATCCTGCCTTATATTTATTGCCTGCTTGCCTTTGTCCTAATCATTGAGAAACTGTTTTTTTCTTCTTTTTTTTTTTTTTTTTTACCTTAGAAGCAGGAATCTGACAGTGCTCCTGTGTTCAACTTCACCAGTCAGTGGCTCTCTTGGGAGCATCTGCTATACATATTTGGTATAGTATTATCTACTATACATTACGATCTCTCAGAGAAACACGTGCGCGCATGCACACACACACACACACACACACACACACCTAAAGACTAATGAAATAAATAAAATTAGAATAGAGGGGCAGAAATGCTATGCACAGACTATAAAGTCACAGAATGCTGGATTAGCGATCGTTACTATTTTTTTAAACAAATTAACGCTGACAAATGCGGCAAACTATTAAATCAGAAAAGCGTACTTTAGCAACCTGTAGAAACTAGAACTACAACACTTCAGTTTGCAGAGGGGAACCAAAGAGTAAATGGGACTGGATAGGCAAAGTAAACTGATATTTGAGTTGAACAGCCAGTGATGTCACAAACTGGGAGGTAGTTAAGTAAAGGGGTGACGTTTGTGATTCAGTCCAAGGTAAAGCACTCTATTTAAAAACGAGATAGTGCCCCTTTAAATTATCAGTCACATTATTCATATATCTCATGAAATCATACAATACTTTTTCAGGCCTAAACACTTATACACAATAATATGCTCATAAAACACAGATTTGTAAATAAATAATTTTTCCCATCCCACCATAAATACATTGGCATAGCTGGGAACCATTGCAAAACCCATAGCTATGCCATTTTTTATAGGTTCATAGGTGTGTACTAGGCTAATAGCCCTGGAGCCTTTACAAGCCTAGCCCATAGGATTACCCTGGCATTGTGCCACCCGACCTTAGTTCCCAGTGCCTGTGTCTAGTAGAGCCACTGGAGTGATCCCCGGGGTGAATTTTCTATTTCCCATCCACTCATCAAGATTTCTGTTGAAGAGGGCCAGTGAGGTGCTCTGCTTGACATGTATGGGAAGTCTATTCCATAGCATGGGTAGACTCTGCGTTATGAACCTGTCCCTCCAGCTTGTTCTGTTGATTGTGGTAATGAGGTTGAGGTCTCTGGAGTGTGTAGTGCAGAGGGATTGGGATTTCTTTAGATATAGCGTTTCTAACAGAGCTGGGTTAAACATGGCTTTGTAAGTCAAGCAAAGATCGCCTCTAAGTAGGCGATATGAGACAGAGAATAGTTGGAGTTTTTGAGTCTGTCCATATCGGACAAGTGTTTAAGGCCTAGGATCCTCTTTGTGAGGTACTTTTGCAGTCTCTCCAGTTGTTGCAGGTGTCTAGTGAGGTGCATGCCAAATGGGGCATTGTACTCAATGATTGGCCTAATGACGGAAGAGTAGAGGGAGACTATGACCTCTTTCTTCCTGGATGCAAAAACCTTAGTAATGAGATGTGCCACACTGAAGGATTTTCTGACCACAGTGGCAATGTGGTGGTCAAAAGAGAGGTTGTCAACCTGTGTTCCCATATCTCTTATAAGACCTTCTGTGTTCAGTGGACTACCATCGAGGTGATAATTCATGGGAACTGGATTTTTCCTAAAGGGGATGATGACACATTTTTTGGCATTGAGCTTAAGGTCATGGTTCTGACACCAGTCATTGGTCTCAGTGAGGCCTTTTTATAGGATGTCAACATCACTTGGGGAGTTAGTTATGGCTCCCGACTTGCAATAGTCTGCGAACTTTGTCAGCCAGAGTCCCTTTGTGTTGGCCTGGACTTCAGAGAAGTAGATACCAAACAGGAGAGGACCCAGGATCAAACTGTGGGTTCTATTTGTGAGCCACTTTGCAACCCACCTAGTGATATAGGAGTTGATGCCTAGCTTATTTGAGTTTTTCTATGATTCCCAAGTGAGGAATGGTATCAAAGACCTTGGACAGATCAAGGTAGGCTGTATGAACCACCTTGCCTTCATCCACAGCTCTGGTGACTTACTCAAAGAAGTCAACAAGGTTGAACAGGCATGATCTACACTTCACAAAACCAAAGTGTGTGGGATCCAGAGTTTGGAGATTCCCTATATCTTTGTTTATTAGGTCCATGATGATACATTCCATAGCTTTGCATATCAGACTTGTCAGGCTAATGAGGCGATAGTTCCCAGGGTCTGTAGTCGCTTCTCCTTTGTGGAGAGGGATGATTGTAGCAGTGCGCCATTCGGTAGGGACAAAACCTGAGGTGAGGTACCAGTTCATTCTGTAGTTCATGTAGAGCACAGCCAAGGATATTGCCAGGTCTTGTAGAAGCTGCATTCTTGACCTTGGACAGTGCTGTTTTAACCTGTGTAGCAGTAATACTGGGTGCCTGGCAATCTACTGGTATTGTGATTGGTCCTTTGGTGGGGGGTGAGAGTGGTCAAGTTGGCAGTGAAGCTGTCGGTCAGTATATTGGCAATATCTTTTGGCTCTGTATAGGAGAGGTACCATTGTGCAATAGCTCTGAGCAAATCTGGGTGTTGCCATGGAGATTCTTTGCATAACTATAGAAGACCTTACGGATGCATTTAAGGTGGAGGTGGGATTACATCAAGGATCAGCTCTGAGCCCTTTCTTATTTGCAATGGTGATGGACAGGTTGACAGACAAGATTAGACAGAAGTCCCCATGGACTATGATGTTTGTAGATGATATTGTGATCTGTAGTGAGGGTGGGGAGCAGGTGGAGGAGACCCTGGAGAGGTGGAGATATGCTCTAGAGAGAAGAGGAATGAAGGTCAGCAGGACTAAGAATATGTGTGTGTGAATGAGAGGGAGGATAGAGGAATGGTGAGGATGCAGGGAGTAGAGGTGGCAAAGGTGGATGAGTTTAAATACTTGGGATCAGCAGTTCAGAGTAATGGTGAATGTGGAAGAGAGGTGAAGAAGAGAGTACTGGCAGGATGGCGTGGGTGGAGAAAAGTGTCAGGAGTGTTTTGTGACAGACGAGTACCAGTAAGAGTGAAAGCGAAGGTCTGCAAGAGGGTAGTGAGACCAGCTATGTTATATGGGTTGGAGATAGTGGCATTGACAAAAAGACAGGAGTCAAAGCTAGACGTGGCAGAGTTAAAGATGTTAAGATTTGCAATGGGTGTGGCGAGGGCGGACAGGATTAGGGATAAGTATATTAAGGGGTCAGCCCAGGTTGGAACGTTTGGAGACAAAGCCAGAGAGGCAAGACTATATTGGTTTGGACATGTACTGAGGAGGGATGCAGAGTATATTGGGGAAAAGATGCTAAGGATGAAGCTGCCAGGTAACAGGAAAAGAGGAAGGCCTAAGACAAGGTTTATGGATGTGGTGAGAGAGGACATGCAGGTGGTTGGTGTGACAGAGTAAGATGCAGAGGACAGGAAGAAATGGAAACAGGTGATCCGATGTGGTGACTCCTAACGGGAGCAGCCAAAAGAAGGCGGCGGCTTTGTGGCTGTCTTTACTATCTGCTTGCAATTCTGTTTTCATAGCTAGCTTTAGAAGGTTTGATGAGGGATCTCAACTTTTTGTTGAGGCTGATAAGGGAGTTTTTCCAGTCTTAGGACTTCACCTAATTCCACATCAGTTTCCTCCTCCTGTTTTAGAGTTTGTTTATGGCAGGGGACCACCAGATTGGCTTCCTGTTTTTGCAGGAGTGCATCTTGGTTCTATTGGGTATGACAAGATTCATACATTTGTGTATGTTTTCGTACAGGGCATTAGTGTAGGATTCAGCCGTCATGCAGCTCTTCTCCAATTGCATGGGTGCCATAAAGTTGGCCACCTCTGTTTTTAGGAGCCCAAAGTTGGCTTTGGAGAAGTTTTTCATGGTGGTTACCTTTGCGGGGGAGGGGGAATGTGGATTTCCAAGGTGATTAGTTTGTGGTCAGATCTAACCAGGGAGGAGTTGACTATTGGTATAGAGCAATGGTTGCCCATGTTAGTAATGACCAGGTCAAGTATGTTGCTACCACTAGTGGGGGTAAAAACAAGCTGGTCCAGGCCATTGGAATTAATGAATTCCAGGAAACATTGGGCAGGTGAATTGATGCACGAGTAGTTTTCCTAGTTAATGGAGGGGTAGTTGAAGTCGCCCAGTATAAGAGTGTTAAGTTGGACCCTGATATTCTCCAGGGTGCTTAGGAATGTGCAGTGTGAGTCTTGGGACATGGTTGGGGACCTATAGCAAGCTACGACCTGAATCGCTATCTTACCCAATGTAAGGTAAGATCGGTATCTCTGATGCATTATGTTGGGATACCAGTCTGGAGGTGTGCGCATCCTTTATGAATATGGAAACACCACCGCCTTTGCATCTTCGGTCCAAGTTCTGGCACCGAATGGTGTGGAATGAGTTATACCCTTGTACTGCAGGGGTGCTTTCTGCTGCCTTGAACCAGGTCTCTGTTACAGCTCAAATGTCATTGTTCTCCATTTTAAGAAGTGCTTCAAGTAAGTACATTTTGAGATTGACTTCTAGCGTTGCTCAGCATGACCCTCAGATTGCATTTGTTTGTAGCTGTTACGGTGGTAATTTGGTCTTTTGAACACCGCCTAAAAAGGCACTATAGGAATGGCAAGAGCCTTGGCCAGTATTTGGAAGCCCAGGGGTGACAGATGCAGGTCATCTCTGGCCAAGCATCGAGGTCAGTCAGTCATGTCATCCCATGCAGACAGATACTGGATCCCCTTAGAATGACACCAGAAACTTAGCCAATTGTTGAAATCAATCATTTTCTGCTTATGCTGTGGTATCATTCTGGCTGATGGTAGGAGGCTGCTCAGGGCTAGGGTCATACCTGCCTGGGCTACATAATCCGAGATCTCCTCCGTGTCTCTTTTCATGTAGTCCAGGGAGGTACGTCTCAAGTCATTCACACCCACATGTACAATGACAGAGTCATATTTGTATCTGTTGTTGAGGGAACTGAGTACATGTGTTATGTGGCAGATCCTGGCACCTGACAGGCAGCTTACTGTTACTTTCTCGTTATTCAGCCTAGTGAGTGGGACATCAGTGTGCCTCACTATCGAGTCACCTATGACTAGTGTGTTGGGCATGCTGTTTTGCCTTAAGGGCTTTGGTTGAGTGGCAACTGTTAGGAGGGTTATGTATCTCGTGATTAGTATGTTGTGTTGTGGTCGAGTGCATTTCTGCCTTGGAGGTCTCTGCTCTTTGGATAGATATTTATTGAGAGCCTCTGCGAAGGTGGGTGTGTGGTTTGTGTTTTTATGTGAAGGCAGTGCTGGTGTGTGTTCTGGAGGGCTATGTGTTCCATGTGGTGTGGTGCAAGTGTTGACCTTCTCCTCGACCAGCTATTCCAGTCTTGGTCAGAGAGTGCGTGGCTTCCAATATGGATGTATAAGTGCATCTCTCGCAAGTCTGAGTATTGGGATGTAAGAGGAGAGGGTTATCAGTGTACGAGGCAGTTGCTACGTCGCCTTAAGATGCCCAAGTTCACCAGGTTAATAGGAGAAAGCAGAGGGAACTGACCTTTAGACATGCCTGGAGGGGTGGGCATTAATAATAAGTATTGTAGCTGTTTCCTTGTAGAACGTTTAGTGCTGGTAGCACTTTTGTGTACTACAAATAATTGCTACAAGAAGTCTAGTAAAGTTCTAGACTAATAAGCTAGTAAAAGTGCAGGAGAGGAGAGAACTAGCAGATCTCAGAAGCTTACAAACAGTCCAGGATACAGCAAATCTGTATCTGGACTAGACTAGTTACAGGAAAGGCAGGAAACGTGTTTTTTTAAGTAGAAAGTGAAGACAGAAGATAATGAGATAATTCAATATTCAGGAACTAAAGGGGTGGGTATTTGCTAAGTTTGAACTATAAGCAGTAGAATGAGCTGATGTAATGTGACTGGGGGGGGGTGTCCAGTATTAACTTTATACCAGAGGCGGGCAACTCAAAGCCACCAAGACTTAAGACCATCACAAGAACTGCATGGGTGGGTGGGAAAAAGTTGTATAGATTACAGAGATATGTATTAACTCAGAAGTGCAGAGACAATTGAAAATAAACACTTATCTTTTCCCAGTATCACAGCAGGCAGTAGGTCAGTCTCTCTGCAGCTGAGAACAGCTTCATCAAACATGTATATCTGATTTAAAACTCTGGCTGTTAAAAGCAGAGAAACGGAAACCAGTTGAATTATCCAGTCAACAATTGCACTTTTGCAGGAATGCCCCTAGCTATATTAAACCAGTCTAATTCTCTCTCTGCACAAAGAAAAAAATAGGCCTCTAGACAAAAGATGTCACTGCAAACTGAGGGTCACAACAGTAACAGATAATGTTATGTAGTCCTATCTCGCCTACATTCTTACCTGTGGGTTCGGAGCCGAATATCGGCTCCAACTCTGCCAAACTTTTCTAGCTCAAAGTCTTCTATTGGCTGGGCTAAGCAGGTATCCCATGGTGCACTGCTCCACATCCCCAGATCTTGTTTGCCGCTCGTGTAGCTCGGACGTGGTCTCGCTCTTGGCTGTGGCTAAGTACCTTTTTTCTTGTGTTGAGAAAATTTATTGCACTGAAACAAAAAGCTATTTTCATAGCTGTTGTCTTTGGTGGTGGTTAGTTTTTTGATAGTGTGCGTGTTTGTGGTATCCCAATAACTGTTCCCTCGGGCTAGGCCCATTTCAGTTAGAGGACCTAGTCTTTTCCTTCTGTCTGTCAAACCGTTTAAATTAGAGGTTTGATTGTCATTCTCCAACCCTTGTAGTCATTAACCATTTTAGTTAGAGGTTTTGGAGTAGTTGGTCTCTAGAGTGTGCTTATGTTTTCAGCCTTGTCTAATTCCCGCGTTTTTGTGGTATTGAGTGTCTGTGAGTCTTTCCTGTCAGATTTTCTCTTAGGTCACGTTGTTTTCTGGTGATTATGTCTAAAGATTCCAAAGAGCACAAACCTTCCGGTTTCAAAAATTGCTCAAAATGTGGGTACAAAATGTCCATCATCGATGGGCATTCTATTTGTGTCTGTTGCTTGGGAGCCATTTATCTGCAGGAGTCCTGCAGTTATTGCCATGCATTCAGTCCCAGAGTGCTCCAAGAGAGAAAGAATAAGCTGATCCTAAAGGGACTTTTGAAACCCTCTTTCGAAGAGGTCTTAGATTCTTCTCCCAGCTCCAAGCCTAAGTCCTCTAAGTCTAAAAGATCTCTGGCTCCATCAGTCTCATCGGAGTCTCCGGAGAAAGTCACAAAAATTGCATCGACCTCCTTGGCTCCATTGTCCTCGGGGCCTCAGGAAGTGTCAGTGGTGATGGATCCGGCGTCGGCTCCTGTTATATTGGAACCTCTTCGGAGCCGATCGCCCAGTCTCAGATCAGTTTCTCCTGAGAGGAGATCTCGATCTCCCTCCCTATCCTCCAAATCCTCCAGAACTCTTTCGGATATGGATGTTGATAGGGTGGTCCAGAGACTCCTCCAGTCACCGGTTTTGGCAAAATTGTTTTCGGCTCCGGAGCCCATCCCGACCCCTACTTCGACCATTCCTCCTCCGAGCACATCTCTGTCTTCAGAGCCGGAGTGTTCCACACCGTGTGATGTTGCTAATCCAGTTCCGATGGCCCCTCCAGCTTCATCAGTGCGGACATCTGCTCTGACCCCGTCGGCTCCATCCTCGGGGTTTGGGACTCGGGATTCTTCAGTTGGGGCCGAGGGGGAGATCTCAGGACATATTTTGGTTCCGAGCCTCCCTCTCGGTGGCTCGGCTCGGGGAATTCGGACTCCCATCATGGTCTCGGAGGCTGGCCGGTCCTCTGACTCGGGGGGGGGGGGGACCAGCCTTCGAGGCCATGCGGACTGCGCTGGCCAGATCATCAGCTACATCAGGTGGATCGGTCATTCTGTCCCCTACCTCTCTGGTGAGGGCCTCTGATCATCACAAATCCAGGGACAGCAGAGCACCAAGGCCTAGGGATACCCCCACGAGTGGCCCCCAACTTTCTGAGGGCCCTTCAGAGTTTGTGCCTGAGGAGCCCCCTAGAATGAAAATGTTCAAGAGGAAGCACATAGACTCCCAGGATGAGTCCCTCACCTCTGATACTGACCTCGAGGAATCGGAGGGGTCCCCCAAGTCATCCTCTGATGATGATTCCTTCTCCAACATCCTGGAGATACTGAAGCAAAGAGATGACTGGCCATCCAAAACCCCTTCCGAGGAGGAGTATGTTTTCCTTAAGGCCTTTGTTGCTCAGCCCTCTGCCTCCTGGGTGTCCCCACCCTTCGATGAGCTCCTTGACTTAATTTGTTGAAGGGTGTGGGAAAACCCTGATTCTGTGGATCCCATACCTAGGCGCCCCAACAAGTTTTTTTCTGCTCTCCAGGGTAAGGTGTTCTTGTCCAAAGGAGTCCCTGTAGATGCCATGGTGGTGGCGGCGGCCACTCAGAAGGAAGTAGCAGAGACTTCTTCCTCCGTCCATCCTCCTAACAAGGAGTCTTGGACCATGGACCAGTACGGGAAGCGTACCCTCTCGTCAGCAACCTTTACCTTACGGTCGCTGAACTATCTGTCTCATTTCACTCGGCTCCAGAGAGATCTTCTCAAGGAGTTAGGAGATACTCTTGTGGGTAACGTCCCTGAGGTGGTGGCCCAGATGGTTAACGCCCAGGTGTCTACCCTCAACTCCATTGTCAACTCCTCCATGTGGCTCATTTCGTATGCAGCCGAGGGAGCAAGTAGGACAGCAAGCTCAGGAGTCGCCCTTAGGAGGCAAGCCTGGCTGCGTCTGTGTCACTTTGCGGAGGCCTTCAAGTCTTCCTTCACTGTCGCCCCCTTTGATGGTTCTTTTTTGTTTGGAACCAAAGTGAAAGACACCCTCACCAGGTGCGAGCAAGCGGGAAATACCCTGTCTGCTGTAGGGGTCCATTTTTCCCTTCCTTCTAGGCCTTACCCCAATGCCCAGTGGGGTGGGAAGATGTGGTTCAAGAAATCACAGAAGTTTTTTCCTGCTGCACAAGGTGAGTCCCCCTCCAGAGCTAGAGGA
This sequence comes from Protopterus annectens, assembly GCF_019279795.1. NCBI lineage: Eukaryota > Metazoa > Chordata > Ceratodontiformes > Protopteridae > Protopterus > Protopterus annectens. The sequence goes on along the minus strand of NC_056728.1, from coordinate 2,876,373 downwards.
GGGGGGAGGTTATTCAGGGAGACGCCCCCCTAGAGGCAGAGGGGGCCCCAGCAATTCGGGAGACCGCGATTCCTTTCGTGGCTCCCCCTACTCTCATTCCTGAGGGAGTGCCTGGCTGTGCTTATCCGGAGCCGGTCGGGGGTCGAATTTCGTTATATCCAGAAGCCTGGAGAAGCATCACCCAGGACCGATGGGTATTACGAATAATTTCCGGAGGTTACCTCATTCCGTTCATATCAGACCCCCCATCAATCCGAAATATCCCAAGACGTTCCACCCAGCAAAGGGATGAAGCAGCCTTAGAAGTTTCAAAGTTGCTAGGAAAAGGAGCCATCCAGAGTGTCCCCTCAGACCGGATCGGATTAGGGACTTACTCAACATTCTTTTTGGTGCTAAAAAGAACAGGGGACCTGAGACCCATATTAGATCTCAGCCAACTAAACAACTATGTACAAAAGTCCAAGTTCCGTATGGTCACACTACAATCGATTCTCCCATTGTTGGGAGAGGAGGTATGGATGTGCTCCATCGACCTCAAGGATGCTTACTACCATATAAAAATGGACAGGGCATCCAGGAATCACCTATGCTTCCGGCTGGGAGCCAGTCATTTCCAGTTTAGAGCACTGCCCTTTGGTCTCACCACAACCCCCAGGGTGTTCACCAAGTGTATGGCAGTGGTGACTGCTCACTGGAGACGTCAGGGATTCCAGGTGATAACGTATCTAGTTGACTGGCTCCTTACCACACCCCCACCAGGCATCAGCTAGTCCAAACCAGGGACGCTACCATCACTCTTTGTCAACAGTTGGGCATAACACTAAATTGGGAAAAATCTGCCTTGTTGCCCTCGCAGCGTGTCACTTTTATAGGCGCAGAATTAGACACCATTCAAATGCAAGCATTTTTACAGCAGGAGAGGATCAGAATCGTACAACAACAAATACACATCCTGATGCCCCTGAGGAAAGCGAAGGCGAGATGGGTTCTCTAACTTCTGGGGACCATGGCAGCAACAATTATGTTGGTCCCTCTAGCAAGATTGCACATGAGACTTCTCCAATGGCTTCTCTTTGTTCAATGGTCTCTCCAAAAATTTCCACTTTCTCACCCCATTTTACTCACGGACAGATGCAAGCAGGACCTCAGTTGGTGTCTTTGCACCAACAATTTGGTCGGGGGAAGGCCCTTCATTCCACCCATTCTGGTTGCCACAGTGACCATGGATGCCTCCCAGATGGGGTGGGGGGGCATTATCTTGGCAGGACAGTCCAAGGCACGTGGCAAGATCATGAGATACATCTGCATATCAACGTCCTAGAGATGAGAGCAGTGCTACTTGCGTTGCAGGCACTTCAGAGTTTTCTACCTCTAGGGATGATTGCAATACACTCAGACAACATGTCTGTAGTGTGGTATCTAAACAAGCAAGGGGGAACCAGGTCTTACCCCTGTGCAGAGAGGCCATGCGAGTGTGGCAGTAACTTCCCATTTTCTGGTGGCAACGCACATTCCGGGGAAGTCCAACATGATTGCGGTTTGGCTAAGCAGAGCTATTCTGATGCCTTACAAGTGGTCCCTGAATCGTCTAGTTGCAGAACGAATCTTCAGCAAATGGGGTCAGCCTTGCTGCGACCTTTTTGCCAGCCCTCTCAATGCCAAATGCAGCAACTACTTCACGCTGATCCCCCCACAGGGGGAGTCACCCAGGGACGCTCTGGTCCACGATTGGCCCTCTGGTCTGCTTTATGCTTTCCCTCCATTTCCCTTGCTGTCAAAGGTAATTCAGAAAGTGCAATCCTTGGGAAGCAGAATGATTCTGATTGCTCCACACTGGCCTCGTCAAGTCTGGTTCCCTTTTCTTCGACCATACATTGTGGACACTCCTTGGATTCTGGACCCTCAACCAGATTTACTGACACACATGTCGGGACAGTACCACCTCTCTCTGATGACCCTCCGGTTGACAGCCTGGTTGCTCCACTTCCGTCGTTAGTTAGACTTCATAATTTTTCACCGGAAGTGGTTCACATTTTATCTTCCTCTCATAAGCCATCTACTAGGAAGATTTATTCCAGCAAATGGAAGAAGTTTTCTATTTGGGCGCATACCCAAGGAATTGATCCATACACAGCTCCAGTGGCTTCAGTCTTGGAGTTTTTGTCTATGCTCTTCATCAGGGTTCCGCATCAGCTACCATCAAAGTTCAATTGGTTGCGATCTCTAATTTTCATGTGACTAATGAGCCTAGTCTCATGGCTCATAGACTCTGCAAGGCTTTCCTGAAGGGTACTCTGTTACTCTGTCCCCCGGTCTCCGAACCTATCATGCCCTGGGATCTCAATTTTGTCCTACAAGCCCTTACTTCACCACCTTTTGAGCCTGCAGCTAACTGTGAATTGAAGTTCTTGACCTGAAAACAGCCTTCTTAACAGCAATTACTTTAGCAAGGCGAGTTTCAGAAATTCAAGTCCTCTCTATCAAACCCCCATACTTAATCTTCCATAAGGACAGGGTTTCTCTTAGACCGAACCTATCTTTTCTTCCTAAAGTGGCTTCCGTGTCTAATCTTAATCAATCCATTGAGTTGCCTGTATTCTTTCCGCAATTTTCAAACAAGGCAGAATTTAAATTCCATCAATTGGACGTATTTAGACAGTTACGCTTCTATCTTCACTGAACAAAAGATATCCGGAAGTCAGATCAACTATTTGTCTCCTTTGCTGACAACAAAATTGGGTCCCCGGTTTCCAAGGTCACCATATCCACCTACCAGGCGGGAGGAAAGGATCTGCCATTTCTGGTCAAGGCTCACTTTACTAGGGCTATTTCTACATCTACAGCCTACCAGGCCAGGTTGTTAATGGATGATATATGTGCAGCAGCTACTTGGGCTTCTCCTCACACATTTGTTTCTCATTACAAATTGGATGTTGTTTCTAGTGGCAGGTCATCCTTTGGCTCCACAGTACTTAGGAGTATTTTCCTATGAGCCTCCCAGGGTGTAGGTGCTAGGGACGCTGTCCCACGGATAAGAATGTAGGTGAGATAGGGCTACATAACATCAAGAAGTTATGTACTCACCATAACGTTCGATGTATGTAGTCCATCTTGCCTCACATTCTTACTTACCCTCCCACCTTCCCCCTTTCTGGAGGTTAGGGGTTTTTATCTACAGTGTCCCTTTACTTCAGCTTGTTCTTTTTACCTGGATGTTGTGTATGCATGGGGTATGTATGAGTTTCCCAGCAAACTAGATCTGGGGATATGGAGCAGTGCACCATGGGATACCTGCTTAGCCCAGCCAATAGAAGACTTAGAGCTAGAAAAGTTTGGCCAAGTCAGAGCCGATATTCGGCTCCGAACTCACAGGTAAGAATGTGAGGCGAGATGGACTACATACATCGAACGTTATGGTGAGTACATAACTTCTTGTTCAGCTCTATCACACAACAAAAAAAAAGGACAGTAACCTCCCATCAAAGACAAAGAAATTATAAGTAAAATAACATCTAAAATCTCAGTAAACAACCTCACCTTATCAGAAAAAAACTTAGATTCATGCATTTCTTTATTAACTACTTTAAGCCCCTCCTCATTAGGAATCACAGTATATAAAGATACCACATCTGCCATAACCAGTAACTTATTATCATCTACTGTGATCCTTTTGATGAAGGAACTGAAGTCAAAGGAATGCTTAATGCAAGATTCACCCTTAATTACCAACATTTGTAAAAACTTATCTGCAGAAATAGCCATGGATTCAGTTTTACTACCTATGCAAGACACTATTGGCCTGAACCTCTAGGTACATCTATACTTTTGTACACTTTCAGAAGCCCGAAAAATCTACTAATCTTTATCTTCCAAATACTAAAATAATCAGCTACATTACAAGTAAACAAATTATCTAGCATCCAGTCCTCTATTAAAGCATCAGTCATACTATAAGAATTAATAACTTCAGGTCAGGTAGTCTTAGTATAAAACTTGACATCATTCAACATCTCATACAAGCAATCACAATAAAACTTATAGTCCATGACTAATACAGCATTGCCTTTGTCAGCTTTAGTAATATAAATATTTTCATTATTTTTAAGTTCATATAAAGCATTCCTTTTGCTAAAAGTCATTTCGTGGTAAACATTTATGCTGTTCTTACTTAACATCTTAACCTCATTTTCACAAGTTAGCAAAAACACTTCTAACTCTGGCTTGAGGGGAGTGGTTAAACATGTTACACTTAAAAAAAAAAAAAAAAAAAAACAAGCAATGTCCTCTTGTTTATTATCATTACCAGAAAAACACATTTCAAATTCAATTTACGAACAAACTCCCTTAATGAATTAATGGAGTGCCCTAAGTCCACCCGTGTAGATGCAACAAACGTAAACCCTTTACTCAACGCTCTATGTTCATAAGATAGCACCATACTGGATACATTGTTTATTTTAAAACAGTCACAATACCTTGCATTAAATCAACAGGGTCCGCTGCACTCAAAACCTGTTCTACATTCGATTCGCTCTCAAATGCTGATTTTCTTGAAAATTCCTTCCCCAAAACTTTTGCTACTTGTGCCCATGTTCTTGCCCCAGTGCCTCTGTCATGATATATTTCAACCTCTTGAAAACCCAGACCAACATTCTTGTAATTCCTTTTGCAAACATTTCCTAACTCCAAATTCTTATACTGCTGGGCTGGCTTAGCCGTTGACATCATGGCACCACTTCTGGACCTACTACTTATTCTTTTCGCTGCCCTATCATTTATAGTATTATTATTTTCCTTAACAGCTTCTTCCAGTTGAGCTGCAGCTATAGAATCTTCCAAAACAACTGAGTCCACACTATCCTCATAATATATTTTATCTCTCATAAACTTTTTTAACTACTACTACTGCTGAAACTCATTCTCTGCTGACACTGTAGCAAGAACCCTATCCATTCTTGCTTCAAAATTGGCTGCCAGAATTGATTCTTTTAAAACATTATACACGGTAAGAATGGAATCATTTAGCATACTAAAATTCTGTTTCTGCTCTTCAAACAGAAAAACAAACATATTGCAGCCCTGCATTTTCATTCGCTTCTCTCCTTTTATTAGTTCAACAGAAAGCTTGTCTCCTGCTGGCATATGAAGCACCTATGACCCCTGGGCACTCTCTTAGCAGCAAGACAAGCTTCAAAAAACATAATATTCTGCTGCAACCTCTTTACTTTAACCATGTCTCTTTCGAGAGAGTTAAATTCAACTGCAAAGTCTCTTCTTATATTTGATTTTTCCAAATCAGAGGCTCAACTGCTGTCAACAAATGGATTGGCTGGACCTGTCAAACAATTGGAAAGAAAATCATCCATGGTATTACAACTCCCCACTGTGATTTTACTGGAATCTGCAACAATATTCATCTTTGGCACAGCACCTAAAGGAAGACCCATGGCTGACACAGATCCATTACCCAGTTCAGTTCCTCCTGTAGATTTCATAGCGACTTTTTCAACCAACCCATTGCCATTATCCAGTAATGAGTTACCAGGTGTATCGTGAAGTGTAAATCCAGAAGTGACAAAAAATTGGAATTAGCACTGAGTTGGGAAGAGGCACCCAAATTGTAAAAAGCCATAATATAAAATACTCCAAAAGGCCCAATAAAACTGTATAAGCTACAGAAGTAGAATAAAATGGCAAAAATATGAGAAAACAAAACTACTTTATTAAAACACTTGGTGGTAAGTGCTTTTCTTCAATAATGAACTTCATCAGACCAAATAATTCAATTCAAAACATCCATTTATATCAACACTCCCATATTACATGATCACCCTTCAGTGATGCATTAACCCTTTCCTTTTCAAAACCTTGAAATTTTCACAATCAATACCTGGACATATACAGGCATTCAACTTTACCTGCCAACAGTATTCTTTCCTGTCTAATTCATCTTCGATATCCCATGTTATATTATACCCAACCACGCAATCTAAAACAGCAGCCCATATTAATCCAGCATGAGCCTCATTAACATGCATAGCTAAAGCATTTGTGAAATCTTTTTTTCTCTCTAGCTCTTAACATGTTCATAAATTCTAAAATGTAACTCTCTTACAGTTCTTCCTATATAAAAAGCAGCACAAAACTGACATAACGCAACATATACTATAAACCTAGATTTACAATTATATTTATAATACAACCTCACTGTATAATTCCTTGCTTCTACAAACTACCTTCTCCTCCTCTAAAATGTACTTACAATAATTACGAATGTTACATTTAAATATACCTTTTGTTTCAAACTTCTCCTTTGTATGTCTGTAAAAATGCCCCTTTAGGGTCTTACCCTGTCTGGAGACAAAAATCAGACTTGAACATTCATAAGAAAATTCCAATTTTTTTTTTATAATTTCCCTTATACTATACTCATCAACTGAATTATCAATCAAACATGCTAGGGAAAAAATGTGTTCTATCCCTCACTAAAGGAGCTGCATGATCAAATGGTCTACTCCTTATTATACTTTCCATAGCATTATCAGTTTATAAAACAAGATACCCCATTGCACTAAACTTTTCTTGTCAAACTTCACATTACTTAATAAAATAACTAAAATTGTCCATTAACCTACTTATTCTATCAGACTGGCTACTCACAGTATTATTTTTCAAACTCTTATGCATACTACTAAAGTGTAAATAAGTAGTACTTTGTACTGGTTTTTTATATATCCTAACATTCATACTGTTGCCATTTTTATATACTGTTGAGTCCAATAAATGAATGCTCTCTTTATCTACAACAAAGTTAAACCTTTTAAATAATAAGTCACATTATTCATATATCTCATGAAATCATACAATAATTTTTCAGGCCCTATCCACACAAAAGACAAATCATCCATAAAATGCTTATACACAATAATATGCTCATAAAACACAGATTTGTAAATAATTTTTTCGCAGCCCAACATAAATACATTGGCATCGCTAGGGGCCATCGTAGCTCCCATAGCTACGCCATTTTTTTGCCGGTATATAACCCGATCAAAGACACAAAAATTATAATTATAAGTAAGAATAATATTTAAAATCTTAGTCAACAACCTCACCTTATCATCAGAAAAAAGCTTAGATTCACGCATTTCTTTATTAACTACTTCAAGCCCCTCCTCATTAGGAATCACCGCATACAAAGATACCACATCTGCCGTAGCCAGTAACATATCATCTACTGTGATCTTTTTGATAAAGGAACTTAAGTCAAAGGCAACATTAATAAAAAATTCACCCTTAATAACCAACATTTGTAAAAACTTATCTGCATAAATAGCTATGGATTCAGTTTTACTACCTATGCAAGCAAGACACTATTGGCCTGATACTATCTTTGACTAAGGATGAAGGTCCATTGATCTGAGAATTCAGACTGAAATTATTGTAATCTGTCTGCATGGGAAGAACAGTGATAAATGAATAAGAGTTCATAAGTTAAAGAAACAATGGCATGAGAGTGCTGTCTCCCTTTGGATGTCTTCTGCAGCAGGTAACTATTCTCAGAATCAGTCCAACACTTTAAAACACACACACTTTTCATATTTCTGTAACTGAAACTTCCAGATTTGGTGGCATACTATCAGACCATGCAACTTAGATTACTGTGTTTGTTTTGGAATATATGCCTGAATGGAAGCAAATGCCATACCTAGTGCTTGGTGAGGTAATCGAATCACATGTGAGCATTTGGGCAGAACTAGGAAAGGAATATAGAGCAATTGTTTACAGAATTATATACGTAAAAGTATTACCCAATTCTATATGTTAAAGGACATTAGACTTTGGAAAAAAAGAATAAAACCAATAGGGTATACTGTGTATATTAAGAAATTCACTGTCTCTGCAAACAAAAGTAAAATAATTGAATAGAATTTTCTATTTCAAGTAAGTTTCTGACTCGTATTCAATTACCCAGAGTGAAGTTTTGACATTCTTGAAAAAGATGTTATTGAGTAGTGCCCTAGTTTAGCTTTGAGACCTTAAGACAGACAAGCCAAGAGACATGTATGTTGCTTCTACATAACTTTATTGGTGTTAAGACATGCCGTCACTTGACTTACATACCAAACTGTTTTACTTTTTAAAGGTGTACTACAGTGTTTAGGCTTGCTAAGGCCTTCAAACCTTCAAAATGATGTTATGACGGAACGTATTCTATATCCAGAGTTGCAGTGAAGGCTGCCATTTGAAGACATACTTGTCTGTGGTCAAGAAGACTGAAGATGTTAAGGAAAATATCTATCTAAAAATGGCCATGGCAAAATATGAAGATGAGAGAGAACTAGCTGATGCAGATGATGTTGAGTGGTAGGGCAATACAGAACTGTATAAGAACTGTAACATTACTGATAAATGCAGTGCTGTTTTCTGATTTACAGCCATGCATACTGGAGAGTGAGGTCAAATGTGCTGCAGGAAGACTTACTATTAATAGGGCAGAAGTGATAAAACTCCACTACAAATGTTTGAAATACTGAAGAATTACACTGTTGCAGTACTGCTTTTAATTTGCTAGCAAAGTTTGAAAAGGCAACAGTGGATATTGAGTTGGAAATGACTAATTTATATTCCAATCCCAATGTCAAAGTGGTCAAATTATTAAACAACTTTGCTTGCTTCACATGCTAGCAAGGTAAAGTGATAGATCCTGCAAGCTAGACTCCATCATTATTTAGACAAAGCACTGCCAGATGTACATGCTGGTTTTATAAGCACTAAAGGCACCAGAGATCAAACTGCCAAAAACTGTTGGATAATGGAGAAAACAAAGAACTACAAGAAAACATTTATTTTTGGTTTATTGATTATCCTTACCTTTAATTGCATGGGTCATAACAAGCTGTGGCAGTCTCTTGGAGAAACGGGGATACCTGTTCATCTTTGCATCCTAAGGAGTCTGCATGCAAACTAAGAAGCAACAGTTAGAATGGGCCAAAAGACTTACAAGTTAGTTCAAGACAGGGAAAAAGAGTCTGACAACACTGTATTTTATTAACCTGGATATTTAATTTATATCCTAACTATATCTTGTAAAATACTGGGTTACATATTTCTGCTGAAATCCAAGGCTGCTAAAAAAGAAAAGAAGTATATCTGATGATTCTACTGCACTTTTTAAACTGTGTTTTAACTAATTGCGGCATTATTTCCACTTTTACTGTTTGGGAATGCATCATTTTTTTGCACTTGATTTCAGCTGTTCTATTAGCCTAGATTTAGATCTGCTGAATCAAGCTTGTTATTGATCCACTTTAGCAATAAACCAGACATCTTACATTAAGAAGGACTCCCCTGCACCCTTGTGGCAGAAGAGACTGGATCCGGTCTTGTCTAAGCTGGAGATTGCTGGATGAAGGTTCATTGTGTGCTTTCCTATTAGTAAATTAGCTTGAAAATGTTTTTCTCCTGTATTTAAGCCTTGCATTTGCATGGGTTTGTACTCAATTAACCAAAACTGCTCTGTGTTTGGCGTCATTTGCCAGAGGTTCAGAGTGTTTCTGCTGAAATATAAGGCATCCAAGCCTAAAAACAAGAAAATAAGCATATCTTGTGATTCTGCTGCATGTGTTAAGCTATGTTTTAACTAATTGCTGCATTACTTCTGATTTTTACTGTTTGTGACTGCATCATTTTCTGCACTTGATTTCAACTGTACTGTTAGCCTAGGTAGCATAGTCTAGCTTCAGATGTACTGAAACTAGTCTGTTTTTGATACACTTGAGCACTAAACCAGCCGTCTTATGTTAAGAAGGGCTTCTTTGCACCCTTGTGGCAGAAGAGTGTATATTCAGCCTTGCCTGAGCTGGGGATTGCTAAAGGAAGATTCATTGTGTGCTTTCATATTAGTAGATTAGCTTAAAAGTGTTTATTTTCACCTGTATTTAATCTTGCGTTTAAGCATTGCTGTTTACTGTCCAGAGGAGTTTAACTGTGCCCTGTATAGATGCAAATGCCTTGAAACAATTTTTCCGTAGACATCTGTCAGTTGAATCCTCCCAAGCTTCCCTATGACACTACAGGCAACTCACCTGAACACTGAGCAGTGGTGCCACACGTATCATCCCTAGCCTTCAATAGAGCAAGTCCTTTTGATAGTCTTAGCGGGAATAAAAAGTCTAACTAGCCCACTCCCTACCCTAATAGTACATACAGTAAAAAATCTGCTATAATGGACAGGCAGTTTCCCATGGGCGTCCTGAGGCAATGTAGTAATTGCTTCATGTATACTGACAGCCACTTACTCCTAAAACAAGCAAATACCCTATATGAGAGATGCAATTACACTATGAAATTGGAGTCTGTTCTCTCACATAACAACCAACTGGACATCAAAGATTGTCATTATACACACTTCACCTCTCACACAAAATAACATCATGACATGTAAGCTCACATATGTGATGGTACTCATTAGAAGCCTACCAAAAGTTCAGCGACGTTCTGAACATAAACCATTTGCGCACACTGCTATGCAAATAGTAACCCCTACACATAACACTTACACCAGTGTCTCAGTAAATAAGTCCCTAAGGCAAAACTCCTCAAAACCTAATGTCTTAGTCATAGATAACTCCATAGTGAGACACGCAGATGTCCCCCCTCACTAGGCTGAACAAAGAGAGGGTCATGGTTAGCTGCCTGTCAGGTGCCAGGATCCGTCAAATCACGAATGCACTCATGTCACTCAGCAAGTACCATTATGACTCTGTCATAGTCCATGTTGGAGTGAATGACTTGAGATGTTTCTCTCTGAACTATATGAAGAGAGACATGACTGAACTCTCAGACTGTGTCCCAGACAGGTATGACTCTAGCCTTTAGCAGTATTCTACCTTTGCCCAGGATGATGCAGCAATATAAACAAAAAAAGATTGACTTCTACAATTGGCTTAGCTTCTGATGTCAGTCTAGGGGGATCCAGTATTTGAAAGCCTGGGAAGATATGGTCGACAGGCCATGGTGCTTTGTCAGACATGGTCTGCACGTGTCTTCTTTAGGTTTTTGTATACCTGCAAAGTCACTTGCCTCCCCCATAGTGCCTTTTTTAGATAATGTCAAAACAAAATTTCTGATGTAACAAAATCCGCTCGAGACAAATTAAATGTTTTACTGCTTAATGCTAGGAAGCTCCACTTCATGGAAGCACTCTTCACCTGGGAAGATGCTGACATCTGTGCAGTTACTGAGACATGGTTCAAGGCCACAATACCTTCCACACATTCAGACTGTAATATAACCATGAAAGAACCAAAGGTGGAGGTGTATCCATCTTCATTAAGGCCAAGTACACCTAAAGACTGGACAAAACTACTCCATGTCCAATTAACTATAGGCAGAGTACCCTACCACATCATTGCTAGCTATAGGTCCCCCCACCATGAACCAAGAAAAGCACAACACCTACCTGGACTTACTGAAGTCACTCAACTCAACTCAACTCAACATACAGCCCAACACTTTATTCATGGGAGATTTCAACTATCCCTCCATTGACTGGGAGACATATATGAGCAAAAACATGCTCGCTCAGAGGTTCCTGAACTTTGTCAACACAAATGCTCTGGAACTGATATTCTGCACCCTAGAACTCACCAACATGGAGGTCACTGCACTCCCACCTGTGTGGTGCCCTCTCTGGGAAGGTCGGATCAGTCTTGTTCAAAATAAGTATTGGACCTGGCACCCCCCACATGAGCAAAACAAAAACTAAAAAAACTTTTTCAAACTACCAAGCAATGGTATAAAAAGATCTATTTCCCCACAATTAGACAATGACTGCTATGTAGAGGTGTACATGAATGCACTGTATAAACACTTAACTGTATAGATTTGGCTGTACCTGACAGGATTAAAACCAGGTCCTCCTGAAAAAACAAGCCACACTGGTGGACCTCAAGTATAAACAGGTTATATAACAAGAGGAAGAAACTAATGTCAAAAATAATAGGAAGCTGGCTCAGCAGAGAAAGAATTCTCTCCACAGCTTTAACAAGCAAATAAAAAGTCCTCTAAAGTGAGCTACAACGCTAAAATAGTATCCCCTCCCAAGGATGATCATAAAGCATTCTTTAGCTACATCTGAAATCTAAAAGCTAGTGCCCAGCTGTGTGCCAAACTGGTAGTGGATGGCACCACTCATATTGGAGGAAATTTCCAATCTGCTAGCTAACACATTTGACTCCAACTTCACTCCCCCTGTCACCGCCAGCCATACCCCAAAAAATACCTGACACCAGTCCTCTCCTTAGTATCTCTAGAGATCAGATCATATTTGTGCTCTTCAAGACCAAAAACATGGCCTCAGTTGGACCAGATAGCATCCCAGGTTGCTTACTGAGCCATGTAAAACAGGCCCTAGTTGATCCACTTAGTGTTCTCTTTAACCATAGCTTGAGAACTGGCTTTGCGCTAACAGAGTGGTGAACAGCAACAGTAATCCCCTTGCAAAAAGGGGGCCATCAACCAACCATGGGAAGTATAGGCCCATAAGTCTTAATCAGCCTCATTTGCAAGGCCATGGAAAGAATCATCATGGACCTTGTCAACAAGGACATAAACGACCTTCAAACTCTAACTCTAAACCCAATCCAGTTTAGTTTTGTTAAGGGTCGAAGATGCTTATTAAACCTAGTAGACTTCTTTGTGAAAGTCACCAAAGCCCTGGATGAAGTTAAGACAGTGCATACCACCTATCTTGACCTAGCCAAGGCTGTTGACACAATCCTTCACTCAGGTCTCATTGAGAAACTCTCACATCTGGGGATCAATCCTTATGTCATTAGATGCATAGCCATACTGTCAGTGTTGATGACTCTAACTCTACCAATAGACCCATCACCAGTGGTGTAATCCAAGGATCTTTGTTGGGCCCTTTAATGCTTGTAATCGGTTTCTCAGAAGTCCAGGCTAAAGTGGATGGCCTTTGGCTTGCCAAGTTTGCTGGTGATTGCAAATTGGGTGCAATCTTCAACTCCCACAACGATGTTAACGTATTACAGGAGGGGCTAGCACAGACAAATGATCAGTGTCAAAGCCATACTCTAAAAATAAACATAAAAAGGTGCGTTATTATCCCCTTTGGCAAAGCGGAATTCCCTGCTAGTTACAGTATTGTCAGCAGCTCCTTAAGTTCAAAACCAGTGGTGTGAATCTGAGAACAAAAGCTGATATCAGTCTGAACTTCAACCACTAGATTTCTACAATGGTAAGGAAAGCCTTCTATATTGCACTTCTCATAAGTAAGGGCATCACATCCAGGTCTAAGGATGTTATAATTCCACTGTACTCGACCCTCATCAGACTATTTATAGAGTACAATACTCCCTTTTGCATGTACCTTGCCAGACACCTGCAGCAGCTGGAGAGGTCACAGAGGTTTATCATGAAGAAAATACAGGACATCCACACCATGACCTACATGGATAGACTGAAAACCTTATCACTGTACTCTGTATCTTACGCTGCTGAGAGGCGACTTCTGCCTAGCCTACAGAGCAGTCTCCGACCTTGCCCTGATTTATATGCTGCACATCCACAAGTCAAATGGCTCAAGAGTCACTCCCTCTAGGGATCTTAACCTAGCCTGTGACATAAACAGAACATGCTGGAGAGAGATATATTATATCCCAGTGATTGCTGCTCCTCTGGAATAAGCAACTTCCAATTCATGTGAAGCAGAGCTCCTCACTGACCCTATTCAAGCACATCCTAGACAAATGGATGGGAGACTGCAAATTCACCCTGTTGGTGACACCCACATCACTCATGGACAGGGGTAGTAAGTACTGATTGTAGACTTGCTGAGTGAGTTATGTCCATCAACCAAGGAAAATTGAGACAACAAGGAATTAACATGGCTAGGCTTGTAAAGTCTCTAGGGCTGCTAGCCTAGTAGCTTCCTTTGAACCTATAGTTGAAAAAGAGAATTTTTTGAAGTCATTAAAATATTTTGTATGTTATTTTGTTGCTTGTTATTTGAGAAGGAAGAGGAGAATCAGTGATGTTTCCGGAGAGGAGTTTTCTTTCTTTACAGAAGGGATTTTATTGTGAAAAAAATTGTAGATTGAGTGCTGTGTGTGGCTGATTTTCTGACAATAAGGAAGATTTGGTCAAAGCTGCAGTTAGAGTGGTTATGTTTCCAAGCTTTCGAAGTATTGTCCCAATCCTTCAGCTTTTGCTTTATGTAATTGGTTAGCCAGGGAGCTTACCTGAGCTGTCATCTGTCTTTATGAAATAGATGCTCAAAGATAGGAACTTTTATGTTAAATTGGACTGGCTCACAATTTGTAGATCATAAGACTAATACCACCAGTTTATTGAAGAATGATTATGTGATGGATTGATTTAGAATTAGATAAATATTTCAAGGGCAGGTCTCCAAGGCTGAGACCTAACTTTGGTTTATCTAAAAATCATACATTTGGATAATCCACTGTTGAGAGCTATTGTAGCCAGTTGTAGCAGTAAGCCTGACGCTTTAGAAATTTTTGCTATTCATTTTTTTTTACAGGGGGTAGTGGATATGACCCCATCTTTTTTCAAGGATTCTTTTTTCTTCGTTCATGAACTGAAACTAAATACCAAAAAATGCATTATTGTATCCTTTAGGAAATCCTCTACCAAAGGGGACTATCACATTGATACTACACCCCTAAGAGTTTGGGATGTCATCTACCAAAGGGAACAATCACATTGACACTACACCCCTAAGAGATGACCCTGTCTGGGATTTGGGAGCTTGAGTAGACAGGAACCTAACTTTGGACCAACATGTGTCTGTTTTAAGAAAGTAAATTCTATATTGCACAGCTTATAAATAAAGGGATTGTGTCTAGGTCTAAGGATGTCATTGACCCTCTTTACTCAGCCCTCATTAGGCCATTCATTGAATATAATTCTGTCTTTGGCATGTATCTGTCCAGAAACATGCAACAAATGGAACACCCACAGATATAGCTTATTAAAAAGATACAAAGCCTAAAGAAAATGTCCTACATGGATGACTCAAAGTCCTATCATTATACTCTGTATCCTACAGACTGCTAAGAGGTAACCTGTATCTGGCATACAAGACATCATCTTACCCATTACTGATGGATTTTAATGTACATCAGTAAGTCAAATAACATCAGAAATAGTCTAGGGATCTGAACCTCTTATGCAACAGTTATTCTGATTGGGGGTAATATATAATTATCAACCATGGGATGGGTAAGCCCAATATCTAACCAAATTGGATAGGTTCATTTGGTCAGAAAAATGGGAAATTGGCTAGTCTTAAAATGGCCAGCAAGGGCAGCTAGCCTAGTACTTACCTATGAACTTATATGCAACTAGGAGTACTAGTTCTCTACAGCTATCTGAAAAGGATATTTTAGTGACCATTAACCTAATGACATTAATTTGGAGATAGTATGAGGTTGATTGATAGCCACCAAAGATTATTCTTACATTAAGGTGAGATTAATAATGGGATTAGTTGATATTATTTTAGCTTACCATTTTATAGAATTTGATTGTCATTGTTAGCAAGTTAAATGAGGAGTAATGGAGGCTGCACTGGTCCCCAATTATGTTAACAATTGCATGGCCTGCTGGGCAAATGAGCTTATTCATATAATGCTGTTACTGTGATTATCTGTAGAGAATCTTATTAAATTTCTTCCTACAAATAACCTTAAAATCTTTAATAGTTTCCCATGAGATCAGTGACAAACTTGAAGCACAATCCCTCTTTGTCAGGAAAAGAGGTAGAAACTTGAAGGACATATTTCAGATGAGACTGAACAACCTATATTCACCAACTGCAACTATGGCAAACAATATATTCAAATGTTGTAATTACTACAGATGCATTAAATATGAGGTGCCTGAACTAAATATAAAATTGTATAAACTTGAAATTACAGGTGTTTGCAGTTATAAGTCTTAGTCTGTAGTGTATGTTGCCTGCATTCTGTTTTGGCAAATCTGCCAGAGAAAAATAGCAGTGCTGTTTTTAGGCTGTCAAATGCATACAATAGTAACAAAAAACTTTTTTTTAAGAAAAGTTTTAAGTTATAGTTACAATGTATGCACAGAAAGGAAGAAGTTCAACATCACATATTGTCATACAGTGATAAGAATACATTGAATAGTCAAGGTAATCTTATACAACTAGCACATTAGTTATTAGCAATTTAGGGATATAATAGTGTTTGGTTCTTCAGGGCAGCATAAACTCCCAGTATCTTTTAGCTTTCACAGTTGGATTTTTGTGCAGTTACAGGAGCTATAGCAGTGTTGCAAATGCTGGGAATGCACAGCAATTTAGGGATATAATAGTGTTTGGTTCTTTAGGGCAGCATAAGCTCCCTGTATCTTTTAGGTTTCACAGAGTTGGATTTTTGTGCAGTAAAAGGAGATATAGCAGTGTCGCAAATGCTGAGAATGCACAATAGTTTAGGGAGCAAGTGGAAAAATACACCATGAAGCCAGCAATGGAGGACTACCTATTGTAAATGGTTCATCTCCCAGGCCCATGCTTACACTTATCAAGGGTATCCGAACTTGTCAGAGATTTCAGATGCATGGCTAGGCTTAAAAAAGGCCTTGTGGTCGTTAGCCTAGTAAACATCTATGAACCTATTAAGACTCTTGGTCATAGGAGGTTATTAGGCTAATGGTCCTAGAGCCCTTACAAGCCTAACCATATTTATTTGAGTTGCCCCAGTTGTCAGTAGTTAGGTGAGTGAAGTTTGCTGAGGTACAAATCTATGGTAATTAATACCGACTGGCTCTCTCCATAAGGGGCATGAGTGCCACCCCAGTAGTGCATTCAGGGTCACCCATCCATTGATCTAGGATGAGTTTGAAGAGGGTCAGGGAGGGGCTCTGCTCATTAGCAGTTTATGCTAAGGTGCTAATTTGCACTTTGTATACTCAAGAACTATAGCAACTGCCTGATGCTCACAGACAATATGCTAATACTTACACCATCAAAAACTACCTGTGAGAGATGCAGATATTTAACTAAGATGGCGGCTTCATTCTCACAAAAGAACACAGTCTTTACAGTACTACACAGAAAATTATCATGTACCATGGTTGTAAAAAAAAAAAAAAAAGGTCATTGTCTAAGCCATCTCAGTGGACATTAAACATAACATATACTGCCACACCAATACCTAAACATCACCAGGAAAAAGCTCGCCCCACAACTAGTATGCTTAAACCCTCCATTAATAAAAATGTATAAAGAAGAAAGGCTCAGCTGAGATTTGAACTCAGATCACTAGATTCAGAGTCCAGAGTGCTAACCATTATACCATGTAAGCATTTGCAATACAGGACTTGTCCAGGATATTTCAGTAGCAACATTTCAAGGTTATGCCAACCACTGGAAGTCTTATGATGATTTATAGAACTTATTCTGATCACTTTTTTTTCAGTTTTACATAGTATTGCTGTTATATTTAAAAATACTTTGAACATAGGAACTGACTTTGATTTCTAATTTTTGTAATAACTTTTCTAGCAACTGGCAAAACATGTTTTGCTCTTTGACTTTTACAGATACAGGAAGTGGAACATTCAGTAGTTTTACTGATCTAATTAAAGAATACTTATCAGTTCATAACCCCTTAAAAACCCACTTGTCTCTTCCTAATATACATTTAATTTTTCACAATCCATAAACGTGTATCCAATCAGCTTTTACATCTTTACTACATCTCCAACAAATTGAAGAAGTCATTTTACTAAACTTAGAGATTTTATAGGGAGTAACAAACATTCTGCGTATATATTTTCACATAAACTTTCCAGTATAAACTTGAAGTTTGACTAACTGATTTAAGTAACATTTTATTTTTACTATCTACTGAGTCACGCAGTCAATTCACTACTCTATAAATTATAAAGTGTCAGAATTTTGCATCAAAGTTATTAATAGTATTTATAATTAACTTGTATAACTTGGACACACTTCCTTTGTAGATCTATCTACCTTTGATAATAGTATTTGTATATTCATATAATGGGAAAATATTATTCTGTTTCTCTTCACTCAAATTATCCACAAATTCATTTAATTTCTTACTGATGGATAACTGATTAGTAGATTCATCCAACTTGTATTCTTTCATTAAGTATTCTGGGGACTTAGCTTATCCTTTTTCAAAGCAATCAGACCATAATACTAAAGCATTCCTTTTTAGTAAATTAATTTTAACATTGTTCTGAGTTTCCTTAAATCTAGAGGTGTGCACAATGGGAAAGTACAAAAATGTCCATTTTGACAGAGTTTTGAAAAACATATTACTTAACTGTTTTAAGATTTGATTTCATTTATGCAGAATCTAAAGATTGAAATGTATTTCCTTCTAAGATAATTTTTTGTTAACCAGATGAAAGGATTATTACATATTTTTAATTTATTATATTTAATAAACTCAAGAATTTAGTATAATCTCCTCCTGGATGGTTTTTAATTGACTAGAGTGAGGTGTGTCTATCCAGAGTATAATAGAGTTAAAACTTGCAGCAATAGAATAAGATTCTACATCTGGGAAGCTAATACCATCATACTCCCATAATCTTGTATGACTACTATAATAATCCTCAGCTTTGTAGGATACCATAAGAATGAAGTTAGCATTTTTTCCATTTTCTTTAAAATAATTTTGTCTGGTATTAAAACTACTAAATGCAATTATATATATGGGTCTGCTTCATATGACAAATTTCATTTGACTGACCAAAATACCAAATTTCCAAAATACTGAAAACTCACTTGACTAGAACTCATAATACTGAAACCTTACAATGCTAAATTTCAGAATACTAACTTGTAAACCATAGGCATACACTTATAACACCAATGACTTAACTCTTTCCAGAACTTAAAAACTAATTATGTACCCTCTTAACAGAAACCGGACAACATAAAACCAAACCCCGTAACTATATATAATAACTGCAGGATCACACTACAGTGGGGAAAAGGGGATATAACTTTTACTTACCTTACAGTAGTCTACAACT